>NW_026652295.1:2577164-2761437 GCF_009828535.3 Hylobates moloch
ATATATATATATACACACACATATATATAGTAACTGTCCAAGGCACTTTGACTTCAAGAGAACTGATCATGTGCAGCAGGTCCTCCAATAACATCATTTTGTTATAATATAAAGGAGAAAAAAACTTGATTTTGTTATACATTGTTTCACTTAAAATTGCAGTTTCCAAAAACCTATTGGTGAAGTGAAGACTTAACGCACATATGTGTATGTATATGTAATATGCAAAACTGTACATGTATCTTTTTTTTTTTTTTTTTTTGAGACGGAGTCTTGCTCTGTCACCCAGGCTGGAGTGCAGTGGCGCGATCTCAGCTCACTGCAAGCTCCACTTCCCGGGTTCACACCATTCTCCTGCCTCAGCCTCCCAAGTAGCTGGGACTATAGGCACCCACCACCACGCCCAGCTAATTTTTTGCATTTTTAGTAGAGACGGGGTTTCACCGTGTTAGCCAGGATGGTCTCGATCTCCTAACCTCGTGATCCGCCCACCTCAGCCTCCCAAAGTGCTGGGATTACAGGCGTGAGCCACCACACCCCGCCTCTATTCTTGTCTTGCTTCTTTCACTCAACATAGGTATTTTCGGATTCATACATGTTGTAAAGTTTATCAATTTTTTTTTTTTTGCTGAGTAGTATTCCACTATATGAATATATCACAATTTGTTTATTCATTCGTCTATTGGTTGACATTTTGGTTGTTTTCGGCTTTTGGCTATTGCAAATAAAACTATTAATTTGTGCATACCAGTCTGTGTGGGTCTATGCTTTCTTTTCCGGTAAACACCTATTAATAGAAGTGGAATGACCAGGTCACATGTCAGGTATATATTTAATTTTTTAGGAAATTGTTTTCCAAGCCAGGCACAGTGGCTCATGCCTGTAATCCCAGAACTTCAGGAGGCTGAGGTGGGAGCAACACTTGAGGCCAGAAGTCCAAGACCAGCCTAGGCACTATAGCAAGACCCCATCTCTAAAAAAAAAAAATAAATTGTTTTCCAAAGTGGTGTACTAGTTGACATTGCCCCCAGAATACACATTTAGTGTGGTCAATCTTTTTAATTCTAACTATTCTAGTGGGTATACATCTCACGGTGGTTTTAATTTGCATTTCCCTAATGATGAGCATTACATGACTAACGATGGTCCTTGCCTTGTTTTTTATCATAGGATGAAAGTAGTCAACCATTAAGTATGGGCATATTTTCATGTGCTTATTTACCATCTATATATCTTCTTTGATGCAGTGTCTGTTCACATCTTTTGCCCATTTTTTAAAAAGTACATATACATTGACATACAGAGTGGAGTAATAGATATTGGAGACTCAGAAAGGTGGGAGGTAGGAAGGGGATGAGGAATGAAATACCACATATTGGGCATAATGGACACTATTCCGGTGATGGCTACACTGGTAGCCCACACTTCACCACTATGCAATAAATCTGTATCACACAGCTGCATTTGTACCCCATACGTCTATAAAAATAAAAATTAAAACATAAATAAATTGGGCTGTTTGTCTTCTTATTATGTAGTATTCTTTATACAGTCTACATACAAGTCCTTTGTCAAATATATGTCTTGCAAATATTATCTCCTGGTCTATGGCTTGCTTTTGAGGAGAAAAGAGTTTTTTTGTTCTGATAAAATCCAATATACTGTTTTTTAAAAAAATAGTTTGATTGTTTTATGTCATACTGAAGATTTATTTGACAAACCCAGTGTCACCAAGATTTTCTTATATATTTTATTCTAGAAGTTATGCATTTTTAAGCTCTTGCATTTGGATCTATGCTTCATTCTGTAGTACATTTTTGCATATTAAAATTATAGACAAGGAATAGTGTTGAGATTCATATTTTTGCATATGGCTGTCAAATTGTTCCAGAACCATTTGTTGACAAGATTTTACTTTCCCCATAGAATTGCCTTGGCACATTTGTTAAAAATCAATTGATGGTATATGTGTGAGTCTATTTCTGGACTCTCTATTTTCCCCCATGTGTATATATAATATAGAATACATATATATATATATGTATGTATATATGTATGTGTATGTATGTATGTATATATATATATACCCTTAATCTCAATATCACACTACCTTGATTACTGGATCTTTATAATATGTCTTAAAATAAGACATTTTAGGCTGGGCACAGTGGCTCATGCTTGTAATCCCAGCACTTTGGGAGGCCGAGACGAGAGGATTGCTTGAGCCTGGGAGTTTGAGACCAGCCTGGGTGCCATAGCAAGACCTCGCCTCTGCTAAAAATAATAATAATAAAATATTTTAAAGCCTCTAACTTTGTATGTCTTTTTCAAAGTTGCTTTGACATAATTATTCTAGGTCTTTTGCATTTCCATGTAAATTTTAGATGTAGCTTTTCAGTTTCTACAAGTAGCCTGCTGAGATTCTGATGGGGATTGTATTAATCAACAGATCAATTTGGGGAGAATTCACATGTTAACAGTATTGAATCTTCCAGTCAACAGGCTTGGTAATTCTCATCATTTTTGCTTTGTCTTCTTTCCTTTCTATGGGCCGTTTTGTAGTTTTCAGTGTACAAATCTTACATATATTTTGTCAGACTTTTAATAAGTATCTTATATTGATGCTGGTGCAAGTGATATTTTTAAATTTCAACTTCTGACTGCTCATTGTGAATGTATAGAAATAATGATTCTACGACTGATGCTTTGTATATTGCCCTTTCATCCTGAAACTTTGTTATGTAGCTTTTTGTATATTCCTTAGGATTTTCTACATAGATTGTCATATTATTTATGAATAAAGGCTATTTAATTTTTTTCTATTCAATTTGGGTGCCTTTATTTCTTTCTCTTGCTTTGTGGCACTGGTTAAAACCCCCCATATGATGTTGAATAGAAGTGATAAAAACAGACACCCTTGCCTTGTTCTCGATCATAGGGTGAAAGTATTCAATCTTTCACCATTAACTATGTTAGGTTGTAGGTTTTTTGGTATATGTTCTTCATCAGGTTTAGGAAGTCCTCTTCTCTTTCTTTCTTTCTTTTATTTACTTAGAGACAGGGTCTCAGTCTGTCATCCAGGGTGGAATGCAGAAGTGCAATCATAGCTCACTGCAGCCTTGAACTCCTGGGCTCAAGCAGTCCTCCCACCTCAGATTCCCAAGTAGGTAGGACTACAGGTGCAGCCACCATGCTAGGCTAATTTTTAAAATTTTTGTAAAGACAGGGTCTCACTGTGTTGTCCAGGCTGGTCTCAAACTCATGTCCCCAGGCAATCCTCCTACCTCCACTTCTCAAAGTTCTGAGGTTACAGGTATGAGCCACTAGAAAGAGAAGAGATGCCTTCTCTTCTCTTTCTGGTTTGCTGAAGGTAGAGTGTTAGTATGCATAGATGTTTAATTTTTTGAATGCTTCTTCTGTATCCAGATGATCATATTGAGATAGTCATGAACATAGTATTTTGCTTTTAATCTGTCAATATGGTGAATTGCCTTCATTTTTTTTATTGTGCTTTGATTGATTTCTGAATGTGGAACCAACATTGCATTCCCGAGGTAAACCCCACTGGATCACTAGGTATTATCTTTTTGTATATTGCCTTGTTTGACTTGCTAAAATTTAACTAATAATTTTTGCATCTGCACCATAATATATTTTGGTGTCTAGTATTCCTTTCTTGTAATGTCTTTGGTTTTGGTATCATGGTAATACTGGCCTTGTATAATTAGTGGGAAGTGTTTCATTCTTTTCAACTTTCTGGGAGTGTTTATATAAAATTATTATTTATTCTTTAAATTTTCAGTAGAATTCAGCAATGAAAGTATCTGGGCCTGGAGTTCTCTTGATGAGAAGATGTTTAGTTACAAATTCAACTCCTTTAATTGATAGTTAGGTTATTGATTTATTTTTAGTGAGCTTTGGTAGTTATCTTTCAATTTATGTACTAATTCATCAAAGTTGTTGAATTAGTATTAGTATAAAGTTTGTAATTATATTTTCTTATTGTCTGCAGAATATCTTGTGATGTCCTTTGTCTCATTTCTGATATGTGTAAATTGCATCTTTTTTTCCTGTTCAATCTGGCTAGAGATTTATCAATTTTATTTATATTCTTAGAGAACCAGCTTTTAGCTTTGTTGATTTTCTCTATTTTTTTATTCTGCTTTCTATTTGATTGAATTCAGCTCTTATATTTATTATTTCCTTTCTTCTGCTTACTTTGGGTTTATTTTCCTTTTCTAACTTCTAAGCACAGAAGCTTAGATCATCAATTTGAGACCTTTCTTTTTTCTGTCATAGACATTTGATACTTTAATTTTCCTCTGAGCATTGCTTTAGCTGCATACCACAAATTTTGATATGTCATTTTTTTCACTTTAAAAATTAAAGTCACTCCAAAGTGCTTTTGGATGTCTTTTCATTCCCTCTCCTGTGGGTTACTTTAGAGTGCATTGTTTAGTTTTTACATAGAGGATTTTTCTAGATATCTTTCTGTTACTGATTTCTGTTGTAATTCTATTGTGGTCAGAAAAAACTTTTTATGATTTGTATAATTTTAAATGTATTAAGACTCATTTTGTGGTCCAAAATATGGTGTATCTTGCTCAGTGTTCCATGTGCCTTGAGAAAAATGTGTATTCTGCTGTTGTTGGGTGGGTGGAGGGTTCTATACATGTCAATTAGGTCAATTTGGTTGGTAGTGTTGTTCAAGGCTTCTGTATCTTTACTGATTTTCTGTCTGTTTGTTCTTTCATTTATTGAGAGAGATGTACTACAATCTCTTACTATAATAGTGGGTTTATCTGTCTCTTCTTTCAGTTCTTTCAGTTTTTGCTCAATGTATTTTGATCTTTTGTTATGTGCATGGACTAGAATTGGTTTAGGAGGAAGAGAATCTGTAATTATAGCTTTGTGGTTGATGAGGATTGGGTGCTGGTGAGGAAGAAGGAGGAATCAAAATAAGTCTGTATTGTCTGGTATCCGTGCATTCAGGTATTTATGTAAGTCATTAGACAACTAGGATGCTCAAATTAGGGACAGTCTTAGGGCCAGTGTTTTCTCCAAAGTCTGTGCTTCAGGCTTGTTATTTTGTCATTTTATCCAGAATGCAGTGCCTTCATTCTGTCTTTCTTGCCACTCATACTTCACTTTCAGATTCTCCATTCCTACCAAGATATAAATGACCAATCTTTACTAAGATGTAAAAGGTGGCTAAAGACCATCATTCCTGTAGTAAGCATTTTTATCGTAAAGAAGACTCAAGATTTTAAGGTAACAGAGTGTAGCTTAGCCATGGAATTTCAGGCATTAGTCGGAGGATAAGCAAGATCTCCGGAAGCAGAGGAACTGGACTCCTCCGGGAACAGCTGTAGACTATCAACATTTCTTCTTGGCTTAGATGAGCCTGGTTTCAGGTACAATAAACAATCAGCGTTCCCAAATCCTCCAACATTTTTACCACTATAAAAATGAAACATGCCTTGTTGATTTGTGTTGAAAATTCAAAGGTTATCATAACCTTCTTGCTCTCCAGGAAAATCCAGTTCTGACCAAATCACTTACAGCACATGAACCTGAACTCTGAAAGTTTATTTTTGCTTTCCCCCAGTGTAACTGCTTGCTCTGCCACAGGCCTCACGGTGGCATTTTCAAGAATCATTAGGAATTTTGACCCATAATGCTTCAAACTCAAACCAAAGCTGAGACTGCAGAAATAGCAGTAAAATATCCAGCATCTTATCTTATAATTAAGCCTAATGAATCTATCACTTTTTACTTCTGCTGCCACATAATTCAGGAATGTAAAGGGACATTTCGTGTGGGAGAGAACAGAATATGGATAGATTTGCTGAAGTTACTGAGACAATGATAAGAGGAGAAATGAAATCAACAAGAAGCTGTTGCCCAGCAACATGGTTGGTTTCAAAGAGACAGAGCAACCTTCGGTAATAACCATGAGTAATCTATGATAATAACTCATGAATCCCTGAGTTAGAAAATATATATGTTGTGATTGGGTTAGGCTAAATACTTCCCCCCAAAAACCAAAGCATCTAGCTGTCCCATTCTATTCCATAAATATGAACTGTGCTTCCTGTCTAGGATCCCTCCCATTTAGAGTGCAGTCTCTTTGCCAGCTGGGACATTTTGTGACTTTTGTTTTTTTATATTTTGTTTTTATTACATACCCGGGCTGTGTGTAATATTTTTACTCAGCACAATGAACTGCAGTGATGTGATGTATCCAAATTATGCCAGATACCTTGTTTTGCCTGCCTGGTGAAGCTTTGCTGGCTTGATCACCAGCATTTGGCCAGTGTGTCCCATCCCTTAACAGGACCATGAACACTAGTGAGGACCACAGCGTGGTACAGCTTGAAGGACCCTTACAGAACATTCTTCATTTTTGCCCATGGGGAATATGGCTTCTATGTGTGATATGCTAATGGCCATCTCCTTTTGCTCTTTGAGTCAACAGCTCCAAATAGAATCTGGTCTTTATGTTCAGTCTTCTGCAGCTGAGCACATACCCTGCCCCGTCTTTTTCCTCTGTTAAAGGACTCCTTGCCAGCAAGGACTCCGCTATACTTATTCCTGGTCCCCAGCCACTAGCACAGTTTCCAGTATTCAGAAACATTAATACATGGATCTGAGCAACAATCTTCAAGATGCGTAGTAGATTTTGGTCTGCCACAGGCTGCCTTGAGCACATGAAGAAGTGTCACACCTCCCTCACCAGCCTGTGTTATGCTGGGGGCAGTAAAGTGGGTAAGAGCACAGACTTTGCAAAAAAACAACGAATGCTGGTGAGGCTGAAGAGAAAAGGGAAAACTTACACACTGCTGTTGAGAATGTATATTAGTTCAGCCACTGTAGAAAGTAGTTCGGAGACTTCTCAAAGAACCTAAAACAGAACTACCAAGTGACCCAGCAATCCATTAGTGGGTATATACCCAAAGGAAAACAAATCAATCTATAAGAAAGACACGTGCACTCGGATGTTTATTGCAGCACTATTCATAATAGCAACGATATGGATTCAACCCAGGTGCCCATCAACAGTGGATTAGATAATGAAAATGTGGTATACACACACCCCAAACCTAAGTATCACGCAATACATTCATGGAACAAACCTGCAGATGCACCCCTGAATCCAAAATAAAAGTAAAATTATTTTTTAAAGGATGAAAATAAATAAGTAAATACAAATTAAAAAAAGAAAAGAGCACAGGCTTTGGGGCCAGACTGTCTAGGTTGAACCCTGGCCCTTTGTGACTGTTGGCAATGTGCCTAACATCGTGTCTCAGTGTCACCATCCGTAAAATGAGGACACAGGTCATACCCAACTCATCAGATTGTTGAGAGGATTAAATACGCTCCTAGAACTTAGAAAAGTTCCTGTCACTTCAGCACTTTGTAGTGTGAGATATTATCTTCCTTTTAGAGTTCAATCTATGTCAGTGTCATTGTTGATCATGTCAACGCAAAGCCGCCTCAGGGTGACAGATTGGAATTTGGAAGGGCTGTGCTCAAAACTGAAGCCAAAGGAAACAGGGAGTGGGTAGGGTTGGGGGAACACAGGCACCTTTCCTTTTCTTTAGGGTGTTACTTTCCTCCCGTGATCCACTTGATTGCTGGCTTGGTGATTCTTAGCAAAATAAATTAAGCAATTGTTTGGCTTTTCTTCACTGGGGTTTTCTGTGTCAGTGCTGATTTTGACATATAATAAAAGTCAGCTTTTATTTTTTCTAAAAAGTAACGAGCAAAGAGGACTTCCTGAGAGTTTGACGGACCATCATGACAAAACTGTGGTTGAATTGTTCAGGAAGAGAATGGTTTCCTGCTTAACTGGTGCTGGATTGCGCACATCTAGAAGGGTTTGTTAACATCCAAGAGAAAAGAGCAGGCTAGGGAAAGAAAAACCAAAGATGGCTAGAATTTGCTACGAACTCTTATCCACCTAAAAGCCAAATACAGAACTTTAGTCCTAAAGGATTTACTTTCTTCACAAGGGTAGTTGGTCATTCAAAATAGATTGATCATGGACGCCACACACATGTATACACAAAATATAACTACGAAAATTAAGACAGTATATAGATAAAATTCCTCTATGCTCTTTAGAAGGGGTCTGTGGCCTCTGGGGTGCTGGAAGAATTGGATTTCTTGATCTGGGTGCTGAATACATGGGTGTGTTGTTTTTTTCTTCATTTGTTTGTAAAGAGCTTTCTAAGTTTTGTGAAGTCAAATAAAGGCATTCCCTTGCTAGAAAAATGGATGGTTGCAAATGATTAAATAAAACAAACATCATCAAAGAGCAAAGAGGGCCAGGTGCGGTGGCTCACACCTGTAATGCCAGCACTTTGGGAGGCCGAGGTGGGCGGATCACAAGGTCAGGAGATCGAGACTATCCTGGCTAACATGGTATAACCCCATCTCTACTAAAAATACAAAAAATTAGCCAGGCATGGTGGCGTGCGCCTGTAGTCCCAGCTACTCAGGAGGCTGAGGCAGGAGACTCGCTTGAACCCAGGAGGCGGAGGTTGCAGTGAGCAGAGATCATGCCACTGCACTCCAGCCCTGCTGACAGAGCAAGACTCTGTCTCAAAAAAAAAAAAAAAAAAAGAACCACTTGCCGTATTTCACAGAAAAGAAGACCAAACCAAACAAAAATAACTATTGCGTTTTTTTATTGGGATTGCATTGATTCTATAGACCAATTGGCTTTTTTTTTTTTTTTGACAGGGTCTTGCTCTGTCACCCAGGCTAGAGTGGTGCAGTGGCATGATCATAGCTCACTGCAGCCTCAAACTCCTAGGCTCAAGTGATCCTCCTGCCTCAGCCTCCAAAGGAGTGAGGATGGGCACATGTCACCATGCCTGGCTAATTTTTTTGTTTTTGTTTTTAGTAGAGATGAAGTCTTCTGCCCAGGCTGATCTAGAACTCCTGGGCTCAAGTGATCCTCCCCCGTCAGCCTCCCAAAGTGCTGGGGTTACAGGCGTGAGCCGCCATGCCCAGCCCAGTTGACATATTTAAAGTATTGCATCATAACTATGGCATAGCTCTTCATTTTTTCAGATCTCTTTCATTTACTCTCAATAACATTTATAGTTTTCTGTATAGAGTCCCAAACAACTTGTTGGATTCATTCCTAGGCACTAAAGTTTTTTTGATGTCCTTATAAATGGTATTAAAATTTTTTTAACTGCAGATGTTACCTAGAAATACAAACTAGATTTACAAATTAAACTTATAACCAGCAACCTTACTTAACTTACTTAAATTCTAATAATTCAGATTTTCTAGAAAAATAATCTGAAATATTATGAGGTTTGTTCTTTCTTTCAAATCATTATATATTTTATTTTATTTTTTCTTGAGTTAGTATATCAGCTAGGATCTTCATTAAATTATTAAGTGGTGATAGCACATCCTTGTCTTGTTCTCAAACTGCAGACCAATTTCTCCTTTAATCTCTTTCTATTTTTGTTGTTTCATTTTGAGGGCATGTTGTTGGATATATACAAGTTTAGAATTGTTATATTTTCCTAGTGAGTTGAATCCTTTTGTTGTTATGAAACGTCTGTCCTTATCTCTGGAATAGGAATAGGAAATATGTAATCGTAATTGTACTTTATTCTCTTCCCAGACAATGCAAGGACTTTAGAATTTTTAACTCCATTTCCTTCCCCAACTTCTATGTTATCATTTATTTTAATTCTGGATACATTTGAGACTCTGTAGACATTACCCCTAATGCCGTTATAGCTACACTTACTTTTATGGTTAGTGTTTGCATGATATATCTTTTTCTATTCTTTTCTTTTCAAATTCTCCCTAGTCTTATGTTTTACATCTATTTCCTCTAACTAGCATATAGCGTTTTTTTCAATCCAGCTTGACCATCTTTGTTGTTTAACTGGAACGGGGACATTTACTCAATGTACATTTTATTTAGAGTCTAATACACCATCTTGCTAGTTGTCATGCCTACTCTATGTATCATTTTCTCGTCTTTCTGTTCTTCTTTCAGACTGATGATGGTACGCTTTGTCATTCTTTATCAACCGCTAATGGAATTGTAATTGTACTTTATTCCCTTCCCAGACAATGCAAAGACCTTAGAACTGTTGACTCCGTTTCCCTCTCCAACTTCTGTTATCATTTATTTTAATTCTGGATATATTTGAAACTCTGTAGACATCATTTCTGTTTTAAATGGTCAATATTCATTTAAACTTGTTATATTCATCAATTTTTCTTGCTCTTTTTTTGTTGTTTTTACAACTCTGACATTTCCTGTGCATAAAGAATCTCCTTTAGACTTTTTCTCAGGGGAAGCCTGCTGATGGTGAACTTTCTCAGTTTTTGTCTGAAAATATCTTGAAGGATGTTCTTCCTGGGCATACAATAATCCTAGGTTGGCCAGGTTTTTAGATTTTGTTTTTTCCAACATATTGAGAGAATCATCCTATGGTTTTCTGGCTTTTATTATTTCTGTTGACGTGTGTTGACGTTGTAATCACTGCCTCTTTAAAGGTACTTTGGCCTTTTCTTCCGTTGCTTTCATTTTGTGATTTTTCCCTTAGTCTTTGGATGAGTGCACTTTAACTAGGATACGTCTGGAGATGGATTTCTTTGTATTTTCCTACTTGGGGTTTGAGTAGGGTTTCCAGACTCTGTGAATTGACACTCTTTATCTGTTTTAGTATAAACATTGAATGTTAGATTTTAAAATATGATTCTGATGCCAGGTGTGGTGGCTCATGCCTGTAATCCCAGCACTTTGGGCGGCCAAAGTGGGAGGATCGCTTGAGGCCAGGATTAGAGACCAGCCTGAGCAAGACAGGGAGATCTTGTCACTGCAACAAATAAATTAAAAATTAGTCAGGTGTGGTGACACACTCCTGTGGTCCCAGCTACTTGGGATGCTGAAGTGAGAGGATCACTTGAGCCCAGGAGTTCAAGGCTGCAGGGAGCCACGATTGCGCCACGGCACTCCAGCCCGAGAAACAAAGTGAGATCCTGTCTCTAAAAAGTAATAATTAATAAAGAGTAAATGCATATAATATGATTCTGCTCTATACTTTCTCTTCTCCCATTAAGCCTCTTCTTGTTGACTACCTTGGCTCTCTTATCCTCCCTCTTATATTTTCCATTCTTTTGCCTTCTGGGGTTTTATTTGTCTTTCTGGAAGAAACTATGAATAATTTCTTTGACCTTTAAAATTCACAAATTCTCTCTTTAGCTATCCAATTTTTTGTTAAATCTTACCTATTGAGTTCATTTATTATTGTATTTTTGAGCACTGGAATTTCTTATTTTTATTCAAATATGCAGTCTCTTTTAAGTTTCCAATTATCTGCTGAAATGTTAAACCTTGTCTTTAGTCATCTTGATCATAGAAAACAGTGTTCTTTTCTAGTTTGTGTGTGACAATTCTAATATTTAGAGCCCCTGCACTGGTGTTTCTATTGTCTATCTTTTGTGCTGGTTTTAGTTTACATTGTCACGGCTCCTCAACTGTGCAATTATCTTTGATTATGTGCTGGATATCATATTATAAAAGCTGATGATAAACATGATTTGAGGTTTATGGGTAATTTTCTCCAAAATATGATTTTTGTTTGCTTCTGCAATGTGCCCATGGGTAGCAGCAAACCAGGATGAAAATAATCTACTTCTAGGGATTGGAAAGTTCTGGGCTGTCCAGTGACTTACAGCAGGGCTGCATTCTGAGCTGACTGTCATACGCACAGGGCATAGCTCTTAGGATGCCAAAGAAAAGCAGAGGCAGTATAATGGGGCCCCCGCTCTTGACAGGCTCAAACTCTGTCTACCACTTCTCATTTCCCTCTTCTGGACTGGCAGATGGCCATGGGGCAGAAGTAGCCCCAATTTCCAGATTCACCTTTCTGAATTTCCCATTTGTTCTGGATCTTGGCCCAATAATTCTTTATGTTCAGATTAGCCCTCCCTTGCCTTTGGGCTGATGCTTGTTTTATTTGTTTGGTTTTTATTTGTCTTCAGAGGCCTGAGGTAACGATTTCACCATTATGTAAATTAGAAGCTCTCCACATAAAATACGAATTGGATTCTAGTCTCTGCCCTGGAACTCACCAATTGTTTTAACCTTCAACAATTTACTCATAGCCTATAGGCCTGTTCCCTCATATATAACTTGAGCAGGCTCACTTGGGCCCCTACAATTCAGTTTCTACACAATTAACATGATTTACTCCAAATCAGAGTGGATTTTAGGATGAGGAACCAAAAGAGAAGACTTACAGAAGGCAGTGTTTTTCCTGTAAGTGAGAAAACCTGGAATATGGTAAGTATTTTAAGAAAGGCAGCCGGGCGTGGTGGCTCACGCCTGTAATCCCAGCACTTTGGGAGGCCAAGGCAGGCAGATCACGAGGTCAGGAGATGGAGACCACCCTGGCTAACGCAGTGAAACCCCGTCTCTACTAAAAATACAAAAAAATTAGCCGGGCGTGGTGGCGGGCGCCTGTAGTCCCAGCTACTAGGAGGCTGAGGTAGGAGAATGGCGTGAACCCGGGAGGCGGAGCTTGCAGTGAGCCGAGATCGCGCCACTGCACTCCAGCCTGGGTGACAGAGCGAGACTCTGTCTCAAAAAAAAAAAGGGGGGGAGGGGGGCGGGGGAAGAAAGTTTGTTGGCAAAAGAGTTGCTAAAATTTTGTTGTTAACATGTGGAATTCCTCTCTACCAACAATGTTGTAAGGCCAAAAATCCCCACTTGTAGTCTTAACCTGTCTAGGATAGGGGAGCAATAAGAAGAGGCCTGAGACCAGTCTAGCTGGCAGAATCCTAGGAAGTTTTATTAATTCATGATGCCCACTATCCTTGTGGAAGCAAGAAAATGCAGCGTTTCAGGCCCCATTCAAAGAACTACATTTGACAAAGTTTTATATTAGTCCAAGGGCCCCCACCCTATCTCCCCACACAGCCTTCCACAATGCTATCTTATTGGCATAACAACCTATATGGATGAAGGAAGTCAAGAGCCATAATCAGAAAACATGTGAGAAGGCCAGGCACAGTAGCTCACGCCTGTAATCCCAGCACTTTGGGAGGCCAAGGTGGGAAGATCACCTGAATCAGGAGTTCAGGAGCAGCCTGGCCAACATGGCAAAACCCCATCTCTACTAAAAATACAAAAATTAGCCAGGCCTAGTAGTGCATGCCTGTAATCTCAGCTACTCAGGAGGCTGATGCAAGAGAATCACTTGAACCCAGGAGGCAGAGGTTGCAGTGAGCTGAGATTGTGCCACTGCATTCCAGCCTGGGTAACAGCAAGGCTCTGTCTCAAAAAAAAAAAAAAAAAAAAAGAAAAGAAAAGAAAGAAAAAAGAAAATACATGAGAAGGTGGCTAACAGTAAAACTTTTGTTCAGCAGTTTATCTTACTGCATGGTTATTTTTGTAGACTCTTAGCATCTTTTATCCTAAGACACCCAGTGACACATGAACTATATATTACACATAAAGAAGAACAAAAAAGGGAATGCAGGTTATAACCATTGGCCCTTTAATTGAAGAGTCTAAAAACTAGAGGGCTGTAACAGAATACTAATTCTGCAGAACAACGGACAGAAACGTCAGGCAAGGCAAGTTTATCTTCATAACCTGGGCTCTCAGTTGGGGTGCTCTCTTATATTTCAATTGAATATCTGTTCTTAAACCTCCCTTCAACAGTCAGGGTGTCTGTCTATTTTGTGGCTGCTAAAATTCTAACTGCAAAATAAATGACCATCTTATCATGTTTTCCCATGGCTATCAGGAGGATACAGCAATTTTATAGATTACTACATGGTCAAGAATCTACACATCTGATGTATTCCTTTCTTCTTCTTTACTTGATGCATTCGAAAGCAACCACTGGATTTTTTCAATGTAAAAAAATAAAAATAGATACCCGTGCCAAAATTCATGGGTGTAAACAGCCAACAGAGCCAAACTTACAAAGAAAATGAAAGATTTGTTTCTGGATAGTGGTTTTATTGGTAAAGATATAAGAAATATTGGCTCTATTAAAAACTCAGGTAATAAAGCACTAAGCTTGATTTTTGTATTGCTACAGTCTCTTTCTTCTAAGGGGAAGAAAATCTGCCCAAGAACAGGATGCTACCTGAGGAATTGTGCCGAATAAAGAAAAGGAATGGATGGTCGGCAGTGAAATTTTCCTCGGGCATCAACATGCAGAAAGTGGCGATGCCTGCTGTGGCAGCTGCCGCCTCTGTTCCCTCTTCATTCACTTCCACAAATGACTTGTGGACAATTTTTGATATAAAAATATCTCTGGCTCCTGACATGCCAGACAGATCAGCCTTGCTACTGTTAAAGAGATCCTGCACACCTAGGCGGGCGAGGTCGGAGTTGAGGGTGTAACTCTCTTCCAGTTTGAACCTGGGCAAGCTGACATTAACTTCAATGAAATCGAGATTCTCAGGTTTAGTCCACTCATGCAGCTTTTCCAAAGTCAACTGTTCCTCAATCTGCAATTAAAATAAGGCGAAAGAAGAAGTGATATCAATTTTACTTAAGTAAGGCAATAAAGTATTATTTGAATCAATGGACCCATAATATCAGTTGCTAGTTAGTTTCCTTCATGTTTTGTGCCAAAACAGATTCCATTTGGAGCATTTTATTTCATTCTGGCAATTGATGAAATAGGGCAGAGGTGGTGTTCCAAGTCATCAAAGGTTCAAGGGACTTTGTACATTGGGTCCATCATCCACTCACCCACCCATCCACCCATCCATCCATCCATCCACCCATTCAACCATTCAGCCACTCCATCCAACCATCCATCCATCCATCCATCCATCCATCCATCCATCCATCCACCCAGCTACCCAGCAACACAGCCACCCATCCATCCATCCATTTATTCACCTATCCACCCACCCACCCATCCAACCATCTATCCACCTATTCATCATCCATCTACCCATCCACCCATCCATCCATCCATTCCCCTATCCACCCACCCACCCATCCAACAATCTGTCCACCTATCTATCATCCATCCACCCATTTACTCATCCTCCACCCATCCATCTACCCATTCATCCATCCATCCGTTCATCCAGGGTTTACTAAACCCCTACCACAATGGATTACTATGATAGGCCATGACAGCTGCTATTACTTCCAGGTTGAGTAGTGCTAGAAGAAATTTAAAATATTTCTTCTATTTAGTCTGAATCCAACTGAAGCTTAAGTAATATCTAATAACTTTAGCTCCTAGGTAAAAATTTAAAAGGCAGATTATGCACTGGATCTAGTTCCTCATCTGAAATGTGATGTGGACATTACTTACATCTACCTTATAGATTGTTGAGAGCATTAAATGAAATGATGTATATAAAGTGCTTGGCCCATAGTGCTACACAAATGTCAGCTATTATCATTACTATTGTTATAGCTATTGGACTGGAAGAGAACCATCACTCTACTTGTTCTAATGGTGCTGATAATTCCTTTTTTGAGGCTAGAGATTTTCACTTTACAATCCGGAAAAAAACTAATGCAAAAATACAACCGAAAGAAAGACCACATTGATTTTTATACAATGTATTAAAAGTCTGTACATGGAAGTGATTAATATTAGACCCCCCTTCCTGATAGCAAGTTTAGTTGGAGAGGAGACAGACAGCACAGAACAGGCTAGAGTCCCTACATATAATGGAAGCCTCATACAAAGATCATATTAGTAAATAGGCCTAACGTGTCACATGAGGCTTTTTCTGTCTTCTACCCATTGAAAATTTAATTCACTATCTATATGAATTGTGATGAGAACGAACAGTGTAATAATAGAATTTCATAGTACATGATGAAGATATATGCTACACTATTTGGTGCTTTTCAATCTTTTTCCTCAGTAAAACAATCCTCATCTTACTGTAATTTCCTCTAAAGTTAATTCAAGAGCCTTTCCATGGGCTGCTACTAACCAGTATTATATTTAGTATAGATCTTTGATGACCCCATCACAAGTGTCCACTGAAAGTAGCTGGCCATCTTTCTCGAAAAATGAAATGTTAGCCGGGCACAGTGGCTCACAGCTGTAGTCCCAGCTACTCAGGAGGCTGAGGCAGGAGGATCACTGGAAGCCAGGAGGTCAAGACCAGCCTAGACAACATAGTGAGACCTTGTCTCTATAAGTAAATTTAAAAAAACAAAATTAACTCTGGGCTTTAGTGTAGTAAGTGTTGATGGGCTACATTTACAAAGGAATGACAAACTACTGGAAAATGCACCATCAGTGAACACTTAACAAGCACCTACCTACCACGCGACACACACACAGGAGGAACCACAAAGCATGAAGCCCAGGAGCCATACCTTCTTCAGGCCCGTGGACTCGTCCTCAATGTCATCCGGCAGCAGGATGACCATGCTGAGCTCCTTGCCTTGGTAAGGCAGTTCCAGCACACGGCACTTAAGGTCCTCGATGTAGCCATATGCAAATTTTTTCTTCTGATACATCATTTTCACAGTTTTTCTGTCTTTCTGAACAGTTTTAAAAAATCACTGAAATTATTCTCTGCATTCTTTTAGAGCAATGCATGACTCTGTACAGTTACCTCAGCTCACCTTATTCAATCTGAATGGCGCATCCGCCGTGGCTTCTTTCATGAATTTATCCTGCCAGTTTCCCTTGAAATAAATGGCATTTACTAGCACGAGTTTAGTCATGTTATCAACCATGCCCGAAGCCAACAGTTCCAGAATTTTCCCTAAAAAAAATCAAGTTAGCGTAAAAAAAATACAAATTGGAATTCCAAATTTGAACTGACAATATATTAGCACGGAAATGCAATTCAAATATATACTTCCTACTTAATTTTCATTTAACAAGATATTAACTTAGGAAAGCCCTACTCACTAACATGTCTCTACTTTAAATATAACAACCTGTGGGACAGACCAGGATGACACACAAACTTCCCACAAAGGACTTGACATTTTAAACAAGTCAAATGTGCCGAAAGACTAAAGGACAGGAAAAGTCTCGTTTTCTGGACTGTATGATAAACAATGAGCCTTATTTTGTAACAACTATTCTTTTTTTAAAAAAAAAATTCTTCATGAAGATATCTTTAGTCATCAGTAAATCACTTCTTCAAATCGCTGAGTAGATGCCTACTCTCACAAAAAAAGGTTTAAACTACATCCAAAAGGCAGAACAAGACCAAGCATGGTGGCGCACACCTGCAATCCCAGCACTTTGGGAGGTGGAGATAAGATTCCTTGAGCCCAGGAAGTCAAGGCTGCGGTGAGCCACGATCGCACCACTGCACTCAAGCCTGGGCGACAGTGCAAGACTCTGTCTCTTAAAAACAAAAAAACAAACACACAAACAAAGAAACCAGCGGAACATACTCCATGGAAATAAAGGTCACCTTGGTGACCACAAGTATGGCTGGGAACAATTCCCATAATGGGGGACAGGCCTTCTGGAGTGGGTTGACTAATACAGGACTACGTAAGAAGACAGAGGTAGTAAAGAAATAAATTGCACCCCAAGAGCAGGTCAGTCCCCACCTACCACAACTTTTTTAATGGACAAGATGTTGGCAAAAAATTTATGACCACGTAGTTTGTGAATATTGATTTCAGGTATTTCCGTGAAATTCCAGGACATTCCTTTCCCTATGAGTATTAGGTAACTTTTGGCAGGCTGGATTCTCCTCAAAATTTTAATTCCTTTTTTGCTGTATTCAGCATTGGTTTTAACTTTATTTTTTATTATTTTTATTATTTTTTTTATGACGGAGTCTCGCTCTGTTGCCTAGGCTGGAGTACAGTGGCATGATCTTGGTTTACTGTAACCTCCAACTTCCGGGTTCAAGAGATTCTCCTGCCTCAGCCTCCAGAGTAGCTGGGATTACAGGTGTGTGCTACCACACCCGGGTAATTTTTTTTGTATTTTTAGTAGAGACAGGGTTTCATCATGTTGGCCAAGCTGGTCTTGAACTCCTGACCTCAAATGATCCACCCGCCTTGGGCTCCTAAAGTGCTGGGATTACAGGCATGAGCCACTGCGCCTGCCAATGTTGGTTTTAACTTTGAAATGTAACTTTAAAAGTTTTGGGGAGCTGATGAGAAAAAAGGATTTAGCTGTTTGAGTTAAATCATGTTTAAGTTTCCACTCTGGTGAACTTCTAACATTTGAGAGCTGTCCAGCAACGTGCAGTGCAGAGTTCACGCACCGGCAGCGTCCTCTGACTGTAACCACGATGTGCACCAGGACTGTGGGAGCTGGGGAGGGAATAACTGCAGGTGGGAAAGGCAGATTGAGGAAACGAACGACATGACCAGCGTTCCATTCTGCCCAGGCTCTCACCTTCTGTCTGTCCTTTGACCCACTGGTTTATGGTCTTCCTTGCGTCTTCAGAGGCGTGCTGAAAATCCACACTGGCCAGGTCAGCACCATATGTTTTCTGAGTCGAAGCCAAGAACTCCTATTTAAAAAAAAGAAAAAGGAAACATATATAACTCCTACTACATATAGAAATTGTTTTCTAAAATCCCGAAAAGCAACAGAAATTGTCCTAAAAGGCTACAATTCCATGTGACACAAAATTTCTAACTCTTATAGTTTTTCTTATAGTAGTAAAAATCATTTAACATTAAATTTACTATCTTAGCCAGTTTTAACTGTGCATTCCAGTAGTGGTAAGCCTAACCCTTATACTGTTGTTGTTATATAAAATTACCAATCTTTTCTGAACTTTGACTAAGATTTCACAAATACTGATTGTCCTCTTGCTTCAGTAAAACCTCCAGGAGCTATCTTTTCACTAAAAAGACTGTAACACAAAATCATCATGTCAATTAAAGCTTGCATTCTGTCATGTTTGCCTTCTGTATTGTTTTTCTGAAAGTTTACAAATATTAAAAGTGACTTCCATGACTTGATTGTGCTGGAAAATATCTGCACTGTCTAGTGGGGTTTTAGAATGTGAAGGGTAAAATACTTACGGGGAGGAAATTGTAAGTTTTCTCTCCATATAATCTATTAGCAAGTTTCAGAATATAAGACGCTCCACGTTTGTTGATATCAGCGTTCAGACTCTGGAATCTTGAATGAACCTCTTCAACCGTGTTGAAATGAAAAGTCTAAAATAAAGAAAATCTTCTTTCTACAACCATTTATTTTGAAACTATAAAGTGATTCCTTGGTGTTTCCTTCTATCAAATTAAATTAATGTGTTTTATTACTAATTATTGATGATCTCAAACCCAATACTTTATTAATTTGTCATTGCAGAACAAACAATAGGAAATCCAAAATTTATGGCTTTGTGAGACAGAATGATTACAACTTTAGACATTGCTTTTACATCACTCTTTGTTATACTTGCAGTTCCACAAATGTGGGTGGTTAATACACTAAATATTTATATATAAGACTGCCTTTTCCAAAGAAAATAATAAATGGTATGTTCATATTTATATTCTGTATCAAATATAATTTTACTGAAAGTCCTCAGAAATGAGCAGTAAAAATAGGACTCATCCTCTATTCAGAACCACAAAGATAGTACAGACTGAGGCTTTTAAAATTTTATTACCCTATTAACATCAGTAACTCACTTATTTTAAAATAACTTCCTTAAACTTAATATTCTGTCAAAAGTTTAATTCCCCATGTGTCAGTTACAAATCAAGAGGCCCTTTGTGATTTTATGAGACCTAGGCTGGTTCCTTTATGATTAAGACACAAAGAACAAAATTGCATAGGGTACAAAGTCCACATTACTCACCGGGATATGGAATGTTTGCACTGTGCCTATGCTCCAACTGCTTTAATGGAAATGGGGGAGGAGTCCTTAAAACTATTATTTGCTGAGGTTTTAAAGTCCCTGGAAAGCCTCAAGCTGGGAACTGATATAACCCAGCAAGAAGCAACTAACAATTAGCAATAGAGGTTTTTTTTTCTAAATGGATTTTTAAAAAATCTTTAAAATGCTTTCATATCTAAAGCGATGAGTAATAGAAGCTTCACAGCCCCTTTAACTTGAATCCTGGGCTGCACCTTGCCAAGGAACAGGTGCACTGTAATTTGCGGCAGGTATGTTAGAAGAGCCTCCACTTTTACTACTCCTTTCTGCTGGGCTTTGAGAGAGAGAGCTAGAGTTCTCTTCTCAGAATTAAAGAGTACCAAGCACAGAAGTCCCCTTCATGTCCATTAAGGACAAGAAGGAAGGCTGGGAATGAGAGTGACCTGTCACATCGCCAAGGGCTGGGTCCTGCTCCCGAAGCTGCTGGGTCTCCCCCTTGCCTCCCCTGCAGGGCATGCTATGCCACAGCCCACTGAGCCATGCTCTGCACCCTGGGACTATAGAACCACAGGGTCACTTTTTCTCTTTTCCTTGCAAAAAAGCAATGCCACTATCTCCACTATAATGCATTCCCTATGTCTTATTCCTCTCATTATGCTTGAAAGTAGTGTTACATAACAGGAAATATTTATGAGTTGCATATCATCATATGCAAAGCAAAAACTGGAAGCTGCTAGCTCAGGAGGATGTAGTATGGCTTTCAGGAAAGCTGTCAGATTCATCCACTGGAACAGAAGCCTCGCCCTGCAGGGATTTTTGTCAGCTTTGCTTACTGCTGTCTCCTCAGCAATACGAAAAACAGTTCCTGGTATGTGGTAAGTACTTAGGAAAAACCTGATGATGAATGAAAGCCTGCATACAAGTGCGACTTTTCTGAAAGTCTGATCTCATAAAAATGCGGTTTTGAAAACACACTGCAAGAGCTCAAAGGCACAACCTTTCCCTACAGACTGTCCATTCGTACGGAGATGGGAGGAAAGCAGACCCTTTTTGTTGTTTCTGCTGACCTTGGACAGCTGTGCTGCCGTGTTACCTCTGGTCCCCAGAAAAACCATGGCCATAGCAGATGAGATGCTGAAGGGAGAGATGAAGATGTTTCCAGCCGGATTGTTCTCACTCAACGCCAGGAACAGGTCCAAGGCGAAGCGGGTGTTTGCTGAGCTCAGCTGCTCCATGGTGAAAACTGCAACACAGAACAGGGTCCCCATGGTGCCCACTGCCCATGCCAGCAGATTAGGCAGCACTATTTCTCCAGAAGCTTCCTCAATTTCTGCCAACCGCCCTGTGGCATCCTGGATCTTGTACTTTCTCCCCGCTTTTTTATTCCAGAAGGGCAAGAACACTTTCCCAGGCCCACAAATGTGGGACCATTCTAGCCAAGGACTCAGCAGTTACAGGGGATTTTAGGGCACCCAGGGTGCCCTAAAGGGCTCTGACCCTTGCATACAGGTGAGTCTGGGGGTGGGGTGAGGGTAGGGCAGGCCCCAGCCACCCCAGCTTTAGCATAGCCACCGAGCCCTGGGTCCTCCCAACCTATGTGTGGGAGCGCACGTGCTTCTGAGCCTTTGATTCAAGTCTCTGATTCATTGGGCAATGAATCCATTGCCTACCCTCACCTGAACTAACAGCATTCTATCAGAGACTCAGCTACCTACTATGCATTAAAACTCCAGCAAAGGTATCACTGTAATTATTATAATAATATAATTCTTCCTTATTTTTGAGATTCAAAAGGTATAAGAGGTCCAGTGCCCAAAGTCTCAGAGCCGGTGCAGGATGTGCTAGTTTGGAAACCCACCACG
This sequence comes from Hylobates moloch, assembly GCF_009828535.3. NCBI lineage: Eukaryota > Metazoa > Chordata > Mammalia > Primates > Hylobatidae > Hylobates > Hylobates moloch. The sequence goes on from NW_026652295.1 coordinate 2,598,845, forward strand.
GCCCAGGGTCTGGCGGTGCAGCATCCCATCCGCCACCCACTAGCCCATCTTGATCTCCACTCTCAGAGCCCTAATTTCCCCCAAGGACAGGCAAAGAAGAACTGTGCTGGCTGCTCGGCATGTAAGTACAAAGCTGATTTCTCCTGGTTGTGCAATTGTCTCTAGAATCGCACGGGGTTCCTCCTCTCTCTCCCTGCAGCTGCAGATAGGAGCCGCGGCTTGGCCCTGGGCTGCCTGGAAACTGTCACAAACAGCTCTGGGAGGAAGGGAATTCAGGGAAAAGGGACAACATTCTGATCTCAGGTTTCAGTCTTGCCTTCCGCCTGCATCTGTCGTCCTCCCTCCGTCCCTCGCAGGCTGGCCCGGCCTGTACCCAGGCAAGGGCGGGAGATCAGAGGTCGTCTGTCTCAGACGGCGCGCCCGGAAGGGATGGGGGCGCGAAGCTGGGAGGGAGGAGGGTGCAGGGAGCTGCGGGTCTGATGGGCCTGAGCCCGGGGGGTGGGGCCTGCTGGGCTGGAAGCTGAGCGAGGGAGCCTGGCCTCTCCCACTAGCCCGCCCCGCGCCACCGGTCCGAGGCCCGGACTTACCCGATAGGCCGCCGAGGCAGGCTCCGGGCTCCGAGCTGGGTGCGAGGTCTGGCAAGGAAGCACCAAGGGCCGCTGCCCTTATAGCAAGCGGAAGTGTCACCCGGGCCAGCAGCCGCGGGCGTGGCGGCGGCCCTGCCCTGTGACTGCCTCGCAGTCAGAGCAGCCGAGGTTGCCTAAGTGGAAGCAGAAGTGAGCGTGTCTTCCGGGCAGCGCCCTCCTCAGGGCAGCGGCGCCTTTCTCAGTTCAAAGCCTTTCCTCGAGTCTCTGGCAAGGACCTGAAAAGCTTTTTTTTTTACTAAGGTGTGAATGACTGAGACGACATATTGTGACACCTCTTAGAGGGCAAATGACTCCCTTTGAGTCCCATCTATATTGGGAGCCCCTTTAACTTGAATCCTGGGGATCTTGCACAGGGTAAAAAGAGGGGCCCCCCGAATCAGATAAAACAGAACCAGTTCCAAACACCTGCCCTCTGTTTCCAAGATGACAGCTTGCTGCTGCATCCTCAATGGTGGAAAGTGGACGGGCGAAAGGCGCCAAATCTCATGTGAAGTCTCTTGTATAAGGGACTAATCCCCCTCTTGGGGAAGGTGCCCTCATGATCCAATCACCTCCTAAAAGCACCGCCTCTTAGTATTGCATTGAGGATTGTTTCAGCATGAATTTTGAAGGGAACACAGACATTCAAAGCATAGCATTCTGCCCCAGCCCTCCAAATGCATGCCCTTCTCACATACAAAATGCATGCATTGTATCCCAGTGGCCCCCAGAGTTCCAGTATCAACTTTAAAATGTAAGTCCAAAGTCTCACCTAAATATCTTCTAAATTAGAAAGGCATAAGATTCAAAGTACAATTCATCCTAAGTGAAATTCCCCTCCAGCTATAAGCCCGTGAAATCAAATAGGTTACATGCCTTCAAAATATAGTGGTGAGACAGGCATAGGATGGACATTCCCATTCCCAAAGGGAGAAACAGGCAAGAAGAAAGGAGTATCTGGTCCCAAGTAAGTCCAAACCCAACAAGGCAAACAGCATTAAATCTTGGGACTTCAGAATAATCTTCTTGGATGCTGTGTCCCCCATTCCAAGCACATGGGGGTGGGGACTGGGTCCCCTAGGGTCCAGGGGATCCACTCCCATGGATTTGCTAGGTGCAACCCATGCAGCAGCTCTCACAGGTTGAGGTCTAGGCTCTCCCAGGATAGACTTGCATGCTGGTGGCTGTACAGTTCTGGGTTCTCAGGGACAGCCCTGTTCCCACAACTCCACTAGATATTACCCTAGTTGGGGCTGTCTGCAGTGGCCCCAATCCCACTGCTCCACTAAACATTGCCCTAGTGAGGGCTTTCTGCAGCAGCCTCACCTCAGTGACAATTCTCTGACTGGGCCCCCGGGCTCCCCTAGACATCCTTTGAAATCTAGGTGGAGGTGGCCGTGTCTCCACGGTTCATGCACTCTGTGCACCTGCAGAGTTAGCATCATGTGGACACTGCCGAGGCTTACAGGAAGGGTGGCCTGACAAGGGCCTGCATAAGCCACACCTGGGATGGTGGCCAAAGAGTGATGGTGGGGGGGCAGAGACTTGAAGCAGCCCTAGGCAGCAAGCTCCAAGGTTCCATGGTGTCCTGAGTCCTCCCTTAAAACCATTCTGCCTCCAGGGTCCTGGCACTCTGGGACGGGGATGGGAATCCAGCACCAGTAACCTCAGAAACGCCTTTGGGCTCATTCTTCCATCGTCTTGATAAATAGCATCTGGCTTCCTTCTATACATACTCATCTCATTATCAAATGTGAGCCTGGCCACACTCTTGGTGTTCTCTCCCAAACATGCCTTTTCATTCTTTACATGGCCAGGCTGAGAATTTTCCAAAACTTTAAGCTCTGCTTCCCTCTTGATTATAAACTTCGTCTTTAATTCATTCTCTTTGCCCACATTTTACTATAAGCAGTCAAGAGAAGGCATGCTGCACTCTCAACTCTTTGCTCAGAGATTTCTTCCACCAAATATCCTAGTTTATTGTCTTTAAGTTCTGCCATTCGGAAAACACTGGGACACAGACACAATTCAGCCAAGTTCATTGCCACTGTGTAACAAGGATGACCGGTCCTCCAGTTTCCTTTTAAGATCTCATCAAAACTGTCTTTATCATGTATACTTCTAACTGCATTCTGATCATGACCACTTAATTAATCTCTAAGAAGATTTAGGCTCTCCCTACAGCTCTCCTTGTCTTCTGAGCCCTCACCCTTAATTTTCCTTAATGGTCTGTTCATGTCTATATAGGCTTTTTCCAGCATGCATCTCCAAATTCTTCCAGCCTCTACCCATTACTCAGTTTCAAAGCTGTTTCCACATATTTAGGTATTAGTTATAGCAACATCCCACTTCTCAGTATCAATTTCTGTCATAGTCCATTTGGGCTGCTATAAATAAATACCTGTGATTGGGCAATTTATTAAAAACAGAAATGTATTGCTCACAGTTCTGGAGGCTGGGAAGTCCAAGAATAAGGGCACCAACATATTTGGTGACTGGTGTGGGCTGCTCTCTGCTTCCAAAATGGCACCTTGTTGCTGCATCTAAGGGGGAAATATACTGTATCTTCACGTGGTGGTGGGAGGGATGGAAAGGGATGAATGCACTCCCTCAAGGGCCCAAATCCCACCCATGAGGGTTCTGCCCTCATGACTGAATCACTTCTTAAGGCTCTACCTCTTAATACTATCACATTGCTGATAAAGTTTCAACATATGAATTTTGGGGAGACACATTCAGCCCATAACATCTCTTCTGCCACGTGAGGACACAGCATTTGTCCCTTCTGCCTTTCCCACCAAATGAGAACACCGCAAGAAAATGCCCTCATCAGACACTGAGTCTGCACCTGCAGATCTTGAACTTCCTAGCCTTGGACTTCCCGGCCTCCAGAACTGTAAGAAATAGATGTCTAATGTTTACGAGATGTTTTGATAAAGCAGCAGGAAAAGACGAAGACAGGGGCTCTTCTTGAGAAGCTGGCCTTGTTCTTATCCCTCTTGTCTAGGAGAAATGTGTGGACACTGCCACATTACTGCCCCCTGAGTCTTCCTAGCCCATCTCATCCTAGAATAATATGGAGAAGTGTCAGTCTCCTAAGCGTTTTTCCTTATTCTCCTCCACCTTGAATTATTCCTGAATTATTCCTCCTGCCTCCAGCTCCTGAAAGTAGAACTTAGACTTTTTCTGGCTGTTCAAACAAGCTGCTACTATCACCCAGAACTCTCAGAAGCATCTTGAGAATTTTTTTCTTCACTCTTCAAGCCATTTTGAATTAGCTTGTTTTCTTGTTCAGTTTAAGAAACTGCTATTAAGTGAATAGTGACACTTTTAATAAACTTGCAGCATGGTGAAATTAAAAATCTCACAATAGCGTTTTGTAAATATGTTAAATATAATTCTTGTGGGTAAATTATTTCCATGTAGTGCTCGCTGGGTAATATATTTTATTTTAGGTACTCACTTCCTCAAAAGATAAAATGTATAGTAATCCACTAGCAGTTCAGCAATTGGAAACATTTTAAACTCAAAAAAGCAGTTTTTGTGTGCCATAGCCTGTATTTACAATAGCAAAGGAGAAATATGAAAATAATTATTACGCTTGTTTTTAATAAATAATTTTTTCAGCCTGGGCAACACAGGGAGACCCTATCTCTAAGAAATTTTAAAAATTAGCTGGGTGTGGTGGTACACACCTGTGGTCCCAGCTACTTGGGAGGTTGAGGTGAGAGGATCACTTGAGCCCAGGAGTTGCGTGAGGCTGCAGTGAGCTATGATCGCGCCACTGCGCTCCAACCTGGGTGACAAAGTGAGAATCTGTTTCAAAAATAAAAAAAAAAAAAACACCAAAAAACTAATTTGTAACTTATAAACACAACTAGAAAAATAACACAAAATCATTTTACAGATAACGTTTTCTTATAACAGTATGAGAATTTTGGGTGAGACTAATTTCATGACAGTGAATAATTTTGGCCCCTGGACAGTGGTTGCAGATAACAAGACGCTTCCAGGAAAGTCTAAAATCATTTTCATTTTCCTATCTTAGGCAGCTTACGTGATTGAAATGAGAGAAACAGATAAAATAATCTCTCAGGGTTTCTTCTTTTTCTTTTTTTTTTTTCTTTTCTTTTTTTTTTTTTTTTTGAAACGGAGTCTCTTTGTGTTACCCACACTGGAGTGCAGTGGCGTGATCTTGACTCTGCTCACTGCAACCTCCGCCTCCCGGGTTCAAGCGATTCTCCTGCCTTGGCCTCCTGAGTAGTTAGGACTACAGGTGTGCCTCACCATGCCCAGCTATTTTTTTGTATTTTTAGTAGAGACAGGGTTTCATGATGTTGGCCAAGCTGGTCTCGAACTCCTGACCTCAAGCAATCTGCCCTCCTCAGCCTCCCAAAGTGCTGGGATTACAAGCAAGCCACCGCGCCTGGCCAGGGTTTCTTTCAGTCCTTTTATTTTCTGCCAAATAATGGAAGAAACCTAGCATTAAAATTTCAGCTGTGCAACACAGCTTCATCCTCCAGAGGGCAGAATTCCATCATTTACAAAATACAAATCACTGGCTTCCGCTGAGACAAATGCCAGGACATCATGTACTTTCTCCTCTTCAGTCAAGCTTACTCCTCCTCACTGGGGTAGCTAGAATGTCTATAATTTAATTTTCTCTTGCAAATATCCATGTAAGCAGTCCGCTGGGGACTTCCTCTGACCTCCTCTTTCCCCCTCATTTCACCAGCTTCCTTTCAGTGCCTCACCTTAGAAGGCTCATTTTCTTTCAGGTCTGTCCCTGATATTGCCTCTTTCTAGATGACTCACCCCTTCTTCTAATTCTGGTCTCGGCTCAATGCCACCTCTTCCCTGAGACCTTCTCTGGTTTCTGTTCTCATTCCGAGTTACTTTCTGTTTGCTTTGTAACCTCAGTCACCATCAGAAACTGGTTGCCTATCTCCTTCAATAGAACACAACAGCAGGAGAATAAGGCTTTGACCCAGTTGTTCACTGCTGCATCCCCCAGTATCTAAAACACCTGGCATATAATAGTTGTTTAGGAAATTTTGCTGAATAAGTGAATGAAGGTTATATCTCAGAACAAACTAAGTCCTGTGGACAGATGATATGGCATTGCTCAGTTCAGTTTCTTGATGAATGATAAGGAGAATAAAAACCTCTCTAAACTGTATGGATAGAATAACTATAATGTGAATGAAAATGGAGCCCCAACAAGAGGAATTCAGGTCCCAGTATAAATAGCAAGATACAGGAAACAAAGTATATGACAGAAACGATCTGCATGGCATAATCACGGTGCAAAAAAGTTTGCCTGGGAATTCAGAACGAAGAAAGAGGCGTTTACCGAAGCCTCCAATTATTACTCTGAGGACAAGATAAACAAGAGTAAGCTGATATTATAATAAAGGATTGGCCGGGCGCAGTGGCCCACGCCTGTAATCCCAGCACTTTGGGAGGCTGAGGCAGGTGGATCACCTGAGGTCAGGAGTTCAAGACCAGCCTGGCCAACATGGAGAAACCCCGTCTCTACTAAAAATACAAAATTAGCCAGGCATGGTGGTGTGCACCTGTAATCCCAGCTACTCAGGAGGCTGAGGCTCGAGAATCGCTTGAACCCGGGAGGCGAAGGTTGCGGTGAGCCAAGATTGCGCCACTGCACTCCAGCCTGGACAACAAGAATGAAACTCTGTCTCAAAAAAAAAAGATATTGTTAGCTGGCTATAGAAAAGACCTAAAATTGCCAGGTGCAGTGGCTCATGCCTGTAATCCCAGCACTTCGGGAGGCTGAGGCGGATGGATCATCTGAGGTCAGGAGTTCGAGACCAGGCTGGCCAACATGGTAAAACCCTGTCTCTACTAAAAATACAAAAATCACCTGGGTATGGTGGCGTATGCCTGTAATCCCAGCTACTCCAGAGGCTGAGGCAGGAGAATCGCTGGAACCTGGGAGGCGGAGTTTGTAGAGTCAAGACTGTGCCACTGCACTCCAGCCTGGGCAACAGAGTGAGACTCTGTCTCAAAAAAAAAAGAAATGACCTAAAACTGTGGCTCACTTGGGAGGGAGGTCTCTCAAGGTATACCACAGAGCTCTGCCTGTGTGTGGTCCTGTCTCACCCTCTCACAAACAACTTTGATGGAAGCATAGAGGGCCACAAAGAAGAAATTTTCAAATGGCACAAGCCTATTGCAGTGGATGACAGAATCGAGATTTGAAAGAACTCTGCTAGTTGAAATGTCATCCCAGACCAATATGAAGAAATGTAATAATGACGATATAGATGTTTTAAATTTAGATTAAAAAAAATCAATTCTGCCAATGCCAGAAGTGGGAGGCCTATTTTAGTAGCACTTCACATGAAGAAAAATCTGAAATTTTAACTGACCACAAACTCAATATTCACCAATATGGTGAGGAAGGTTTTAGCACTGATAGAAGCATAGCAGCCACATCCAGTAAGGGGGTAGGGGCCATGCCCCACACTCTGGCCTGACCTGTTTAGAGAAGGCTTTCAGATGTGGGTGCCACCCATAGTCAGAGGGAGATGAGGGTGATATTCTGTGGGGGAATTTCGGAAGGAATTGGATTTGCTTCACTCAAGAGGGTAAGACTCTGAAATGAGAGAAAGCCATCAGGTAGATCTGGACAATACAATACGGAAATTCGAAGGAAGCTTTCGTGGCAAGAGGACCTGGGTCTGAATCCCAGTGCTGCCTCTTACTGGTTGGGTCCTTGAGGCGAATTTTTATATCCTCACAGACCCAGCTGCATCATCTATGACTGGGGATAGTAATGGCAATCTCCTAAGGTTTTTGGGTAGATTAAACGGAGTGTCTGTAAAGGTTAGGATCAATCTAGATACAGTCCAGAAGGCGGTTAAGAGCACTTGCCTCATCTGTAGTGCACGTGCAGTAACTGTTTGTTGGAGCTCAGGCTGCCTAAGTGTGTTTCAGGTGTGGCAACAGGAAGCTGAATGCAAATGAGAGCACGTTGCAGGAGCCACAACCTCTAGCTCGACCCACTAGCGACACACAGCACAGTTCACGACAGACACTTACCAACCAGTAAGACTGGCGAGCCTCTGCCCTTCTGGATGAGAGACAGACCAGAATGTTTGTTCCAACACAGCTGGGTGGGGAACACCTAGTCAACCTTCCACAAGTGTAGATGCTGTCACATGGAGCACTGTGTCATGGACAGCAGGCTCCTTCTACATGGCTCTGGGGACTAATGATGGATGTGTCGGAAGCAGTGTGATGTCCAGAACTTTCTCGTACACAGACGGGAAGCCCTCCATAGAAACGCGATGCTCGTTTTTGTCACCGAAGCCAACTTGATAATCTACCCAGGGATAGTAAAGAGGAAATTTCTACTTTGGACGAAAGAGTGCATGAGTTAACATCAAAGTTCTAAATGTTCTTCTTAATTCTAAAGTGTCTATGAATTCAAGTTGGGCTACATTTTTGTAAGGAACCCCCAACAACCCAGCACTCTGGACAGGTTCAAGGGACAAAGCAGTGGCAGAGGCATCTGCTTTTTAAAAGCACCTGGGGCCAGGCGCAGTGGCTCACGCCTGTAATCCCAGCACTTCAGGAGGTCGAGGCAGGTGGATCATCTGAGGTCAGGAGTTCGAGACCAGGTTGGCCAACATGGTGAGACCCCTCCCCCGCCGTCTGTCTCTACTAAAAATACAAAAAGTTAGCCGGACGTAGTGGTGCACGCCTGTAATCCCAGCTACTCGGGAGAGGAGAATCGCTTGAACCCAGGAGGCAGAGGTTGCAGTGAGCTGAGATCATGCGCCTGCACTCCAGCCTGGGCAATAGAGTAAGACTCCGTCTCAAAAAAATAAATTAATTAATTTAAAAAAAAATATATATATATGTATATGCATCTGGGAGCCTTGATGTAGGACTCTGTGTAACAGCTCCATTGTAGGGATGGCTCAGACCTGAGCTCCACACCAGGGTGCTCAGCTCCCACCCCAAGTGTTGACCTGGGGATCTGCTGGGGGACAGCCTTTGGGACCCTTTCCCCGTCTCTTCTGACATTTCCTTTACAGGAAAAGCAGAGCAGAATATGTAACTCATTTCATTTCCTTAAGCACTCTCTCCTCAGTATATGTTTTTTAATCGTTTTTAATTTTTATTTTAGTTTTTTGAGACCAAGTCTCTCTCTGTTGCCCAGGCTGGAATGCAGTGGCGCGATCTCAGCTCACTGCAACCTCCATCTCCCAGGTTCTAGCAATTGTCCTGCCTCAGCCTCCCAAGTAGCTGGGATAATTTTTTGTGTTTTTTAGTAGAGACAGGGTTTCACCATGTTGCCCAGGCTGGTCTCGAACTCCGGACCTCAGATGATCCACCTACCTTGGCCTCCCAAAGTGCTGGGATTAGAGGCATGAGCCACCGCGCCCAGCCTGTTTATGAGTCTATAAATTTCAAGGCTACTTAGAGTTTCAGTAAGTTCTAGCTAAAATGTAAAAATTTAAGTCTTTTTTTTTTTTTCTTTTTGGAGACAGAGTCTTATTCTGTCACCCAGGCTGGAGTGCAGTGGCGCGATCTCAGCTCACTGCAACCTCCGTCTCCCAGGTTCTAGCAATTGTCCTGCCTCAGCCTCCCAAAGTAGCTGGGATAATTTTTTGTGTTTTTTAGTAGAGACAGGGTTTCGCCATGTTGCCCAGGCTGGTCTCAAACTCCGGACCTCAGATGATCCACCCACCTCGGCCTCCCAAAGTGCTGGGATTAGAGGCATGAGCCACCGTGCCCAGCCTGTTTATGATACTATGAATTTCAAGGCTACTTAGAGTTTCAGTAAGTTCTAGCTAAAATGTAAAAATTTAAGTCTTTTTTTTTTGTTTGTTTTTGGAGACAGAGTCTTGCTCTGTCACCCAGGCTGGAGTGCAGTGGTGCCATCATAGCTCTCACTATAGCCTGGACCTCCTGGGCTCAAGTAATCCTTCTGCCTTAGCCTCCTGAGTAGCTGGGACTACAGGTGTACATGCCACTGTGCCTGGTTAATTTTTTTTTTTTTTTTTTTGTAGAGACAGTGTCTTGCTATGTTGCCCCGGCTGGTCTCAAATTCCTGGGCTCACGTGATCCTCCCACTTCGGCCTCCCAAAGCACTAGGATTACAGGTGTGTGTCAGCCGCTGTTTTGGGTCCCTATACGCATTTAAAAAAAGACAGAGAGAGAGGGACAAATAAAATTTAGCCATGTAAGCAGGAATGAACTCAGTGCCCAATCCCTCTCCCATCTGCAGAGGTCGGGTGGGGCTGAACGTTCTAGCCCTTTAAATATGGACTTGATCTCTCCAGCATGGCCAGCCCCTCTTTTGAAGCTCTCTAAAGGCCCACTTTGAGGCACCTCATTGGCATAAGCTCAGGCATGGTCGGAAGGAGCTCTTTACAAATAAACAGACACCCTTATCACTCGGGAAATTCCAGGAATTTTTGAAGCTCTGTGCCAGGAACCAAGGACTAAGACCAAATATATTTTTATTTTTATTTTATTTGTTATTTATTTATTTTGAGATGGAGTTTCACTCTTGTTGCCCAGGCTGGAGTGCAATGGTGTGATCTCTGCTCACTGCAACCTCCACCTCCCAGGTTCAAGGGATTCTTGTGCCTCAGCTTCCTAAGTAGCTGAGATTACAGGCACCCGCCACTACGTCCAGCTAAGTTGTTGTTTTTTGTTTTTGTTTTTGTTTTTTTGAGAGATGGAGTCTTGCTCTGTCACCCAGGCTGTAGTGCAGTGGCGCTACTATCTCGGCTCACTGCAACCTCCACCTCCCAAGTTTGAGCGATTCTCCTGCCTCAGCTTCCCAAGTAGCTGGGACCACAGATGTTTGCCACCACTCCCGGTTAATTTTTGTATTTTTTTAGTAGAATTGGGGTTTCACTATATGTTGGCCAGCCTGGTCTCAAACTCCTGACCTCAGGTGATCTGCCCACCTCGGCCTCCCAAAGTGTTGGGATTATAGGCGTGAGCCACCGCGCCTGGCCAATTTTTTGTAGAGACCGGGTTTCACCATGTTGGCCAGGTTGGTCTTGAATTCCTGGCCTCAGGTTATCTGCCTGCCTGGGCCTCCCAAAGTGCTGTATTACAGGCATGACCCACTACACCCAGCCCAAATATATTTATATATTTATATATATATATTTTAATATCCCACACCTACACTCCGGGATAACTCAGCTCTTACAGGCACTAATCATGGGTCAGACCAGCCATTACCCAGTTCAGCCCATTTCATTTGACAGACACCTGGTGAACAGAGACCTGCAGGGACTCTTGTCCGCATTTGCCCAGTTGGCTGATAGCACAGTGTACAAAGTCTGTCTGCAGCAGGTCATAATTTCACAGCTCTGCCACATGCATGTATATCACTGTGTCAAGTATGTTCACGTGGTATTGTGCTGACACATGTTGACGGGGTGTGGTACAGACCCTCTGTGTGAAGCGTGTTCACACAGTGCGGTGCTGACTCTCTGTGTGAAGCGTGTTGACACGGTGTGGTGCTGACCCTCTGTATGAAGCATGTTCACACAATGTGATGCTGACTCTCTGTATGAAGCGTGTTCACCTGGTGCAGGGCAGACTCTGCATGAAGCATTTTCACATAGTGCAGGGCTGACTCTCTGTCTGAAGCATGTTCACACGGTGCGGTGCTGACCCTCTGTATGAAGCGTGTTCACATGGTGCAGTGCTGACTTTCTGTATGAAGCATGTTCACACGGTGCAGTGCTCTCTGTATGACGCATGTTCACATGGTGCAGTGCTGACATGTATGAAGCATGTTCACACAATGAGGTGCTGACCTTCTGTATGAAGTGTGTTCACAAGGTGCAGTGCTGACCCTCTGTATGAAGTGTGTTCACACTGTGCAGTGCTGACTCTCTGTATGAAGTGTGTTCACACAGTGCAGTGCTGACTCTCTGTATGAAGTGTGTTCACACAGTGAGGTGCTGACCTTCTGTATGAAGCGTGTTCACACGGTGCAGTGCTGACCCTCTGTATGAAGCATGTTCACACCGTGCAGTGCTGACTTTCTGTATGAAGTGTGTTCACACAGTGAGGTGCTGGCCTTATGTATGAAGCATGTTCACACAGTGCAGTGCTGACCTGTATGAAGCATGTTCACACAGTGCGTGTGAAACCAGAACTGATAGCAAACCCAAGCAGGAGTCTTGACCAAGAACTTCCCTCCTGGGAATGCACCACGATATCACCATACCGAAGGCCAGGCTGGCAAACAGGGACATTTAAGTGACATTTAAGTGACATTTAAGCTCGTGGTGGCCCTACGAGGAGTCATTGCTGACTGAGATGGGATTTTAAGGTGTTGCCTGCCTGTGTGTTCTCAGAAGTCCTCTCCCGAAGCCCCGCCCCTTCCCCCGATCCTCTCCTGGGACCCCCTCCCCTTTCCCTGACCCTCTCCTGGAGCCCCCTCCCGTCTCCCTGTCCCTCTCCTGAAGTCCCCTCCCCTGACCCTGTCCTGGGATCCCCTCCCCTTTCCCTGACCCTCTCCTGGGACCCCCTCCCCTTTCCCTGACCCTCTCCTGGGACCCCCTCCCCTTTCCCTGACCCTCTCCTAGAGCCCCTCTCCTCTCCCTGTCCCTTTCCTGAAGTCCCCTCCCCTGACCCTCTCCTGGGACTCCCTCCCCTTTCCCTGACCCTCTCCTGGGACCCCCTCCCCTTTCCCTGACCCTCTCCTGAAATGCCCTGCCTGCACCATTGTCTTATATTTTTCTCATGGTTAGACTGGGGTTATGGTTTTTTTGGGGAAAGGCCACAGAGGTAAAGTGCCATCTCATTGTGTCATATCCAGGGTACATGCCATCAACATGACTAATCAGCACTGACGCGGTGATGACCTGGGGGACGCAGTGTTGCTCAGCTTCCCCCACTGCGCCTCCGCAACTCCGGTAGTGACAAACTGCTCTACCCCCCGCCATCCATTTTTCTTAATTGTTCAATTGCTAGTATCACATTTCATCAAGAGACGCCTAGCAGAGTCCAACCAAGACTCCATTATAGAGAAACCAGGCAAGAAATACTGTCTCGTCGCAACTTGAGGAGACAATATTTCTTGCCTGGTTTCCCTATCATGGGAACTGAAAGCCCCGAGTCCCCCACAGTTTCGTTTCCTCAATCGAGCTAATTACTGAGGTTGCTTAGCAGCCTCCGGAGTGAGCACAGCGGAAACTATCATTAGGGAACTTGGAACGTTTCTCTGAAATGCCAACAGTAAATGTTTCGGCATTTTCAAAACATTTAGAAAATTCCCTGTTCAGTTACAAAAGTGAATCCAAACCTTACCCTACAGAAGTTAAACTGCTCCCTCCTCCGGATAAAATTACCTTTGTAATTTCTTCTTATAACCTACAGCCTATTGTGCTTGGGTTTCCAAATGGTTTAAAGTTCCCTTGTCCCTTACTTTGTGTCAATGGGGTGTTTGTGCCTTAAAGGGAAGATCCTGTGTCTTAAAGGAAACCAGAACTGATAGTGGAACCAAGCAGAAGTCTTGACCAAGCACTTCCCTCCTGGGAATGCACCACAGTATCACCACACTGAAGGCCAGGCTGGCAAACAGGGATGCCCATGCAGGGGAGACGAGAACTTCTCCCGTGAGAACAGCACAGTCCAGCCATATGAACCCACAGCTCAGGAGGTATTGTTCACTTTTACTGTTCTCTCTTAGCGAAGGGCATTCTCAAAACGTTTCCGCACAAGCAGACCATCCCTTTTATTTTCCCACATCGTCTGTCTCCTTTCCTTCTGCTTTCAAAATGTTGCAAGTGTATTTACAAGAGTTGAGCAACACAGGCATCTTTATCTGGGGTCTTTATCCACAGAGCAGAGGACAGGAAGTTGTCACTACAGAGATGAAGCGATGTATGGTTTGACCCCGTGGAGGACTTTGTTAGGGTGGAGGTGTGAGTGTAAATATGGGACATCCAGGGCAGTGGAGGGGTAACCACTGGAGAGGAAGTCTGGGGACAGTTTGGGAGCAGCCAAATATAAAATAAGCATTTCTGTTCTAAATCCAAATGAACATTCTACGCTGCTATAATCTCCAGTATACCTCAGAGATCCTAAAGTTTCCTGAAGTTGTCTGAAAGTCACAGCCTCTGTAAAGTGAAAGTATACACATACCTGTAAGCTCTGAGCTCAGGATTTCACATGAGGTCCTTTGTTCTGGAGGCAGGGGGGTTCTCCCTGCTGCTGGCTGAGGTCACTGCATTCACAGTGTGACAGGAGACAGCAAAACACAGCAAAGCAGCTGGAGGGATTGCCTTGTAGAGTGAAAAACCTTCTGCAGAACAGAACGCTCTCTATCCTGCTGTGCTGGAGAACGAAAAGGGATGGGTGGCCTGCGTGAAACCTCTCTATGGGGCTTGCAGGTTCTGACACTGTGACTGCCGAGGCCACAGCTGCCTTTGTGCCTTCCTCTCTGACCTCCATGAAGGGCTAGCACACAAACTTGGACAGGGATGGCTCTGTCTCTTAGGTGATATTCTGGAAAAGTCAGTCTTGACTTAGTCAAAGGCATCAGTAATTCCCAAACAGCTGAGAGCAGACTCCATGCTGCAGTTTTCTTCTAACTTGAATCGAGAAGAGAGACTTCCACATCTTTGCTATCCATTGCGCCTGGCTTTGTCCACTCGCTGACTTCTTCATATATAAGCTCATTTTCCACCTGGAAGAAAAGAGGAGAGAGCCCTAGGGCCCCAGCATTGGGTCAGCACCGAGGCCTACACTGCTCCCCCCATTCCCACCTAGGACCATGGTACCCGAGTCCTCTGTCCCTGTGGGAGGCTTCCACAGAGGTTCACATGGGCCCAGACCACTATGATTTTCTGAGTCTCCTTGCTTAATAAAGAGAATGAAGTGCCAAACATTGTGGTATGTTTTAAAATTTTGTATTTAACAAGTGATCTTTAAAAAATGCAACACAATCTAATTGTGCTATTCCGAAGTTAAGCATAGGATTTAGAATTATGGCATTTCTTTCATGGAACATGAGCTTAACTTTTATCATTAAAGTAATTTCTGTCCATCTTTTCAGTGTATCTGTCTCTGTGACTCTAAGTATAGTAAGATTACTAAGAAATAATTTCAACATTCTAACTTTGAGGCCCTATGTGAGGCCCAAGATAAGCCCCACGCACCCCCATTCCCAGCCACAGGCTCTGCTGCCTGGCACCTCAAGGTCTGGACCCTGTACAGGGCCCCCACATGTCCTGACACAAGCTCCCATGTGTCACCTGTGCCTAGTAGAGAGGTGTATATTGCAACAAAAACTACAAATCAAAACAGGGCTGCGGCTCAAGAATCTTCAAGTTTCCTGTATCCCACCACTGGTTTAAGACAAGGATCAAGTTCATTTCAAGTAATTATTAGTTACTAGTTAGTAATTGGTGGTAATTTCTATTTTTTCTTTTTTTTTTTTTTGAGATGGAGTCTCACTCTGTTGCCCAGGCTGGAGTGCAGTGGCACAATCTTGGTTCACTGCAAGCTCCACCTCCTGAGTTCAAGCCATTCTCCTGCCTCAGCCTCCCCAAGTATCTGGGACTACAGGTGCCTGCCACCATGCCTGGCTAATTTTTGTATTTCTAGTAGAGACAGGGTTTCAGCATGTTGGCCAGGCTGGTCTCGAACTCCTGATCTAAGGTGATCCGCCCACCTTGGGCTCCCAAAGTGCTGAGATTACAGGCGTGAGCCACTGTGCCCAGCCGGTAATTTCATAGATTATCAGCTACCCTGCACATATTCATGTATTGCTTGTCAGTTGACAGGAAAGAGTCTTATCTTATTGGCCAAGAATTTAGCCGGCATCTTTGATCCCATCAGCAGTTTTGCACTTGATATTTGAATAGTTTCAAAATGCTAGGAGGCTTTGATATTTTCTTTCACCTCAAAATGAAAATGAAACATGGTCCAAAAAGTTTGCGCTAAGACCAAATGGCCAGTGCAATTTGTACAAGGAGTTAACACTGTCCTTTTGGATTTTCAGAAAAAGAGCACCTAACCTTTATGGAGACTGAAACCATAGCCACTTCCATGGAAGGTTGGGGCAAGAAGCCCTATTTTCAATTTGCTCACACGGGGGCTCTTCATGGGAAGGCCAGACTGCCATGGATGAAACATACAGCGGGGATGTATCTGAACACTGTCTCCTGGACTGTGAAACAGACCGAGAAGTCCCCTTGGAGCTAGAGGGGCCTCTGTGAGCCCTGAGAGATGCTGGAGCCCAAGGAAGAGATGGGAGGAGGCACTAAACAGTGTCCCAGGAAGTCATATAAAGAAAACATCAGGCCGGGAGCGGTGGCTCACGCTTATAATCCCAGCACTTTGGGAGGCCGAGTGGGCGGATCACGAGGTCAGGAGATCGAGACCACGGTGAAACCCCGTCTCTACTAAAAATACAAAAAAATTAGCTGGGCGTGGGGGCGGGCGCCTGTAGTCCCAGCTACTCGGAGAGGCTGAGGCAGGAGAATGGCGTGAACCCGGGAGGCGGAGCTTGCAGTGAGCCGAGATTGCGCCACTGCACTCCAGCCTGGGCGACAGAGCGAGACTCCGTCTCAAAAAAAAAAAAAAAAAAAAAAAAGAAAGAAAACTTCATTGGCTGCACTGCTGCAAATCTGTGTCTGGGAGTTTGGGCCAGGGTGAGAGGGTTGCAGGCTCTGGGCGAGGTTTAGGAAGCAGGAAAGAGGAGTGGACCCGCTGGAAGCCAGAGGACAAGGTGGATGGGGTACAAGGAAAGGGGTCCGCCAAGGGCAGCCTGGGAGGACCCTCATTGATCATGAAAAAAATGAGCAAAGGGGCACAAATGTCTTTTCAAAAAAGATGCCAAAGGCTGGCCTCAGCAAAGTCCCCTGAAGCATCCCTTTTGCTTTCCCTGAAAAGCTAGATTCTGCGTGTGGGGTGGGGCATCCGGACTCGGTGGCTTTCCTTCTGAGCTTTCTCCGCCTGAGTCATCTGCAAAGGGCAAGGCTGAAGGTGGGAGAGGCCAGCGTGACGTGACCGCCGGCCACGGTCCCCACACCCCTCTCTGAGGGCTGTCCCCTCCACCTCATGCCATGACAGGAAACTTTATGACCTGTTCACCAAAAAATCACGTAAGGATTGGAAAGCACCTGTCTATAAATAAAGGCAAGGGGGCTGCCATTTTAAAATTGGGGGTGAGACTGGTAGTGTGCTCTCGAGTGGGCAGGGACTTATAGAAACTCAGAGGCAGGGATATCAGGAGCTGTACATGGGCAGAGGCCCGGGTGCTCGGAGGCCGGCCAGCGTTGGTGGGCCTTCCTGAGGACAGAGTACTTGAGACATAGAACAACAGACATAAGCAAGGTTACGATAAAGCTGCAAACCGTTTTCCTGTTTTCATGGGGGCGTAAAGCTAAAGCAGCACTGAATTAAACTCTCGAAGTGGGAGGAGAGATCACTGTTGAGGTAGGAGAGGGGATGTGGAAAAGTCTGCGTTAGGACTCAGCTGTGTCTGCAGCCAAGGCAAGGGTAATTAATAGATAACTGGCCTTAAGAATCGCTATCTTTGCTTCTCTTCCTGTGTCCCCCTCCCCCTTCCTCCCTGTTTCTCCCTTCCTCTCACCCCCTCTCTACTTCCTGTACTTTTTTTTTTTTTTTTTTGAGTCAGAGTCTTGCTTTGTTGCCCAGCCTGGAGTGCAGTGGCGGGATCTGGGCTCACTGCGACCTCTGCCTCCCGGGTTCAAGCAATTCTCCTGCCTCAGCCTCCCGAGTAGCTGGGATTACAAGCACACGCAACCATGCCTGGCTAATTTTTGTAATGTTAGTAGAGATGGGGTTTCACCATATTGGTCAGGCTGGTCTTGATCTCTTGACCTCGTGATCTGCCCACCTCAGCCTCCCAAAGTGCTGGGATTACAGGCATAAGCCACCGTGCCTGGCCTCTTCTTTCTTTTATCATGCTTCTAGAAAAAGAGAGTTCTGCCTCAAGGTCTGGGAAAAATAATTTGGTTTCATTTTGTTTTCTCCAGCTGACAGTGGTTCTCCCAGTGAATGCCCCTTTCTCATGGCCCTGCCTCTGTTTGACCCACCCTACCTCTTCCCCCACACCCAAACCAGCCTCCTTCTGCTGCCAGATCATCCTCGGAGCCAGAGATCCCCGCTGGTTTGGACAATAAACATGTGTTGTGCACTTTCTATTACAGTGTCAAATATCAGGTTAGGTTCTGGGAAGATGAGAAAGGATTAAACAGTGTCCCAGCCTCCAAGGACATCATGTGACTCCACTGATCATAAATGATGGCCCTGGAAAAAGTTCCAACTTCCTCTTCAGTATGGCTCCAGCTGAATGGCTCTGTCCCCTGCCCCTTCTCTGTCTGGGCTGGTCCCTCCGGTAACCATCTTACGGGTCTTCTCTCTCCACACCGTCACTCATGCAGGCCCTTCAGCATAGTGCAGCCTCGCAGATGCTCAGCTTAGCAGCACTTTGCTTGAGCTTTTGGGTTTAACCTCCATCCTCTTCCTGTTGTATCTCTGCGTCATCAAACATCTAAATTTAAGTCTCCTATCTGTGTGATCTTAGACAAGTGTCTAGTGGAATATTAGGCAGGTTTCTAAACCTTTGTCCTCCATTCCTCATTTGTGAAAGGAAGATCATGGCTTCCGCTTTGCCCATGGCTTAGAGTTATTCTAAAAATCAAGTAACATGATAAAAAAACAACAACAAATAATCAAGATAACAAGGGTTGGTCAGGCTGTGGAGGAAGGGAACACCTGCACACTGTTGCTGGGAATTTAAATTAGTACAAGCATTCAGGGAAACAGTATGGAAGTCCCACAAAAAGTTAAAAATAGAATTACCATATGATCCAGCAATTTCACTACTGGGTATATCTCCAAAGGAAATGAAATCCTTACCCTGAAGTGGTATCTACACTCCCATGTTCATTGCAGCACTATTCACAATGGCCAAGATATGTAAACAAGCCAAGTGTCTGTCCATGAATGAATGGCTACAGAAAGTGTGGTGTACATATATCTGGTGGAATATTATCCAATCTCAAAAAAGAAAAATATTCTCTCATTTTCGACGTGAACTTAGAAAATATTATGCTAAGTGAAATAAGCCAGGCCCAGGCACAGAAAGACAAATACTGAGTGATTTCATTTATATTTGGAATCTAAACTAGTAGAACTCATGAAAGCAGAGAGTAGAAGGGGGCTTGCCAGGGGCTGGGGAACATGGGAATGGGGAGATGTTGGTCAAAGTGTATAAAGTTTTAATTCTGGGCCAAGCATTGTGGCTCACACCTGTAATCTCAGTACTTTGAGTGGCTGAAGTGGAAAGATCACTTGAACACAGGTGGTGGAGGTGGCAGTGAGCTGAGATCACACCACTGCATTTCAGCCTGGGTGACAGACGGAGACTCTGCCTCAAAAAAGAAGTTTAAGTTACTCAAAGTTCACACATTTTGGAAATCCATGGTACAGCATGGCTATGAAAGTTCATGAGAATGTATGCTTGAGATTTGCTAAGAGTAGATCCTGAATGTTCTCATCACATACACACACACACAGACACACACAATGTTAAGTGTATGTGGTGAAGGATATGTTAATGTGCTTGACTATGGTGATCATTTCACAATGTATCTGTGTATTTCTATGGTTTAAATGTTTGTCCCCTCCCAAACTCATGTTGAAATTTAATTGCCACTGTAACAGTATTAAGAGGTGAGACCTTTAAGAGGTGATCAGATCATGAGGGCTCTGCCCATATGAATGGATTAATGCATTTATCTGGGGAGTGGATTCCTTATAAAAGGACAAGTTGGGCCTTCTTTTGTCTCTCTCATCCTCTCTTGCCTTCCACCTTCCACCATGGGATGAGGCAGCAAGAAGGCCCTCACCAGATGCCAGACCCTCAATCTTGGATTCCCTGCCTCCAGAACTGTGAGGAAATAAATTTCTGTTCTTTATAAATTACTTAGTCTGTGGCACTCTGTTATAGCAGCACAAAACGGACTAAGAGATATATCAAAACATCACAGTTTACATTGCAAATGTATACAATTTTTGTCAACTATACCTCAAGAAAGCTGGAAAAAATCAAATAGTCAAATGGATCTAAAGTGTTTCTAAGTGGCAAAAGTGATTTACACACCTATTTTGTTACCATGTTCTATGTCATATTGAAGGTGGACTTGCCTTTCCACCTTTGGAGTGGATCGTAAACTCCTTGAAGAATGGTCTTCCCCCAGTATTCAGCACACAGGAGTACCCAAGACATTTCTGTAGACTTCCTCCGAATTAAAGCTGATGTCAGCAACACTTCAGGTGTCACCAGAGGGTAGGCAGGGCTGCAGTCACCCACCTTCAAGGATGATGCTCCAGTCACACCCAATGTGAACGGTGTCCCCTGGAGCCATGCAAGCGAATGAGGTGGCCCCAAGAACAGGATCCTAACATCTCAGGAAGTCAGTCAGCCTTGCTTGGCCACAACTTGAGTTGCACTTAATTTTTAAACTATCACTAATCCCCCAAAATAGGTGGTGAGAAGTGGGTATTTTATATATGAGTGTAACGGGTTTGTTCTCATTCTAAAAGAAAGCGGATGTTGCTGAAATCAGATGACCACAACCAGATTGATGGAAAGGGGAAGGCAAAATGTTTTAACTTTTTAAAAATATAAACTTGACTCAGAATACTCATATGATTCAGCTAAAGAGAAAATCATCTCTGGTGTTTAAGGCACTCATTTGCATTTAAAAACCCAGAAGGGATCATTGTGACTGATTGTTAATATTAATATTTGTATTAACTGTCTAGGGCTGCCATACATAACAAAGTACTTTAGGCTGGGCAGCTTAAACAACAGAAAGGTATTTATTGTCTCAGTTCTGAGGGTTTCAAGTCTAAGATCAAGGTGTCAGTAAGGTGGGTTCCTTCTTGGGACTCAGAGGGAGAACACGTTCCAGGCCTCTCTCCTTAGCTTGCAGATGGCCCTCCTCTCTCTGTAGCTCTTTAGTGTCTTCCCTCTGTATGTGTCCGTGTCCAAATTACCCCTTTTATAAGGACACCAGTCATATCGGGTGACCTAATCACCTCATTTTGCCTCAATTACCCCTGTAAAAACCCTGTCTCCAAATACAGTCACATTCCAAGATACTGGAGGTTAGGAATTTAACATATGAATCGAGGGGAGTGAAGAACAACCCAATTCAGCCCATGACAGTGTCCTAGTGTTTCAAGACAGTTTCTGCACAGACAGATCGTTCTATCCTTACCTTGCTAATTTTAAAAGACTCCCCACCCCACACACAAGTTGCTGTTGTTGTTTATTTAATAAAACTGTGTAGATCACTTTCCTTTGAAACACTGATGGACAGCTGTGGAAGGTGGGGTATCTGGGATTACATGCCGACATCCAACCTCGCTGGACCTATCCTGCCCCAGGCATTGCACCAAGGACTCAGATACACTCATGGATTTAATCATCCAAACACATCTCCTAGGAGGAAGGCCATACATGATCCCCCCAGGCTGAGGCTTAAGGTTCTCCAAGGGGAGGCAGACTTGACACACTGAATGCAGGATCACTCCCAGTTGCCCTGTAAGCCAAAGAGCTTACAGGGCAGAATTACCTTTTCATCTTTATATCCCCAGGGCCTGGGCCAAAGTCAACATTCCTACATGTTTATTAAACTAAGCTGAACTGGAAGAAACTGCTCCAAATACCACTGGATTCTTTGGCCACCATGCCCTGAGCTATGAGGCATATGCCTCCTCCATCATTTAGTAAGAGATAACTAAAGAAATGTTTGGGCTGGGTGCAGTGGCTCACACCTGTAATCCCAACACTTTGGGAGGCCGAGGAGGGTGAATCACTTGAGGACAGGAGTTTGAGACTAGGCTGGCCAACATGGTGAAACCCCGTCTCTACTAAAAATACACAAAAAAATTAACTGGACGTGGTGGTGCATGACTGTAATCCCAGCTATTCGGGAGGCTGAGGCAGGAGAATTGCTTGATCCCAGAAGGCGGAGGTTGCAGTGAGCTCTGTTTCAAAAAAAAAAAAAAAAAAAGAAAAGAAAAAAAATGATTTGCTGATAACTATTGTTCTAAAGTTGTTTTTTGTCTCCCAGAATAATTAAAAATTGATTGCTTTTCCTTACCTAATAATTTTCTTATCTACCACATACCAATCTATATGTAGTAGAAATAGTTGTGGAAATAAATTTCTGTCCTTTATAAAGTACAATGCTGTTAACAACAGAAAACATGAAAATTGAAGACCCTACCCTCTGTCGCTTTCACCACCTAAGCATTTGTGTGTGTTGCATGGACACCTTTGCAGCCTCTGCAAAGGATGGCCCCTCTGGCTTGGCCTGATACAATTTCTGGCAAGATTCTTTAAAGTTTTGGGGGAAAGACCCATCCTTCTTATGCCTGCATAGGAATGAGAATTCTATTCATTGCTAGAATCTTTCTTGTTTCCCCATAGTCAACAACTTTTCTGAGAAATGAAAACCCTAAAAATTGTCCTGATGAATCAGCTACCAACAATCCCAGAGTGTTAAGGAGAAGTGAGGGCAACGGCAGCAATGGACCGGGCATAACCAAATGGAGACGGGGCAGCCTGTTGTGGGGAGGGTCAATCCTAAAATAATCGGCCCGTTTGTCCATCTTATTCCATGACCAGATTTTAAGCTCCTTGAAGATGGGATTCTATCATGATTTTGTGACCCCTCCCTTCACCTTGCAACACCTAGGATAGAACTCACCGAGCATTTGTCTCCGAGGAAGAAAGGCATCTTTCTTTCCCTCCCTCCCCGCTTCCCCTCCCCTCCGCTTCTCTTTCTCAGGATCTCACTCTGTCACCCACGATGCAGTGCAGTGGCGCAACCTCAGTTGACTGCAGCCTCCTGAGTAGCTGGGATTACAGGCGTGTGCCATCACGCCCGGCTAATTTTATTTTCTGTAGAGACAAGGTCTCACTATGTTGCCCAGGATGGTCTCAAACTCCTGGCCTCAAGTGATCCACACTGGCTTCCCAAAGTTCTGGGATTACAGGTGTGAGCCACCAGTCTGGGCCAGAAAGGAAACTTTTTATCTGAGGAATATGAGCCCCTTTAAGTTATCAGGTCCAGACAGGCATTGAAATGTGACAGTAGTCACATCTCACTCACCGCTCGAGCTATGTATGTATGTAATCTGCCTGCTGCGTGGACTCTTGACCCAATGCCACCACCAATAGCTATAAATTAACCTAACGATGGCATATGCTGGACAACATAACTTATACCCTATAGTTCAACTATAGCCAATCACTAATCAATGTTATTTCTGTAAACCAATGAGAATTCTTAACCAACAATGTTGGTAATTGCCTCCTCTCCTGATTCATCGTTTGTTCTCCGGGCACTTCCGAAGACAACGTTGGAAGTGTTTCCCAAGCAGCTGTTCTCAACCCTGACCCAAATAAACCCTCATATTAATTTGGCCTCAGTTTCTTCCTTTCAGTCGACAACTCCTAGTAATTTTCATCCCTTTTCAGGCTTCCTAAGAGGTTACTTTCATTTAGGTTCGTGATATAATAAAAAATATATCTGGTGTGTATCCTCAGTTCCTGGCACAGAGCTCCTAAAACCCTTGGAATGTCCTGAGTAATGCGAGTGTGTTTTGCTATTCAAAATGAGCCGCTTTAGCTACACCTGAGCTTATGCTGATGAGGCGGCTCTTGGTGATCCCCTGGGGAGGGAAGAAGGGCTGGGAATTGAGTTCAGCCACCAAGGGCCAGTGAATTAGTAACACCTATGTAATGGAACCTCCATAAAAATCCAAAAGACCAGGTTGAGGGAGCATGTGGGTTAATGAACAGACAGGTGCTGAGGGTGGAGTACCTAGAGAGGGCATGGAAGCTCTCTGCACGCACCCCCCACCCCCCTTAACTTGCCCTCTGCATCTCTTCCACTGGTTGTTTCTGCATTGTAGCCTTTAGAATAAACTGGTGATAATAATAAAGTGCTTTCTTGAGTTCTGTGAGTCATTTTAGTAAATTATTAAGCCTGAGGGAGGTTATGGGAATCCCCAAATTTGTACTTGGCCAGGGAGCAGTATGAATAGCCTGGGTATCCCATTTGTGACAGGTGTCTGAAGAGGGGGCAGTCTTGGGGGCTGAGCCCTCTAACTGGACGTAAGTATTGTCAGAATTGAATTGAATTGTTGGATAGCCAGTTGGTATCAAAGAACTGATTGGTGTGTGGAAAAAAAAACTCTTAAAGGTCTTTACTCTCACTTACTGGTAGTGTTGCTAAGTTCATAACGCCTTTTTCTTATCAGTCATGGCTTCATTAGGCTTGACTTACTGGTCTTACTGCCTAGATTGGTCTTGAATTCCTGGGCTCAAGCGATCTTCCTGCCTTGGCCTCCCAAAGTGCTGGGATTGTGGGTGTAAGCTACCATGCCCAGCTTCAGTATTTTTAATACACACAATAAAACTTATTACCTTAAAAATTAAGCTTCTCATGTTAGTCTGAAAGAAGTTCCAAATGAGTTAATGCAAAAACACAAAATTATAAAAGCTCTAAGAAAAAAGACAAGTGAATATTTATATAATCTATGTGTCAAGACGACTTTCTATGCAAGACTCTGAAGGAAGAAAACAAAAAAATGCTAAAGTGGACTATTTAAATAAAAAGAGTTCTTTACTTAAAACATTAATAACACTAAAATGTAAATTAAAAGCACGGGAATTATCTTGCAATATGTATATAACATTGAGAAAAATCTATTGGTAGAGAGTGCTTAAAAACTGCAAGACAAAAAAATGAATATCCCTGCCAGGCGTGGTGGCTCAAGCCTGTAATCCTAGCACTTTGGGAGGCCGAGGTGGGCGGATCACGAGGTCAGGAGTTCGAAACCATCCTGGCCAACATAGTGAAACCCTGTCTCTACTAAAAATACAAAAAAATTAGCAGGGCGTGGTGGCGGGCGCCTGTAGTCCCAGCTACTCGGGAGGCTGAGGCAGGAGAATGGCGTGAACCCGGGAGGCGGAGCTTGCAGTGAGCCGAGATGGTGCCACTGCACTCCAGCCTGGGGGACAGAGCGAGACTCCGTCTCAAAAAAAAAAAATTAATTAATTAATTAAAAAAAAAGAATATCCCAAAGACAAAAGTAGGCAAATAAAAATAGGCTAATTCTAAAAGTATGAGTGACTAATAAATGAAAATTTAAATAATGATGACATGCAATTTTCCTCCCATCAAATTATCAAAGTGATATTTGTAATGGTAAAAATATAAATATCTGGAATGTCTGTTTTTACATGATTGAATAATACATTATGGTTAAGTTACCTAATGGATCACAAGGTAGCCATTATAAACGATGCCAGAGAGACGTATTGACAGACATTTAACAAAGTCCATGGGATTTTCTGTTGCATGAAATATGCATGGTCACAAGAGCTCTAATTTAGCAGCTAAAAACATGAAGATCCAGAAATATTTTATTTCATGCATCTTTTCTTCTCCCAACACTATTCTGGCTGAAATCAACTAAAATGAATATCAATAGCAACCTTGTTCATGGGATATTGTACAATGTGTCAGAAAATGGAGACAGAATGCTCAGAGGCGGTGTTCTGGATTAAAAGAATTTTAAGCAACATCACAATCAAATTTGATGCATAACCCTTGAATGGATTCTTGCTCAAATAAACAAGCTATAAAAGGTATCTCCAAGACCGCTGGAAAATTTGAATATGGATTATGAGAAACTAATTGTTCATTTTAATAAGTATGAGGTATTATGGTTACATAGGAAAATGCCCTTTTAAAAAATAAAAAATGCACATTTAGGGGTATATAAAAAATGAATTCAGGGGTAAAAAGTAATGATGTATATAATTCACTTTTTTTTTAAACGTCCAATCCAATATTAAGTTCATGTGCCATATGTTTCATTTTAAATGTTTTAGAATTTTTTGGGGGCATGGAGGCTCGCTGTCGCCCAGGCTGGAATGCGGTGGCGCAATCTCGGCTCATTGCAAGCTCTGCGTCCCGGGTTCACGCCATTCTCCTACCTCAACCTCCCAACAATTTTTTTTAAGTTCCTATTTCTCTGTTGGTTTTCTATCTGTTCACTCGCTGTGCCACCTACTCCTTAAATCCTTTTAACGTATTTCTGAGTTGCATTGCAGTCTTTAATTTCAACATTTGTGTCACTTTCGTGTGTTTTTCTTGACTATTTTTTCCTGGTTATGGGTCATACTTACACTACGTAGGTTTAGTAACCTTTTAAAATATGCTGACATTTCCGCATGTAGTTGAATCCAGAAGTCCCAGGCCTCAGGACTAGGGCTAGTATAGCCCTAGAAGATTACTCTAAACTATTCCTAATAAAACCAAGCTTCCACAAGATCAAACCAACCACCAATTTCATATACATTGTCCAGTTTACGGTTAATAACAATGGGAGGATAACTCTGATACTCGTTACTCCATCTTGGCTGGAACTAGAAGTAACAAATCAGGCTCTCAGCCTCGTTACCACCCTATGACATGAGGGATTGGGCTACCTAACTGTTCCTCCACCCATAGCATGCATCAGAATCCTTCACCCAGAAATTCCCATTCTCAAAATTCCTAGCCTCATGTGGGGCTTGTAAATTCAGAGATCTCACAAGTCCTCAATTCCAATATTGCCCATACAGAGAACCACTTAATTGGAGCCAGGTTTGATTCAACCCCAGTAAGACATTGAAACCACCCAGGAGAGTTTTAAAAAACACCAATGCTTAGGCTCCAGTCTAAAATAATTAAACTTAAAGGAAAGTAGTATGTTCGACGTCTGTAGGTTCTTTATCTCACGGAACTCAAGAAGCCACAAACCCCAACAATGAGTGATTGAGTTTCTAAGGAGAGTATATCCACAGCTTATTTCTTCTGACAGCCCAGACACATTGTTTTTTTCTGCTAGTTCGTTCATGACCTCACCAGCTTCAAGAATTAACCTGCGGACTTTCGAAATGAATGTTAACAGCTCCTAAAAACCAACACGCTTCCTACAAACCACACCAAACTTTAAGCCCAAAAACCAAAGGGCACAAGCCACAGCACCATAGAAAACAACCCAGGCAGTTTGCCCTATGAGTTCAGGCAGCCTGCTTTTATTCCCTTATCTAGCCCCACCCACATCCTGCTAATGGTCCATTTTACAGATAGCTGATTGGTCCATTTTACAGAGCGCTGATAGGTCCATTTTACAGATAGCTGATTGGTCCATTTTACAGAGCGCTGATAGGTCCACTTTACAGAGAGCTGATTGGCCCGTTTTGACAGGGTGCTGATTGGCGCCTTTACAATCCTGAGCTAGCGCTTGACACAGTGCTGATTGGTGTATTCACAATCCTTTAGCTAGACATAAAAGTTCTCTAAGTCCCCACTAGATTAGCTAGACACAGGGCACTGATTGGTGCGTTTACAAACCTTGAGCTAGACACAGGCTGCTGATTGGTGTGTTTACAAACTTTGAGCTAGACACAGAGTGTTGACTGGTGTATTTACAATCCTGTAGCTAGACATAAAAGTTCTCCAAGTCCCCACCCGACTCAGGAACCCAAGTGGCTTTGTTTAGTGGATCCTGCGGCCTTGGCTGAGCTGCCCATCAATGCCACACACCTGCACTCCTCAGCCCTTGGGCAATCGATGGGACCAGGTGCCGCGGAGCGGTGGGCTGCGCCAGTCGGGGAGGCTCGGGCGCGCGCCAGAGCCCACAACCGGGGTCGGGGGGCTGGGGCATGGGGGGCTGTAGGTCCTGAGCCCTGCCCCGCAGGGAGGCGGCTGAGGCCCAGCGAGAATTCTAGCGTGGCACGGGCGGGCCAGCAGTGCTGGGGAACCCCGCGTGCCCTCCGCAGCTGCTGGCCCAGGTGCTAAGCCCCTTACTGCCTGGCGCCGCCGGCCGGCTGGCCGCTCTGAGTGCGGGGCCCGCTGAGCCCGCCCAGCCCCGCGCCCACCTGGAACTCATGCTGGCCTGTGAGCGTGGCGCGCAGCCCCGGTTCCCGCCCGCGCCTCTCTCTCCGCACCTTCTGTCTCCCTCCACACCTCCCGGCAAGAAGAGGGAGCCGGCTCTGGCCTGGCCGGCTCAGAGAGGGGCTTCCACAGTGCAGCGGCGGGCTGAAGGGTTCCTCAAGCGCGGTCAGAGTGGATGCCGTGTCCTCGCTAGCGAGTGAGGGCTGTTAGCACGTTGTGACCTCTCAGTAGGATTTTTCTTTGTTTTTTTAATACAAGAGCAGTCTTTATAATTGTCCCATTCATGCTCACTACTGTATCTGGGAGGCCAAAGAGAACTGACCTCATGTGCATACATAATTGTTTTCTTCGTATTGATTTAATTATATTGACTGTTAAAACTACGTGCAAGACAAAAATGCAAACACTGCAATGAGTACACTGAAAAAAGAGAAAATATCAAGGCCTAAATAGAATTAATAGCTCCCCCAGCGATTTTTTTAATGTAGCTGAAGTTGAGAACCCCTGGGCTGGATAGTCTCTAGTACCCATTCAGCTCTGACTTCCTACAATTCCATGACACACAGGGTGGAATTTGCAAAGGGAAAGGAGGGACAGGGAAGTTGCTCATCTGG
The DNA here is from genome assembly GCF_009828535.3 of Hylobates moloch. Classification (NCBI taxonomy): domain Eukaryota; kingdom Metazoa; phylum Chordata; class Mammalia; order Primates; family Hylobatidae; genus Hylobates; species Hylobates moloch. The sequence goes on from NW_026652295.1 coordinate 2,627,108, forward strand.
GGGAGGGAAAGCAAGTTGATGGGACAAGGAAAGTTTGTCAAGTAGAGTCCCCAATTCCAAAAGACAGGACACAGGAGCATCCCAGCACAGATGGCATCCAAGAGAGGACTCTCAAAACTGCATCAGTTTCAAATTAGGCAGAAGGTCCTCAGAGTCCTGAAGTTGTCACCTACAGTGTATGATTCTGCCCATGGTTAGAATTATTTCTCAGGTCAGGCACATTTTCTCCGTCTACAATATGAGTTTCCAGTTTAAAAGTTGGATTCATTTCCTTGAATGTACTCTTATGCAATCCTGGAAATTTTTTGAGCTAGAAAATTCTCCAGAGATACAGCCAACATTTTCTTGCTACTAGACAAATATATTACAGTTTATAAAGCACTTTCACGTGCATATTTTGCTGGATTACAAACACGTCATGTGTGGTAGGCCAAGCTGATATTTTCTCTCTTTTATAAGGCTCTGAGAAGTTACATGGCTTAGGAAAGATTCCACAGTGAATCAGAGGCAGTACCTGGACTTTAAAGCTCATAGGGCCGGGTGCGGTGGCTCACGCCTATAATCCCAGCACTTTGGGAGGCCAAGGCAGGTGGATCACAAGGTGCTGGGAGGCCCAGCACTTTGGGAGTTCGAGACCAGCCTGGCCAACATGGTGAAACCCCATCTCTACTAAAAATACAAAAATTAGCCAGGCATGCTGGCGCGTGCCTTTAATCCCAGCTACTTGGGAGGCTGAGGCGGGGGAATTGCTTGAACCCAGGAGGCGGGGGTTGCAGTGAGCTGAGATCACGCCACTGCACTCCAGCCTGTGCGACAGAGCAAGGCTCCATCTTGGGAAAAATAATAATAATAAAGCAAAAATTAAACAAAGCTCATTAGCTCACTCGAAGCCTACTGCCTTCCCACAAGGCAATGAAACCTTTGAGTTTATATAAAAAAATGAGCCATGGAAGAAATTATCACAGGTGTGCAAAGTCCTAACACATTTTTCACTTCCTTTCCTATTCCAGCAGCACTGGCAAGAGTGCTGATAGTGGCTCCATAACCTGTGGAAGGAAATATCTAATCTGTATCAGTCAGGAGAAGCTGGATACTCTGTGGTAACAAAGAATCCCCCAAATCTCAGTGGTTGCAGATGACAAGGTGTCATTTGTGCTTCAGGCTACAAGTCCATCATGAATAGGCAGGGACACTTGGGTACCCAAGCAAGTAGAGTAGCTATCACCTCGTATGTTGCTGATGTCATGCCAGAGGAACAAAAAGAATTCTAGAGGATCTCAAACTTTCCATTAAATACTTCAGTGTGTGTCACTTCTACACACAACTTGTTGGCCAGAACTGGTCACAAAGCCCCAAAAGGGAGCCAAAAAGAACCATCCTACTGTGTTAGTCCATTCTTACGCTGCTAAAAAAGACATACCTGTTCTCATGCTGGGTAATTTATAAAGAAAAGAGATTTAATTGACTCACAGTTTCACATGACTGGGGAAGCCTCAGGAAACTTACAATAATGACCGAATGGGAAGCAAACACATTCTTGTTCACATGGCAGCAGGAAGAGAATGAGAGAAGTGCAGAGCAAAAAGGGGAAAAGCCCCTCACAAAACCGTCACATCTCATGAGAACTTACAATCATAAGAACAGCATGGCCTCCCGAGCAGCTGGGACTACAGGTACGTGCCACTGTGCTTGGCTTAATTCCTTGAATATATAAAATGCTTCTACTCATCCATGCATACTAGACCTATACTCCTGAAGAAAAATATGGGCAAAGTATATGAAGTCAATTCACAGAACAGGAAGTAAAAACAGCTTTTAAACATAAGAAAAGGCAGAAACAGACTTTACTCATGAAAAGAGGAAATCAATGTTCAAATGCCATTCTCATTAAAAACGCTAACAAAAACCAAGGATAAAAAGATATTTTCAAAAACCATTTATATGGATTTTATTTCAATTTCAATACCATGTCACTTAATATTAGACATGTGGTTGTATAATGGAGTGCTTCTTTCTTTAGATTATGTGCAGACTACAGAATTAGATTTTCCTTGTTAAAATTTTAAATATTACAGAAATATAGAAGGCCAAAAACGGAAGGTTTTTTCCAACATCTCCTTCCCCAAACCTATCTCAGAGACAACCTCTGTTAGCAATGAAAAGTGTCACCTTTTAAACCTCTTCCCGTAGATTCGTATACATAAATTTACATACACAGGGTTTCGTTCACATAAATGAGATCATATGATACACATTGCATTGCCAGTTACATTTTTCACTTAATTTGTTTTCATAGTGTTTTAAAGAAGTGCATTTGAACCTATCGTGATTTTTAAAAATTCTGCATAGTAGTTCATACTATAAATTAATTAAATTCTTCTCCTATTGAAGGAAAAATTAAAATTGAATTAATTACACTTCATTTTCTTTTTTTCCCTCCCTCCCTCTCTACCTTCTTTCCTTTTTCTTTCCTTTTTTGCTATTCAAAAATAATGCTAACTGTACACTTAGAAATGGTTAAGATGGTAAATTTTGTTTTTCTTTACCACAATTTTTTAAATAACCCCGCAAAAATGCCTTTAAACATACTACAGAGAAAACCGTAACATATCTCAGCACATATGCAAATACTTATGTAGATCAGACATCTAAAAGTGAAATGCTGGCCCAAAAAGAATGTCCATTTAAAATGGAAAGGCTGCCCACTTCCTTCCAAAAACCCTTAATCCACATTCTCACACACAAGGTAAGGATGCCTGTTTTCTCATATGCTCACCAATACTGGATATTATCAACCTCTAAATTAAAACAGAGAGCGGAACAAGAATTTCTGTCATGATTTTGCACTCTGTTTCTTGGTTCATTTGTGTTGCTATAAAAGAAAACAACCACATACATGAGGCTGGGTAATTCACAAAGAGAAAAGGTTTATTTGGCTCACAGTTCTGCGGGCTGTACAAAAGGCATGGCACCAGCATCTGCTTCTGGTGAGGCCTCAGGCTGCTTCCACTGATGGCAAAAGGTGAAGGGGAACTGCCATGTGCAGAGATCACAAGGCAATAGATCAAAAGCAAGAGACAGACGGCAGGTGTCAGGCCGTTTTTAACAACCAGTTCTCAGGGGAACAAATAAAGCCAGAACTCACTCATTACCTCGAGGATGGCACCAAGCCATTCATGCCCCCATGATCCAAATACTTCCCATTAGACCCCACCTCCAACACTGGGGATCATGTTTCAACATGAAATGTGGGGGGACAAATATCCAAACCACAGAAAGTTGTCTCCTGCCTGGGTAATGCAAAAAAGACAAAGACAAAACAATAAACAAAAAACAGACGCTAGAGGCGTATCAATTAGAAGGATGTCCTCTTTCTTATTTGCATATACTATTACATACGTAGTAAAGATCGTTTGCCTATTGCATAATCATATAGCAGAAACTCCAAGATGATTTACTGAAAATTCTTAAATTACCAAAAGACTATACCAAATTGGTCATGCACAAGATAAATGTATAAACTTCAATGGTTTACTTATATGCCATCCATAATTGGGTCGGGTGACATGCTCTTGTTTAAAATCATTACTAAAATTTAGAAATAACCATTACAAGAAAAAAAAGATGTGTAGGACTTATATTGAAAAAAACAAAAAAAAGTTTTAATAAAAGTAGTATAGAAAAGGGCTTGAATAAATGGGGACTGTTATTTTCCTTAATGAAATGACTAAACATTGTAAATACATCAATTTACCCAAGTAATTTATGTGCTAAATGTCATGCTAATCCTTCCCCCGAAAAAACTCAAAGTTAAAAAAATTACTTTGGGTATTAAAAAGTTATTCTAAAGTTCACCTAGAAGAATAAAGATGGAAAAACAAGAATGAACACTAGGGAAAAATATATTTACAAATAAGATCCAGAAATTGGCTAATAAATAAAATTATGCTTTCTCCTGAACGTCAACACAGAATCAAATTCCATATGAATTAGTTAAATCATTACAAAAATGAAACTTCAAAAAAAAAATTTATTTTACTAGTTTATGAATGGAAAAGTACTTCTAAGAATGGAAGTGGTATCAGAAATCACAAAGGGAAAATCTAGATTTGATTATAGAGGAAAACATTGTTTATTAATGAAACAAAACTTAAAAGCAATACAATGAGAAAAAACATAAAACAGAGAGATGTCTTTAATAGGGATACGTGAAAACGAAGCAAAAAAGGTGCGTGCATAATTCATTGATGAGAAAATTCAACAACCAGTAAATGCACAAACTTTCACCACTAACAAAAGATGGAGTGAGTAACCACATATTGTGGCCAGAATTAGTGGGTTCTTGGTCTCACTGACTTCAAGAATGAAGCCACACACCCCAGCACTGAGCATTACAACCCTTAGGCCACTGCTTCTGGAGTTGTTCGTTCCTCCTCATGCGTTCTGTGGTCTTGCTAGCTTCAGAAGTGAAACTGCAGATCTTCGCAAGAAGTGTTACAGATCTTCATGCAGCTGTGGACGCCAAAAGCCAACAGCAGTAAAAAACTTGTTGCAAAAACTTAAAAAACAAAGCCTTCACACCGTGGAAAACCAAAACGGATTGCCATTGCTTGCTCCGCAGCCTGCTTTTATTCTCTTATCTGGCCCCGCCCACATCCTGCTGATTGGTAGAGCCGAGTGGTCTGCTTTGACAGGGCGCTGATTGGTGCGTTTACCATCCCTGAGCTAGACATAAATGTTCTCCACATCCCCACCAGATTAGCTAGATACAGAGTATGGACACAAAGGTTCTCTAAGGCCTCACCAGAGCAGCTAGATACAGAGTGTTGATTGGTGCATTCACAGACCCTGAGCTAGAGTCAGGGTGCTGATTGGTGTGTTTACAAACCTTGAGCTAGATACAGAGTGCCGATTGGTGTATTTACAATCCCTGAGCTAGACCTAAAGGTTCTCCAAGGTCCCACCAGAGCAGCTAGATTCAGAGTGCCGATTGGTGCATTCACAGACCCTGAGCTAGACACAGGGTGCTGATTGGTGTGTTTACAATCCCTGAGCTAGACATAAAAGGTTCTCCACGTCTCCACCAGACTCAGGAATCCAGCTGGCTTCACCCAGTGGATCCCGCACCGGGGCTGCAGGTGGAGCTGCTTTCCAGTCCCGCGCCGCGCGCTCAGCACTCCTCAGCCCTTGGGTGGTCGATGGGACTGGGCGACGTGGAGCAGGGGGTGGTGCTCGCCGGGGAGGCTCGGGCCGCACAAGAGTCCATGGAGCGGGTGGGAGGCTCAGGCGTGGCGGGCTGCAGGTCCCGAGCCCTGCCCGGCGGGAAGGCAACTAAGGCCTGGTGAGAAATCGAGCCCAGCGCTGGTGGGCTGGCACTGCTGGGGGACCCAGTACACTCTCCGCAGCCACTGGCCCGGGTGCTAAGCCTCTCATTGCCCGGGGCCGCCAGGGCCCGCCGGCTGCTCCGAGTGCAGGGCCCGCCAAGCCCACGCCCACCCGGAACTCCAGCCGGCCCGCAAGCGCGGTGCGCAGCCCCGGTTCCTGCTCGCGCCTCTCCCTCCACACCTCCCTGCAAGCTGAGGGAGCCGGCTCCGGCCTTGGCCAGCTCGGAAAGGGGCTCCCACAGTGCAGCGGCAGGCTGAAGGGCTCCTCAAGTGCCGCCAAAATAGGAGCCCAGGCAGAGGAGGCGCAGAGAGCGAGGGCTGTGAGGACTGCCAGCATGCTGTCACCTCTCAATATGATACATAATGTTGCAGATGTTTATAATTTACATAAAAGATACTGAACTAGGGCTGGGCTCAGTGGCTCATGCCTGTAATCCTAGCACTTTGGGAGGCCGAGGTAGGCGGATTGCTTGAGGCCAGGATTTCAAGACCAACACCGCAATGTGGTGAAACCCCGTCTCTACTGAAAAATACAAAATTAGCCAGGTGTGGTGGTGGGTGGCTGTAGTCCCAGTTACTTGGGAGGCTGAGGCAAGAGAATTGCTTGAATCCAGGAGGAGGTTGCAGTGAGCCCAGATCATGCCACTACACTCCAGCCTGGGTGACAGAGTGAGGCACTGTCTCGAAAGATACTGAACTAGGCACTTGACATCCAAGATGTCCACTTGGCCCTTTTCTAAGTGTACTTCACTTTCTTTTCATTCCTCCTCTAAAGCTTTTTAATAAACACTCTTGTTCTAAAAACAAATGTCTTTCATCTCATTTTTTAGTCAGCATTATCTATCAAAGGGACTGGATGTCCCATCTAGTTTGTACTTTAGTTTGTAGCTCATTACATAGGAAATGCAAATAAAAAACAATGAGATACCACTTCACACCCACTAAGATGGCCATAACTTATTTTTTTTAAAAAAAAAAAAAAAGGAGAAGGAAAATAATAAGTGTTGGTGAGGATGTGGAGAGAAATTGGAATTCTCATACATTGCTGGTGGGAATGTGGAATGGTTCAACTGCTGTGGAAAACAGTTTGTCTGTTCCTCAAAAAGCTAAACAGAATTAACATATGACCCAGCAGTTCCACTCCTAGATACATACCCAAGAGAATGCAAAATAGGCATTCAAACAAATACAGATACACAAACATTCATAACAGCACTATTCCCAATAGCCAAAAGTCAGAAACAACCCAAAGTCCATCAATGAATGAGTGGATAAATAAATTGTGCTATAAACACATAATACAATTTTATTTAGCCATAAAAATGAAGTGTTGATACATGCCACTATGTAAATAAATCTCAAAAACTTGTACTAAGTGAAAGAAGTCAGACACAAAAGGTCTCATACAATTTATATAAAATATCAAGAACAGATAAATCTACAGACACAGAAAGCAGATTGGTGGTTGCTGGGGGCTGGAAGAAGGAAGGAATGGAGAGTATCTGCTTAATAGGATGGGGTTTCCTTTTAGAGGACAAAAATTTTTTTGGAACTTTAAATAAAGGTGGTGGTTACACAACGTTGTTAACAATACTAAGTGGCACTGAACTCACTTTAAAATAGTTAATTTTATGTTATGTGAATTTTACCTCAATAAAAAAATTCTTAAAAAAATAAACTCAGTGATATCCAACCATTAAAAACACAAGTTACGTAGCTCGTATATAATCAACTTACTTATTACTGCACTATGAGGGGCATCCAGATATGTAAGACAGAGTCGCAACCCTTGGTTGTTGGAGGACTATCTAAGGATACAGAGATTAATAAAAGAACTACCATGAAAGAAGTGCCCTCCAAGTACAAAGAGAGTTCAAATACGTACATCTGGTTGTGGAGAAAGGAAAAACTTCTCAAAGAAGAATTTGAAATGAGCTTTAAGGGTTGAATGGAATTTCTACTGTTAGAGGTAGAGAAATACAATATCACAAAGAAAGATGTGATCCCTACAAGAGGATTACATGGTAAGTTGAAAGACATCACACAGTCCAACCTGGTCGTTGTCAAAGCTATATACGTTGGGCACAGAACTGAAGATCAGGTGTCAAAGGAGCATGGCTCTGTCCCCTTTTGTGTCCCCAGTGCCTAACGCAGTGTTTGGCGCATGCTTGGTGATTGGTAAATGTCAAAAAAAAAAAAGATAAAAGATAAATGTACATTTTAAAACCTTTTTTAAAAGGCTAAGCACCAGGAAATCTATAAAATAGTAGCAGTATCTAGCACCATTTACTACCACTGAGGCAGCGGGTTAAGGCATGTATTTGCGGTATCAGGAAAGCACAGGGTCGCCAGAGTGAATTGCATGTGGAACTCTAGAGAAGCTTTGCTTGCCATCCTATGGGATTTGGACTGCAATTTTAATACAACAGGGAATCATTATGGTCTATTTTCTCAAGATTCTGATTAAGTAGCATAAATGAGTGGTCAGTATGGAAGAGCTGAGTGTGGAGCATCATGAATTCTGCTGGCAAATCATGAGGGCAGATGGGTAAGGAATCTGCCCTCATCTTTACATGTGGCTTTCTAGGCCCATCCTCTTGGAGCTGTAGTGGGGATCTGGGGACACAGCAAGAGGGAAATGGCCGAGTGCACGGTAAGTGCACCCTTTATGGAGATGAGAACCTGCCACAGAACAGAAGGCTGTTGGCTCTGTTGTGCCTGATGAAGAAAAGGAAAGGGTGGTCAGCACAGAACCTGGGGCCAGATTCCATGCAGCACTCTGCAACCACGAAGCAGCTCGAGGCTGCCGCTGCCTCAGTGCCTTCTTCATTCACCTCCACAAAACTCTTGTGCACGAACTTGGACAGACACAGGTCTCTCTCTGCTGACATTGCTGACAAGTCAGCCTTGCCCTGTTGGAAGGCATCAACAATTCCCAAATGCCGAAGCACAGATTCCATGTCATAATCCTCCTGCAGTTTAAATTTTGGAAGGAGAACTTCAACCTCAGTACTCTTCATACAGTCTGGCTTGGTCCAGGCTGTGAGTTTCTCAAAAGTGAGACTTTTTTCCACCTGAAAGACCAGAATTAGATTTTAAGATTCCGACTTCAGTGCACATCTACAAGCGCACAGGCACTCACACAGTTCCCTTCCTCCTCTTGCACGTAGGTGTTGTTCACATAGGATCAGTGGCCCCTTCATCTGCCAGAAGCTTGTGAGCACTCTTACTTGGCCTATGTCCCATGTGCCACTTCCTTGACAAGGGGGAGAGACACCAGAGGCAGGAAGGCTGTGTCTGTCCTCTCCTTATCCAACAACTCCGGAGACATCTTGTATTGTGACAAGTGTCAATGCCCAGGCGACTATGTTTTTTTCAAACATAGTCTTTTTAAAGACAACAAACCATTGCTAGTAAAGAAAAGGATTGGAAATGAAAGGGCAGGATTATCTGCCCCAGAGAGATGCTGCATAGTTTCTGGAGCAGAGAGGTTACGAGAGGATTATCTGCCCCAGAGAGATTCTGCATAGTTTCTGGAGCATAGTTTCAGGAAGGTGGGCAGAGGGAGAGCCAATGGCTGCTGCGCACACAAACCTCTCAAGTCATGGGGTTCCACTGCCTGCCATTTGCCATGGTTGACTCTCTCACCCCAGGGATCCATGCTGAAAGGAAGCCGAGTACCTGGATGTGCCCTCAGAGGCTGCCTCTGGTCCCTCCCTCTGAGCACTGGACTTCACACCTCCCTGGATGCCCCCTCCCAGCCTTGTTAGGTGAAAGTTAAGACTTCCTCATTCTCTATTTCAGGTTCCTAGACTTTAAAAGCATAATGCTAAGAATGATGATTATAATAATGGATGACATTTGTAGAGTTTACTAGTTGCCAGGCAATGTGGTAAGCTTGTTACCTGAATTACCCACATTTTATCCTCATCATAACTCTACGAGGCAATAACCCTAAGCAGTCATTTATGCTTTTAGAGTTAAAAGTCTGCCATTCGTCAAACTAGCAGGATTTTTATAAGCTTCCTCCTACCTGATTTATTTTAAAAGGCATTTTAACCGCCCCCCACCCCTTCTAGCGATGAAAAAACAAGAAGACTGAGATGTGTAGTTTGGCAGATCACGCAGACAACATTGGGAAAAGTCGGCCTTGAACAAAAGTTTGATCCCAACGCCAAGTGCCTGCACAGTGTGCGTCTGCCGCATCGCCAGCTCGGAAGGTAAATATGAGGTGGAAGTGGCGCTCCAGTTCTGCCCGCAAAGGTGTCCCTGGGTTCTTCCCGCAGCCCAGGTCTTACCGTGCTGAGCTCCACGCCGTCGTCAGGCAGCAGCACCAGCAGGCTCAGCTCCTTCCCGGCGTAGGGCAGCTCCAGCAGCTGCGCGCGCACCTCGCCCACGTGGGCGAGCTTAAACGGGGCCTCCTGATACATCATCTGCACAGGCCTTTGCTCCTCCTGGGGGAAGGATTATTGAAAGACGCAATTAAAAGTTTCAAAGGAGCTGCAGTTGCCTCCAAGAGTGTTTTCAGCACCTGTGATGGAAACCGCCACATTCATGCCCCAGTTAACACTAAAAAAAAAAAAAAAAAAAGTCAACCAGTTCCTCCCTATCATCATTGCAAGCAGACACAGTACCACCCTGGGAAAGGTTTTATTCTGCAAAATAAAATGTGATACTCTACATTTTCCAGAGGAGAAAGATGTTTCTCATTTAAATTGTGCTCAGCAAATAGATCTAAGAAGCAATATAATCAAATGAAATTAAATACAAATTTGTTTTGATTTAATTAGAAAAAAATGTGTATTATGTTTCCTATTTATCCAACCCAACATATGAGAAAAAAAATCATAAAGTGGGATGAAACTTATAGTTCCACAACAGCATGACAGGGAGTATAAATGGATACACTCTCTCAGAAAGAGTAACGACATACATATGTAGTAATGTATTTTAACCCAATCTTTTCAATTCTGATACTCTAAGGAAATCACTTTTTTAAAATACAGAAGAGCCATACGCACACAGAAGTTCAGCAAAGTATTACATTTATTAATGTAATACTTTTAAAAATTGATACAGATCATTTATTATAAAAATTAAAATAGTTATAAAACCAGGGTTAGAAGAGTTCTCCTCCTCCCACCCTTTGCAACTAGAGAACTAATTTTTTTAAGTTCAAGTACACCTTACAAAAAATGCAGGAGGGTTACCTGCTTTTGTTTTTTAATTGCATTAAAATGGTATCTCTTTAGGGGCTGGAGGATTTGGCAAATTATTCTAATGCCTGCCTTAATTAAGTTTTACTTCCATGTCAAAACTAAGGTCTTTGTCACGAAGTTTTAATATTAAAAAGCTGTAAATACTGAATTAATGATAATTAGTTAACAATTCAAATCAAAACTTACTTTAATTTTAAAAATAACTGGCCGGGCGCAGTGGCTCACGCTTGTAATCCCAGCACTTTGGGAGGCCGAGGCGGGCAGATCACAAGGTCAGGAGATCGAGACCACGGTGAAACCCCGTCTCTACTAAAAATATAAAAAAATTAGCCGGGCGTGGTGGCGGGCGCCTGTAGTCCCAGCCGCTCGCAGAGGCTGAGGCGGGAGAATGGCGTGAACCGTGGAGGCGGAGCTTGCAGTGAGCCAAGATTGCGCCATTGCACTCCAGCCTGGGCAACAGAGTGAGACTCCGTCTCAAAAAAAAAAAAAATTTAAAATGACGAATTAAAGACAGGTTTTCACCTTCTCTCCCTCTACCCTGCCCTATACTGCCTCTCACTCCCACATATCACACTACCTTAACACTTTTTTTTTTTTTTTTTGCTTTCTAGCCAAGTAAATTGGGCTTATTGGAAGATCTTTAGTTTCCAAAACTAGGTGGCAGCAATGGTTTATGAGAAATTATCGAAGGCAGTTAACAGCAGTGATAAAACACTACATATATATATATATATATATATGCAGCAAATATCTTTTATCCCTTCCGTTTTTTCTACTGAGTTAATAAATTCATTCAGAAATACTTTAAGTTTCAAATTCCTTTTGGCTTATGCTTATGTCACTTACGCTTTTACAGAGTTAAATCTTTCCATTCAACTTCTTCATCAAACTAGCAGGATTTTAAAAAGCTTCCCCCACCTGGTTTATTTTAAAGGGCATTTCCCTCGTGTATGTTTCGTCAAACGGTTCATTCCACTTTCCTTTGAAGTAGATGGCATTGACAAGAACCAGCCTGGTTTCTGCATCGATTGAGCTACTCGGCAACAACTCTTCAATTTTACCTTTCAAGAAAAGTAGAGACTACATTCAGTTGCTTTTTACAAGAACCTGATGCATTCGATGATCCTGGATTATTAGTGGAGAAGCAAACTTCTGTTTTCAAATTTGCTGAGTTTGGGTTGTTATGTACAGAAATGAAAACAGCACATATGAGTGGTATTCATGATTACTGACACCTTGAGAACATCCACCAAGTTAAAGATGGTGAAAGACACCTAAGTCACTTGAGGAAAGCAGGTTGGTAGAAAGTAGAAAAATTACACCAGGTTGGAGAACAAGACCAGCAGGAAATGTGATAGGCTGAAGGGGTGTTTGTCTCACGTGGTTAATTGGAGTGTTTGATCCAATCCTTCATGATCACACCTAGTTCTAATACTCTGTGACTACACATGGACATGTCAGAAGCAGCCAGAATGGACGGCTCAAAGCAGGAAGAGCTGACATTGGGCACATGGGGAGTTTCCAGAAGCTTTTGGAGGAGATATTCCTGCCGAATCCCCTCAACAAAGCACTAGGCATCCCTGGAAAAGAGGATGTGGGCAAGCAAAGATCACCCCTTCTTTCCCTGGAGATCAAGTGGTACTGTTTCAATGAACTGAGGGCATCCCTGCTAACTCACTGCCTCAAGAGAGCATCCGTGGTAAATACTCCAAGCAGGAATGCGGGAAACAATTGCTGAGACTTTAAGCGAAGAACATCTCCCATTCTTTACCGTCTCATTTATTCACAGAAATGGAAATGTTCCCAGTGGTACTAAGCGTAATCGGCGCAGAGGAGTCTGAATAGTTCATCAGACCATCATTGGTCTTCGAGGCCAAGACTGGGAACACGTCACTTTCTGAAATGTAGATGAATAAGGTTCAACCCCAAATGGAGGGTATTTTCAGTCTGTGGAACTGATCAGCCCTGAGAGAGGGTCTGCAGTTAACCAATCAAATGTAGGCTTATCAAGTGAAACTAAAGGAGCTTAAGTGGAAGACATGAAAAGTCAGGAGTGACCTTAGCAGGTAAAGGTAATGGTGATGGAGGTCCCCCAGAACCTAGGAAGAGGCAGCCCAAGTGTATACCTCAGGCAAGATCTGTCCATCAGTCTCCTTCTCACAGAGACAATGGAGTCACCTGACATGTGAATGTTACAGGCCACGGAGAGTATATTTGAATGTAAGTTATTAAACTGGAAACGTGGCCTGAGATTCTTTTGACATTTGTTTTTTAGTTTGTTTTTTGTTTCTGAGACAGGCTGGAGTGCAGTGGCATAATCTCAGCTCACTACAACTTCTGCCTCCCAGGTTCAAGTGATTCTCATGTCTCAGCCTCCCAAGCAGCTGGGATTATGGGCATGGGCCACCACACCTGGCTAATTTTTGTATTTTTAGTAGAGATGGGGGTCCCGCCATGTTGGTCAGGCTGGTCTCGAACTCCTGACCTCAAGTGATATACTCGCTTCGGCCTTCTAAATTGCTGGGATTACAGGCGAGAGTCACCGTGCCTGGCCGCCTTTTGACATTTGTATTAGCTACTCTGGTCCTGGGAGAATAGACAAAAGTAAATCTCTGTTGCTGAAAACCTGAATGTCTGATCAGAACCTTTATGAGTCCATCAAGGTTCAGTATGCCAGGAGGCCTTGCCAGTCAACACTACTCTGACCATCTGAAACACCCGTGAAATTAGAGGGGGCGGAGTGGAGAGGTGCAGGTGGGTGAGGAGAGAGAGAGGGAGGGATAGGAGGGAGAGGAGGAGGAGGGAGGATATAAGAGGAGGGAAGGAGGAATAGGAAGAGCCGCAGGAGGAGGAGGGGTTGGGAGGAAGGTGGAATAACTTGTCATTCTGACCTTCAGTCTTTTTTGAGACCCAGGTGTTGATGTGTTTCCTGGACTCTTCTGCAGCTTTGATAAAGGAAAGCTCCTTCAGCTCAGCATGATAGAATTGAAGACAGGATTCCTTAAACGTCTTTGGAGAGAAAAATGTTCAGTGAGGCTGCATTGCTAAATACAAATGTCAGCAAACTTCCAAAAATTCTAAATATGTTATCTTTTTTTAATAAAAAGAATATACATAACTCTTTAAAAGTGATCATATGAAGATATGTTAAAATATCAGAGTTTGTGAATAGGTATGTATTGAACCCTGAATAACCAGAAATGAACTTGAGAATTTTACCTTTCAAGAAAAGTAGAGACTACTTTTGTAATACTAATGCAAGGCATAATTATAGAATTGTGGTCTTTAAAAAAAAAAGAAGTTTAGGCTGGGAGTGGTGGCTCACATCTGTAATCCCAACAGGCAGGAGGATCACTTGAGACCAGGAGTTTAAGACCAGCCTGGGCAACGTAGTGAGACCCCATCTTAGAAAAAAAAATAGTGCAATTTTTTTTAATTGGTTAACATAAATTTCTCAATTTCTCTAGGGTCTTTCTCCCAGACTCTATATCACGAGGTATGTTGAATACAACTTTTATTGTTCTATTGATTCAACTTACTGAGAGGAATTGACAAGTTTTCTCTCCAAAGAGCCTGTTGGCCGTTCTCAGCAGGTACTGTGTGCCAGGCTTGTTCACTTCAGTGAGAAGCGACTGGAAACCCTGATGAATGTCTTCCTCTGTGTTTAAAGACAGTGCCTGTTGTGAAAAATAATTTTAAAAGTTATCAAGATAGCTCTTTGATGGATGAGGAAAGGAGAGAGAGGGGACAGAAAACAGGCGAGTAAAAGACGTAGCCATCCTGCCTGAATGCATCTCGCTCGTTTAAAGATGAGTAACACACAAAAAAAGACAAGGGTGAGAAAAGCTCAGAAAAGAGGTTGTGATAAAATCTTGCATCCAAAGGAAAATATAAATGCACACTGGTGGGAAAATTACCTCTAAAATTTATAGTAAAAAAAAAAAAAGATGCAGTTAAAAAGTTAAAAGCAGAAAAAATGCAAGGAAAAATAGACAGAAATACAATCATCAGAATCCTCAAAAGGAAACAAGGATATTAAATAAGCAATGTGATTAATAAGACAATAACATGGTTATTAAAATTGTACCCTACAGGCACTATATGTGTGTGTATTACTTAAATATTTCAAAAAATATAACATATATTGGGCCATAAGAAAAGTCTCAAAGTCTCAATACATTCTGAAATACAGAATTATATAGATTATATTCTCTAACTTCAATGTACTAACAAAAAATCAGCATTATAAATAAAATGCCAACAAAATGAAAATGACCTACAAATTATTACTGAAAACACTTTTCTAAATATAATTAACTCTTCAAAGTAACAATTAAAATACTCTTCTAGGCCAGGCACACTGGCTCATGCCTGTAATCCCAGCACTTTGGGAGGCCAAGGCAGGAGGATTGTTTGAGTCCAAGAGTTTGAGGCTAGCCTGGGCAATATTGCAAGATCCCATCTCCAATTAGCTGGGCATGATGGTGTGTGCCTGTGGTCCTGGCTACTTGGAAGGCTGAGATGGGAGGATTGCTGGAGCCCAGGACTTTGAGGCTGCAGTGAGCTATGATCAAGCTGCTATACTCCAGCCTAGGAGACAGAGCAAGACCATGTCAAAAAAAAAAAAAACCAAAAAACCCTCTTCTAAACAATATTTAAAATATTCTTCTAGGCTGGGCACAGTGGCTCATGCCTGTAATCCCAGCACTTTGGGGGGCCAAGGGGGGCAGATCATTTGAGGTCAGGAGTTCAAGACCAGCCTGGCCAACATGGCGAAACCCTGTCTCTACTAAAAATACGAAAATTAGCCACGTGTGGTGATGCTTGCCGGTAATCCCAGCTACTTGGGAGGCTGAGGCAGGAGAATCACGTGAACCCAGGAGGCAGAGGTTGCAGTGAGCCAAGATCATACTATTGCATTCCAGCCTGGGCAATAGAGCAAGACTCCTTCTCAAAAAACAAACAAACAAAAAATATTCTTCTAAATAAGTATACGACACATAATTTAGAAAATAATCAAAATATGGGTGATATATATTCGACCAAAGAGTTTGGCCACAGATAAGTTAAAACATAGCATTATTTTCAATATTACCAAGAAAGTAATAAAATGCTAAAACTTTAAAATTATTATGTTAGAAAAGATACAGAAAAACTCCTAAGGAATTTTGAGACAAACACAAAATGATCAATGAATCCAAGAGCTGGTTCTTTAAAATAAAACACAAATACATACAAAACAGACAGCCACCCACTACATGTAAGAAAAAGCACCCCAAAGGAAACTTATATGTGAAAAAGAGGTTATAGCAATATAAACAAAGGGAATGTTAGAACAAAAACTCTATATAATTATTTTCAGTAGAGTACAGATTGTAAGTTACCAAATGCCAGTCAAAAATATGAATACTAGCCAGGCATGGTGACGTGTGCCTGTAATCCCAGCTACTCGGGAGGCTGAGGCAGGAGAATCACTTGAACTTGAACTCGGGAGTTGGAGGTCACAGCGAGCTGAGATAGCACCACTGCACTCCAGCCTGGGTGACAGAGTGAGACTCTATCTCAAAAAACAAAACAAAACAAAACAAACAAAAAACAGAATCTATCAGTCACAATGAATGAACCAAAAAAAAAAAAAGAGGGAGAGAGAGAGAATTACTTCTAAAAAGGCTTAGATGATCTTTTGAGGGATTTTTTTTCCCTAATATTCAAGCAATTTCTATTTCTCATGCAATACACACTGTTCTATAACATAGAAAAAAGGGGAAGCTACTAAATTTATTTTAGACAGCTCATAGACTGTTGATAAGAAACCCTGTCAAAAATAGAACAGAACCAAAAGCTAAGACCAATTTCACCTGAGGCTGTGACACCACTATTACTATTCATAGCCAGCACATGTCGAGCACTTGCTTTCCATGGACTGTCTCGCTGAATCCTCACATTAGCAGAAAAAACATTTATAAAAGTAAAGATACCATATAATCACCAAAGTACAAAATGTCAAGTGAAAATGGGGAAATAGGGCCGGGCACGGTGGCTCACGCCTGTAATCCCAGCACTTCGGGAGGCCAAGGTAGGTGGATCATGAGGTCAGGAGATCGAAACCATCCTGGCTAACACAGTGAAACCCTGTCTCTACTAAAAATAAAAATTAGCTGGGTGTGGGGGCGGGCACCTGTGGTCCCAGCTACTCGGGAGGCTGAGGTGGGAGGATGGTGTGAACTCGGGAGGTGTAGCTTGCAGTAAGCCGAGATCACACCACTGCACTCCAGCCTGGGCAACAGAGCAAGACTCTGTCTCAAAAAAAAAAAAAAAAAAAAAAAAAGGAAGAAAAAAAAGAAAATGGGGGAAATCGAACTGGAGAACTGGAGGAAGATGCTTTACATTATCAAGGGTGGTTGTCTCTGTTTGATGGATCCACAGAGATTTTTTTTTCCTCCCTTCTACTTTTATGTTTTTAAAAATTTTTATAGTGGACTTTTACCAGTTATATAATGAAGGAAAAATAAATAATTCTTTAAAATATTTCTGCTGCCATTAACGCTTCCCTGCATGTTACAGGTAGCAACGTGTACTCAGTATGTCTGGTGTCTCACGAGCATCCAGTTGAACACTGGAGCCATGGAGAGAGCTCAGTCTCACAGCTAAGAAGGTACCCGGACAATTTTGGTGCTCTCAAAAAAGCTTTCTACAAGGGTTTATCGGTGAGCCTAAAACATAGAAAAACATCATAAAGATTTAAGCATAAGGAACTTCAAAATCAAAATGGAGTCACTAATGTTAAAAAAACAAAACCAAAAACCTTTGACAAACAGACAGCGAAGGCCATGAAGAGAGGGTTCTCACGCTTGAATGCCTGATAAAACTATCACAAAGGACTCTGTAAAAACCCACACTCTTGCACAAAGGCCATCACAGCCTTACACAACAAAATACTTGTGCAAGGACATCTACCCAGGAACTCCCCGTCCAACCTCACACTGGCATCACCTTCGTTATTGATCTTTTTGCCAAAAATAATTATTTCAAAGGAATTATGTAATCCTCTTTACTTTTTCTTTTAAAAATCTTAGTGTTATTTCACCTCCCTGAATATGCACATAGCTTGCCATGGCATGCGTATTTTCATTGCAATGCCCTATTTCCAAATATATATATCTTTTAGAGAGCCTCTCTGTGCTTATTATTAAGGCTGGTAGCCTTTACACATCAACCTTCCCTTCTTCACACAATGAGCTGGGAAATTATTGAAATGAGTAATTCACTACTGAAAAGCGTCATCAAAGAAAAAGACAGTCATACTGAACAAAGGACAACTCCGATGATGAAGGCGTGTCCAGGGGCCTGTGCTCAGGGATGACGGAAGCTTTCGGTTTCATCTCAGGTGTATGTCTCCTCTCCTTTCCACAAACGTCTGGGGACAAGCACTGATCTTGAATCATTTCCACAGGTTCTCTGAGTGTTGGTGAGACTGAGCTGAGCAGCACCTGCACAGTATGCAGCTGCAACTAAGCACTTGCCCTGGGATCTTTCTTGCAAATTTCTGTTGATGCCCTCCCTGAGCTGTTGGTACAGAAACAACTGGAAATAGGTATTCACCTTCCTTACGAATGAAAGCTTATAGTTACAAAGTCTCTTGCTCCAAAAAAGAGGTAGGTCTTTGCAACTTATGTTTCAAATAATTTCAGTATGATTTTCTGAAGAAAGGTTCCATGCTAGGACAAGACAGCTTGGATGGTCTTTTCCAAGGGATTAACTGAGGGAAGTTTCCCCCGAATAAATCTCGGTGGAGCAGAGTTCCTGCCTCCCTGCCCTGCCCACTTCTTCCCCAGTGGACCCCCGCCTCCCCGAAATGGCCAGTGCACACTCGGGCCCCACTCCTGCCCTCCTTTCTCAGTGGCCCTGGAGTGTGAGTGTGAAGCTGGTGACGGAGCACGCAGCCCAGGCCAGTTCCGGCTCCTGGGGGACGGGCAAGCTTACCTGGGCCATCTGGGTTGCGGTGTTTCCCTTCGCCCCTAGGAGAACCATGGCCAGGGCGGAGGAGATGCTCACAGGAGAACAGAACACGTTGCGCGAAGGGTTATCTTGACACAGTGTCTTTAAAAGGCGCATGGCAAAAGCACCACTTGCGTTAGAAAGAGTTTCCATGATGCAGGGCCTGGAAGTGAAGAATAAAGAGAAACGCAGTTTCGACACTCCCTGAATGTTACTGACCTACTTACTACAGGGCAATTTTGGAATCGTACTTTTTGTTTTCTTCTCAAAGTTCATAAGTATTTTAAATTGGAGAAAAATTTATTTCCTGTTAGTATCCGGCCAAAAACTAAATCCAAATATTAAGGTAATTAGCTAAGTGTGGTGATGGCAGCAGCTCAAACCAGCAATAGCAACAGAACTGTCTCGCCTGCAGAGCTTGCTCTCTCTCCCTCTCTCTCTCACACACACACACACACACACACACAGAGCTGGAAGCAGTGAACTCCAATCCAATTCTTTCCGTAAGGACCAGATCGTCCCATCTGAGGAGGAGAATGGGGTCAGGCAGGAGGAGGAAAATGCTCTTCTTATTCTTGCATGCATTTACCAAGAGTCCCTGTGAGATTTTCAACTGGGCACCAGCCTGTGGCCTCCCTGTCATTCAGCTGATACACAAAAGACACTGAGATGCTGAATCTGACCCAGAGACAGACAGCTGTGAGGCAAGGAGCTGTCATCCACGGAGGCGAGTGAGTGCGTCCTGGACAGCCAGGGTGGAGCCAGTCTGCTCCCAGTCAGCCAGCCTGCCCCAGGCCCACACGGCCCGACATCCCAGTAACTCCATTCAGAGCTCCTGCCCATCACTAGCTTCTGGACATCATGTGGCCCTTGAACACTGAAAGTGGGACTTAGACAATTGTGTGTTGTTTTTGCTTCGTTTTGTTCTGTCTTTAATGCGCTTGCTAACTCAGAAACATCTATTTGGGAGCTTTACTCATTACTCCCAGCAAAAGCCATGAGTGTAGGTTGTGCATGAGAGGAAGGAACTGATCCCTGCAGAACGCCAGAATGGAAAGGCAAGAAACAGCCCAAGGTGAGGAGTAAAACAGGCGAGAACAAGGAGGTGGTGCCTGTGAAGCCACTGGAGGCCAAAGTGTGAATGTGAGGGGGTGGGTCTCTTGGTCACAGGTCTGAAACCAAAGGAACCCCCACCCCCAGACTGCAGTTCCCAGTGCACTTGGAAATGAGACCCTCACTCCTCCAGGTGAGCCTGGGAGACCTCCCTGACTCCTTTCCATCTCCCCCTCCTCCCACACCCATCCCCAAGGCCTGCCCTCTACGCCCACATTTCTCTCCACTTTGGATCCTGTGCCTGGTCTAATGCCCAGGACCCCTCCTGAGCATCTGGTCTCCCTAGAGCCACTCTCCCCATTTTTGGGACACCTCATTTGTGCGCCCCAAAACGCCACGCAAAGCACTGGAGAGCCTTGGACAATGAACACAACCGACTCCCCCCAGCCACCACCACGCAACAGCCACACAGCACCTCAGAAAGCGGTGTCTTAATCCTCTTGTCCTTCCTCCTAAATCTCCCCGGGCTCTTAGGATCTGCTCAAAGCCACCTTGTGAAAACGGTTTCTTCTCGGCCGGGCACGGTGGCTCACGCCTGTAATCCCAGCACTTTGGGAGGCCGAGGCGGGCGGATCATGAGGTCAGGAGATCGAGACCATGCTGGCTAACAAGGTGAAACCCCGTTTCTACTAAAAGTACAAAAAATGAGCCGGGCGTGGCGGCGGGCACCTGTAGTCCCAGCTACTCGGGAGGCTGAGGCAGGAGAATGGCCTGAACCCGGGAGGCAGAGCTTGCAGTGAGCCAAGATTGCGCCACTGTACTCCAGCCTGGGCTACAGAGCAAGACTCCATCTCAGGAAAAAAAAAAACAAAAAACGGTTTCTTCTCCACCTGCCCCCTCTCTTGATCCAGCCTCACTCAGGTCACAGCCTCCACCTCTGGCCATCCTGAACCCCTCCCAAAGTCACCTCTTCGCAAACACTGTTGGTCCCCCTTAGAAGGCCCCACGTCCATCACGGGATTAATTCCACTCACCCTCAAACACCGCGGCCCGGAGGCTCTGATTCCCACCCTGGAGGAGGTTCTCTTAACCCCGCTGGCGCGACCCTCCCCAGCACGACCCTTCCTTCCGAAGGTGATTCCTCATCTTGCTGGCAGGCCCCGCAGACCACAGGCCCTGCAGGCGAGGACTGAGCCTGGCTCCGCAGATTCTCAGGACCCCATTCGTTTAGCTGAATTATTGAAAGAATTAAGATGGATAAAAGTGCTCAGATTTGAAACTCGAGACTGGTGGCTTTATTTTTTTTGTTGTTGTTGGTGGTGGTTTTTTGTGTTTTTTTGTTTGTTTGTTTTCAGACGAAGTCTCGCTCTGTCTGCCAGGCTGGAGTGCAGTGGCGCAATCCCAGCTCACTGCAACCTCTGCCTCCCGAGTTCAAGTGATTTTCCTGCCTCAGCACGTAGCTGACATTATTACAGGCATGGACCGCTATGCCCGGCTATTTTTTGTATTTTTAGTAGAGACCGGTTTTCACCACGTTTGTCAGGCTGGTCTCGAACTCCTGATCTCCAAGGATCCGACCGCCTCGGCCTCCCAAAGTGCTGGGATTACAGGCGTGAGCCACTGCGCCCGGCCGAGACTGGTGACTTTAAAGGACAGTGAAGAAGCAGGACAGACGTCATCCTGCGGATCCCAGCGCAGAGCAGAGCAGTGAGAAAACAGGGCCGGCAGGTGGGGAGGAGGCTGCAGGGGAGGGCTTCGGCCAGGGAAGGGCAGTAAGGAGACATCCGGGAGGGAGGTGTTCCCGCTGGCTGTGGGCCGCCAAAGCGGAGACCGGCTGCGCGCTCCAAGGCACCCCCAGAGACCGTTGCTGACCCCACCGAGAAGGCACCGAGTCCCCGGAGCTCTTGGCTGAACGACCTCTCCTGTCCTCCGGTCCCATCTCTCGGTGGCAGCCGGGGGCTTGAAGCTCGCCACGCCCGTGCTCCACCCCGGCCCTGCGCGGGGACGCCCTCACCTGCCACCTAGTCCAGCGCTGCTGCCGTCTCCGTGCCGCGCTCCAAGCCTGGACGCCGATCCCCGAGGCGCAGTACCCGGCCTTGCTGCTGCGCTCGCCGCGGACTCCCGCTAGGGCCTCTGCAGGCACCGCTTTTATACCGCAGGTCGGGCGCCTCCCACGCTTTCTGCCTTTAGGCGGAGCCTGGCGGGACCAGCGGGGGCGGCGCGCGTGGTGGCCGGGGTCAGAGCTAGGAGCAGGGTCAGGTCAGGGTCCCCCCAGTCCTCCCGGCCCAGGGCTGTTTCCGCGAATGCTCCCGCCAGTCTGAGGCCAGCCAGGTTCCCAAGGCGCAGCGCCCGGCCTCGCCCACCCCCAGCGCCAGGGCCTCTTCAGGACCGGGTTCTGACCCTGACATCCCAGAGAAGTAAGTTGGGAGCCTGCGGCGTCCAGGGCCTCCGCGCCAAGAAACAAGGGGTCTGCGGGAAAAGAGACAGAGCCTGGAACTCTGGGCTTTTCTACTTAAGGAAGCGAAGGTCGGGTGACAGCGGAGCTCCATGTTCCAGTGGGAAGGCCCCATGGGTCTGTGTTCCACGCCTCTTGTCATGAATATGGGGGATTCACTTAGAACCAAAGCATTTGTTCCAGGTCCCACCACTAACTAGTACTAGTCCTGGGCCCAGAACCAGGCGTCCTCACTCCTAGTACCCGAGCCCTTCTCTAGCCACAGGGGCTTGGGCTGCGGTGTGGTGTAAGCAGCCCCATTTTCCCGCAAAGTGATGGGAAGAGACACTGAGTCACACGGGCTCAGGACACTCCTTGTGTCCTCTATCAGGGGGTCCAGAGGCAGGGACTCGGGGGAGTTGATGCAGCAGTTCGTGATGTCATCAGATATCCCCCCACCCCCTTCCATCTCAGGCTGGACGCAACTGGAAGCATTTCACGTTGGCACGGTGACATCCAGAGGAAGGCAACAGAAAAATGGCTCTCTCTGGAGCACAGAGCATCTCCCAGAAGCCGTGCCCTCCTGTTTCAAATTGACCAGAATTAGAGCTTTCTCCTGAGGGCCTGAATTAGGGAGAGGCAAGCCAGGTGCCTAAGGCACAAAATTTCAGGAGGGCCACACACATAGGTACCAACCCTGCGATTGCGCGGCCCTGAGAATCAGAGCCTCCTTCAATTTGACACCCTAGGTGCCTAGCTTGTTTTTTAAAATAAGACCTTTATTAAAAGACAATTCACGGACCATAATATTCATCCTTTTAAAGCATACAATTCAATAGTTCTTGGTATATTGACAAAGCTGTCCAACTCTCACCACTATCTAACTCCAGGTTTTCATCACCCTAAAAGGAACTGTGGTACCTATTAGCAATTATTCTCCATTTTCTCCTTCCCACAACCCCTGGCTTCTGGGAGAGGCTCCGTCCTCCGGATGTCTTTTCTGGCCCTGCGGGTTGACCGACTGTGAAGATTTCGTGCAAGTTGAATCATACGATATGTGGTCTTCCCTGACTGCCTTCTTTCACTTAGCATAATGTTTTCAAGGGTCATTCTTGATGGTTCCAGGTAGAATTTATCAGTACTTTCTTTTTATAACTGAATAATACTTATAAAAATATTATAAAATCAAAAGGGAAATTAGAATGTATTTTGAAATTAATAAAAATGAAAATAAAAACATCAAAAGTTGTAGGATGTTATTAAATCAGTACTTTGAGGAAATTTTACAGCATGAAATGCCTATATTAGGAGAGAAGAAAGGCTTCAAATCAATGACCTCAGTTCCTACCTTCAAAAACTAGAAAAAGTATAAATACACTGAACAGAAAATCAGTAGAAAAGAAGAAATAATAAAGATTAGAGAATAAATCAATGATATAGAAAACTTTATAATGATAGAGAATTGATTAAACAAAAAGCTTTTATTTATTCATTTATTTATTTTTTTGAGGTGGAGTCTTGCTCTATCACCTAGGCTGGAGAGCAATGGCGTGATCTTGGCTCACTGCAACCTCCACCTCCCAATTCCAGCGATTCTCCTGCCTCAGCCTCCCAAGTAGCTGGGACTATAGGCATGCGTCACCATATCCGGCTAATTTTTGTATTTTTAGTAGAGATGGGGTTTCACCGTGTTGGCCAGGCTGGTCACGAACTCTCGACCTCAGGTGATCCTCCTGCCTCAGCCTCCCAAAGTGCTGGGATTACAGGCGTGAACCACTGTGCCTGGCCATACCCATAAATTTTAAGGCAACAAATGGGGCATCGTTGTCAGTGCCATTGCAAGAAAGTGAGTAAACGTGGACCACGATGGCATAGTGCAAACATGGTAGCTGCGTCTGTGCTCCAAGGCCTAGAGGAAACATACTTTCAACCCAAATCATATAACCAGCGACGGAAAAGGGGTTTAGCAAAGGATAAAAAAAGAGAACTATGAAAACAAAAGTTATTTTAGTTTTTCCTTTCCTTTCTCCGCTTTCCCCCATTAAAAGTTGTATGGGGGGCATGAAATTTTGTTCAGAAATAGCTAAGAATCAAGAGATTTTGCAATTGCATATATTTTTCATTTAAAATCTCTTCTACTTTATTACTTTAAGAAAGTCACAACATATCACAAAAATATTTCTTTATCTGATTGCTCATAACGGTTTTCCCAGATAGAAGATACACAGGGCCCCAGAGGAAGCATTTTTCCAGGATTTTCCAACACTGTCCAGAGGAAGGGAGTCTTTGATCCTCACACCAGGTCCAAGGATTTTTCAAAAATCACTACTTCATGATCAGACAAGTCCAAGAGAAATAACAGAATCATGTTGCTGGTCTGAAAACCTGGCAAACATGTGTAACTAGACCTCCGTCACTGAGGACCCACCCAGCAGCAACTTCCTTCCTAGCTCCAAGTTAAATAAAGTCCTTCACCACCAATGACCCAGCCGTTGTGCGTCTCTGGACTCTTCTGTATCTTTAGCAAAGGCCACATTTTCCAGCTCTGCGTGTGGGCATCTGACACACTTCCTTAAAGGCCTGCAAAGAGCAAAATATGGAGCGTGGCCCTACTCATTCTGCAAAGGTTTCCACAACTTTGAAAACATTTGCCTGCCCCCAACATGTTCCTATCATGCTTGTGACACAGTCCAGGCTCCATTCTAAGACTCACGCATTCGGTTAACAAAAATAATTGGCTTCCTGCCATGGGCTTGGCTTGGCACTTGCTGGGAACTTGGTACCAAGTTGAAGACACAGTATCTGGTCCAAGGGGGCAGCAGTCTGGGGGAGAGACGGCGAGCACAACGAGGTACTTCCAAGGTGCCCTGAACACCCCCAGAACACCCCAGCCCAACACTTAAGCTCCACAGGGACTTTCTGCTAAATCTTCTGTCTCCCACACCGGACTGTGAGCCTCAGGACAGCCTAACCCTCCTTTACTAATTTTCATATTAGCACACTGTACATTTGGCCCCTGGTACCTCAGGTTCCGCATCCACAGATGCAACCAACTGCAGATGGAAAATATTCGGAAAAAAAAATTTTTAAAAATCAAAACATAATACAAATTTTAAAACAATACAGTATAATGGCTATTTGTAGAGCATTTACATTGTATTAGGTATTATACATAATCTAGAGATGATTTCAAGCATATGGGAGGATGTTACACAGGTTACATTTGCAAAGGTTATATGCAAACACTACACCATACTATATTAGGGACTTGAGCATCCGCAGAGCTCAGTGTTCACTAGGATCCTGGAATCCGTCAGATACCAAGAGACAACTGTATTTGTTGAAGTGTATTTGTTGAATGATTGAGAGGCTTCATACTGGGATTAGATGATCAAGAAATAGAGATCTACAAGTGGGCAAACAGGGAAATGGCATTTTAGATCTGCCTCACCGAGGTGGCTTGAGAGAACAGAGACCAAGGAAGGTCCCTGAAGATGAACTTGGAAGGGTCTGGAGGTTGTGTGTGTGTGCTTGAGTACGTGTGTCGAGGTTGTGTATGTGTGTGTGTATGCTCGAGTACGTGTGTTGGGAGGGGGATAAGAAGAACACAGCAGCAGGAGATGAGCCTTGAAACGTATGTTGTCAAATCGAAAAGGCCTGTATGCAAACGTTTGAAGCCCAGCGCTGACTCCCTTCCATGATCACCTGGTTTCAGCTATAATGGGCTTGGCACTAGCCTCCCATCCTCTGCCCATCTTCCTGTTCTCAAATAATCCTGGTTCTACAGAAGAGGATGTAAAGGGGAGAAGGGGCTAGGCAACGAGAAAGGTGGCAGGTGGCCCCCTGGGTCCCCAGGTATTCTCCAATTATAATAGTCAAAGATCAGGCCAATGTTGAAAAACGATTCCTGGGATCGCTGGTGCTTATCCACCCAAAGGGCCCAGAATCTGCCCCAGTGGGATTTAAGCCCAGAGCAGGCAAACTCCACAGGAGAGTCCCCGGCAGCAGTGATGACAGGGATGTATTTGAACCTTACAGAAGAACCCTTGGAATCCAGCCAGTCAGGCGGCCAGGATCACCCCAAGCAGCTCACTCATCTCAGATAACATCATCCTGCATGCTACCTGGTAGAATTTGTTTGAGCCTCATGTATTGCATTATGGAAGGGTTTTTCTGGACTGTAAGTACACGTTTAAGTAAATAAAAGCCACTGAAATTAAAAGCCTCAGTTTAATGAACAGATTTTTTATTTACAAAAACTATTCTGTCAGTAATGGGGGTTTATGAGACAAAGGGAGGTTTCAGGCTGTGCTTGGAGCGTGGTTAAGAGGCAGTTAGGATGGTAGTGTAGAAGCTAAAGGGGGATTGTGAACCCAAGCAGTAGCAGAGATGACTCAGAAAGGGGGCGAATGTAAGAGGCCTTGAGAGGAAACCAGTCCAGCACCCAGAGGTGAGATGGAGGAGGAGGGCCTGATGGCTGAGTCTTGTGCTGCATGCTGGAAGACGGGGTTTAAGGAGGAGACGCAGATTTGGGTGCAGGAGAATGGACATATTGAAATTGACATCGGAAGAGAGTTATCAAAAAATAAACAAGAGAGATGTAATTTAGAAGCAATATTAAAGATCAAAATTAGACCAAGCCCAGTGGCTCACTTGAGGTCAGGAGTTCAAGACCAGCCTGGCCAACAGGGTGAAACCCCATCTCTACTAAAAATACAAAAATTAGCTGGGCGTGGTGGCATGCACCTGTAATCCCAGCTACTCAGGAGGCTGAGGCAGGAGAATCGCTTGAACCCAGGAAGTGGAGGTTGCAGCAAGCCAAGATCGCACCACTGCACTCCAGCCTGGGCAACGGAGTGAGATTCTGTCTCAAAAAATAAATAAATAAAAATAAATTATAATTACACAAGTGCAATTCTAAGTACATGTGATGGCAGTAAAATTTATGTGTATTCTCTACTCTTCTGTAGTTCCTCTTTTATTTTCCTTTTCATAGATTGTACTACTTATAAAATGTGTTTTTTTCTCCAAAGCCTGTCAGCAATTCTAAGATATATTCACTTCAATGGGAAGTGACTGGAAGTCTTGGTGAACATCTTTATCTTTGTTTAAACAAAATGCCTGGTAATATTAAACAGCAATGCCAACTTTGAACATTGCCCTCTTAATTCCCCTAAAGAGGGACCTCCAAATGAATCTCTACACAGAAAATTAGGTAGGCTCCTATCATGAAATGCTTTAATTGTCTAGCGCAGGGTTTCTCAACTGACGCATTGCTGACACGTGGAGCCAGATCATTCTTTGCACTGGGGGCTGTCCTGTGCAACGTAGGACGTTCAGCAGCATCCCTGGCCTCCACCCCCTCCATGCCAGTCACACCTACCCCTCAATGATGATAACCAAAAATGTCTCCAGACATTGCCAAATATCCTCCAGGCCAGGGCACAGTTGACCACTAGGTGAGAACCATGGGTCTGGCAGATTTATTCATGCCAGGAAGCCTTGATAACGGGAGGAAGACAGAACAGGAGTCTTCAGGTTTAAATCGAACATGGCCCCAGGGAGCACAAAAAGAGCAGACATAAAACTGAAAATGTTTCACCAGTAATTTTACAGAAGTTCTTCAGATAACACTATGATTTAAATGTCAAGCCACAGTGAAAATTAAGGTTGTTCCTCTATCTCCGGCCCTTCCACCAGAAGCTGGGAGAAACAGCTGCAGGGGGATCTTCAGCTGAGGTCTGTGGATGCAGTTAGAGAGGTCAGCCAGACACCGCTAATGTGACTTGCACAACATTGCACAGGTGGGTAACACGCCAAGACACTGCCCCAGATCACCAAAGAAACCTGAGACTCAGAAAGGTTAAGGACTGCTTCCCTAAAGCAGTGCCCACTACCTCATTTGTACATATGGTTCCCATCAGCCATTTTGGAGCAGTCAGAATATATTTGCCCTCTAAGCTCCAGAAGATATACATTCTCATTTGTATTTTTTTCTTTTTTCACGTATTCATTATCATCCACTAAAAATAACCCATTTTATGGAATGTTCATTTACAGCTGCAATTCTATTTTAAACACATTTTTTAGCAAAAGTTTAAAACGTAAAATTGAAATTCTTTGTCTTTTTGCGGAATAGAATTGTAGATTTACCTTACTTATCAAAGATGCAATTTTGCTGTGATTTATGGATGCTTTTGTCTAGAGAAAATAACTTCGTCACTTGATTTGTCCCACAAACACTACAAGAGATTCCCCATCCTGCACAGTTCACCTTTCTATCCATTTCTGCCCCCTGCTATCATGAGGTCCTTCCTGCCACCTACAGGCCAACCCAGCTTTCACCAGCTGATGTGAAGGTATGAAAAGGCCCATCTGTGGAAGCACAGGAGAAAAACATGCCATCATTCTCCCCATGTGATAGGCGCATTTCCACCTGTCCCCATGAGCACCATGGCCATGGCACAGGAGATGATCAGGGGCAAGAAAAACACATTTCAGGAGCTGCTCTCAACACCCTCCTCCTTAATGAACTGATGGCAAAAGTGCCATCTGGGCAGGGCACAGTGGCTCACGTCTGTAATCCCAGCACTTTGGGAGGTTGAGGCAGGTGGATCATTTGAGGTCAGGAGTTCGAGACCAGCCCAGCCGACACGGTGAAACCCCGTCTCTACTAAAAATACAAAAAGTTAGCCAGGCGTGGTGGCACACACCTGTAATCCCAGCTACTCGGGAGGCTAAGGCAGGAAAATCACTTGAATCCAGGAGGTGGAGGTTGCAGTGAGCTGAGATCGCACCACTGCACTCCAGCTTGGGTGAAAGAGTGAGACTCTGTCTCAAAAAAAAAAAAAAAAAAAAAAAAACCACAAGTGCCATCTGCACCTGAATTCATCCATCAGGGAAGATCTGGATCAGAAGCACATCAACCAAGCCCTCTATGGCCACCTAGTCGTCAGTCCCCAGTCAGTGCACACTGGGGTGTAGCCAGCAGAATAATGCCCCTTCCCAAAGATGTCTTACCTCCTAATCCCCAAAACCAGTGACTGTCTTACATGGCAAAAGGGATTTTGCCGATGTGATCCCTCTAGTTAAGAATCTTGAGATGGGAGACGTGCTGGTTATCTGGTATTATGTTCATTCTGTTATTGTAATCAGGCTCTTGTGGCCTGTGTGCTAACTTATATCAAAGCCAGAAGGTTTCACAATGACCCGGTAGCCAATTTGCAATGCTTAAATATGGTTCATTGCCAGAGACTCACACATACCCAATCGATCAAGCAAACATTCACAATCATTGCTTCTTTTCCTGTGAGTGATGGGAATGACATGACACAATTACTAAAGGCAGTAATGAGGGGAATGGCAAACCCAGGCAGTGGCTCAGGCCAGCACAGCAGACACTCCTCTCACACAGAGCCTCTGGGCAGCCCGTCTCACCGGGAGGAGGCATCTAAATTCCTCCAGGCAGGAATTCTCAAGGTGCCTCTGACAGTGTCAGTTCCTTGCTGTTTTCATGGTTTTCCCCGGGTGTGTCCGTCATCATCATCTCAGCCACCTTTTGGCTCCATTTTCTATCGGTTGCTTTTAGGTCTGAGGTGGTACATGCCACAGC
Organism: Hylobates moloch; assembly: GCF_009828535.3. NCBI lineage: Eukaryota > Metazoa > Chordata > Mammalia > Primates > Hylobatidae > Hylobates > Hylobates moloch. The sequence continues at coordinate 2,656,808 of NW_026652295.1, forward strand.
AAATGTAATCTCATCTGTTACACATGTTTATCGCCTTAAAGAAAAATAACTTTACTATGAGCTCAGGCTCAGTCTAGTACACATACGCTTACCACTTTAAGGAGTACACAGCTTCACTGTGGCTTCATGCCACTTGAAAACCAAAAAGTATCTGAGGCAACTCTGAATCAATTTAGAGGTTTATTTTGCCAAGGTTAAGGGCATGCCAATGACACGGCCTCAGGACGTCCTGAGAACAGGTGCCCAAGGTCAGGACACAGCTTGGTTTTATACATTTTAGGGAGATGTGAGACATCAATCAACATGTGTAAGATGTACATTGGTTTGGTTTGGAAAGGCAGGACAACTGGAAGCAGGGGCTTCCAGGTCATAGGCAAACCCAGAGATTTTCTGAATCAATAGAAAGGAATGTCTGGATGATGATAAGGGGTTGTGGACACCAAGCTTTTATCATGCAGTTGAAGCCTCCAGGCAGCAGTTGTCAGAGATAATAAACCGTAAATGTTTCTTATCAGACTTAAAGAGTCTGCTCTATCAGTAATTCCAAAACGGAAGAGCGCATAATGAGGCATGTCCAGCTCCCCGTCCCATCATGGCCTGAACTAGTTTTGCAAGTTAGTTTTGGAATGCCTTTGCCGAGAGGATGGGTCCATATAGAGGAATGAGGGCTTAGAATTTTATTTTTGGTTTACACACATAACACAAGCCACTCCATTTTTAGACATTAGGATCACAAATCATTCTTACAGATCATCTGGGTGGGCTCAGTGTGATCACAGGTCCTCATGAGAGAGGGAGGAGGGTCATGGCCAGAGGAGACGTGAGGACAGAGGCAGAGGTCAGGGTGATCCGGAGCCACAAGCCACGGAACACAGGCGGCCTCTGGAAGCTGGAAAAGGCCAGGAAGCAGATTCTCCCCGGAGGCTTGGGAAGAACTCACCCAGCTGACCCGTTTCGGAGTTCTGACTTCTAGAGCTGTACGGTGTAAAGCTGGGTTGTTTTCAGCCATTTGAGGTGTGAAGTAATTTGTGATGGCAGCAACAGGAAACGAATACACTGGCTTAGTCACAGAGTAGCCAATACGAGGCCTCAGCAACAGGACTGCGGCAGGGCTCACAGGCACCCTCAGAGACCAGCTAGCTGTGCCCGCCCCTAGTGCAAACACGCATTGCCCTAAGTTCTTCAACGTGCCTCTCAGCTAACCCTCACTATCATACACTGAGGCCCTGCAGTAAGTACCCACCAAGATGAGGAGACTGAGTTTGTTCCAGATCTCCTAGGTGGCCTGTGTCAATGAAGTCAGGGTTGGAAACTGTGATTTGATTCCACAGTCTGCATCCTTGATCATTCCATAAAATCCCGATTGCTGCTAGCTCCTTCTCAATTTGGTGTCACTAATATAATTTATAACCACTGTTCTGTGAATAAATAATGTAATTCTCTGTTAATAAAAACTACATCTTTGTTTGTTTGTTTGTTTTGGAGACAGTGTCACTCTGTCACCTAGGCAGAGTGCAGTGGCACCATCTCAGTTCACTGCAACCTCTGCCTCCCGGGCTCAAGTGATTCTCCTGCCTTAGCCTCCCAAGTAGCTGTGATTACAAGCATGCACCACCAGGCCCGGCTAATTTTTGTATTTTTAGTAGAGATGGGGTTTCAACATCTTGCTCAGGCTGGTTTTGGACTCCAGACCTCAGGTGATCTACCTGCCTCGGCCTCCCAAAGTGCTGGGATTACAGGTGTGAGCCACCGTGCCCGGCCAAAGCTACAGTTCTAAAAAATAAAACTAAAAACTACATTTCTGTCACCATGTCATGTGAAACAGCTGGACAGATCTCACCAAATCTGAAGGGTCCATTTGAGATGTAAAATAAGGGCTATGTTGAAGAGACGGTTACTTTAAATCTGGGAGAGTCCACAGAGAGGTACCATTTCCCCCGGAGCTGCTGAAACTAGGCTAGGGAGCTGTCCAGGGCAGCCTTGGCATAGACATCAAATATGAAGCCCAAATCCCACGTGGAAACTTGAGTTGGAGGTGTTGATTTGGGGCCAGTGGACACATCTCTTGGGGCAGGTCCAGGAGGTACACTTCCATGGCTGGAAACCATGTGTACCCTGGAAGGTAGAAGGAAAAGATGTGCCTGAGAGAAACTTTATTACTAAATCAAAAGTTACTACAGGTTACTATCAGCTATTATAATTTTAGCAAATTTTTATAAGTCTAACATTAATTATTTCTTTTTTTCCTAGACAAAGTCTTGCTCTGTCACCTAGACTGGACTGCAGTGGCACGATCTCGGCTCACTGCAACCTCTGCCTTCCAAGTTCAAGCAAGTCTCCTGCCTCAGCCTCCCGAGTAGCTGGGACCACAGACCTGCACCACCACACCCAGCTAATTTTTGTATTTTTGGTAGAGGTGGGGTTTCGCCATGATGCCCAGGCTGGTGTCGAACTCCTGACCTCAAGTGATCCACTTGCCTTGACCTCCCAAAGTGCTAGGATTACAGGCGTGAGCCACCACACCTGGCCTAATTATATCTTTCTATTAAGCCTTACCTAATAATAGTAGAGTAGTATTCTCTTTGGCTGGGTCACTATTCAATAAAATATTAAAGTTCATCTCTGTGCCTCTGTTTCCCAAAGTCTCTTTGCTGTTACTATCGAGGACATTTTAGGAAATGAAGAGACGAATCATCCACAATCCAATAACCCTGCAAGCTATTTTTCTATATTATGTTATCCTCTTTTTTCATATGCATGTATATTTTGCTCACATTTTTTAAAGCCACATAAGAAATATATGTTTCCATTTGGAAAATTAGAAAATATGCAAAGCAAGAATTACAGAAAACTCCATGCAGAGGTAAGGATCATCATGCATGTGCTGACTTTTATAAACAGGTGTATCATCCCCTGATCTTGCTTCTTCCACATCCCCAGTGGACTGCACTGTGCCTCACCCTGCAGTTGTGAGGCTATACTACCTTAAGCCTTAGCAGGGGTCTTCTGAGTCTCTCAGGGGCACGGTGGGAAGGAAAAGGAGCTGAGTGGATGGGGCAGGAGATGGGAGACAATTATTTCAAAGAGTGCACCTCCACTGTCAGATGTTTTGTTTTAGCTTCCTGCTGAAATATTTTTTAAAAGGGAGTGCCTCACACTTAAAAAAGGTGTGAAGGCCATTTTTAAATACAGAACAACAAACAGCCCAATCAGTGCAAATTCTTTTACATTTCAATGAGTGGAAATGTCAGCCAAGAGAATGCCATCTAGTGATATTTGCACAACAGTACCCTACACATAATAGGTCATGATTCTAGAACAAAATGTGAAAGTTCATCCATTGTCCTCAAATAATCAAGCCTCTGGGGAGCCTTCCAGGACAGCAGCTGCTAGAAGGTTGGTGTCTGTAGTGTTTCCAGCACAGCAGGGTCTGGTCTGTGTCCAGGCTGCTTCTGCCATGCTCAATTTCACCTTACTCTTGAAGGAAATAAAAAGCTAGGAAGCCAGAAGGAACACTCACACTGAGGGCACTGGCCCACCAGGGATGGCATTAGCAAAAGAGACTCAATGAGGAAGAGAAAACAGAGTTGACAGAGACCCAAATACCATTTGAATTTGACTCTACCTGCAAGTGGAGCTTTGCCATCCAGGTGAGGCAGTCGTAAACCTAGGCTGGAGAGTGTCTGTGTGTGTGTGTGTGTGTGTGTGTGTGTGTGTGTGTGTGTGTGTGTGTGTGTAATCATCCTGTCGGAACAGGCAAAGGAATGAATTGGAGTACCCATCAATGTTGACTCTCCGTTAAACTGCTCTTAATTCCTTACAATCACGTACTTCTGACCTCTCCTGTCTTCCCTCTTCCTCCCTCTCACTTCCTCTCCTCTTTCCTTTCCAGCCTGTAGGTACTGGTCATTATCTACCCCATAGCAATGACACACACACATGCACACACACACAAGTGTGCCTTGGGGGTGTGTCCCAGCTCACACTGGTTAGGCTGACACTGGAAGGAGACAACAGGGTGACTCTCTTCTCCGCCCCCATCAGGTTCTTCCTGGTACTCCACTCCCATTTGCACATTAAAGATTGTAAGAGAGTTGGAACTTTGGACATGGATGGACCTCTCCCAATAAATCTAGAAGGCATTCATTCCAACAGCATACAAAACAGTACTGGTGGGTGCCCATGCCACAACACTACGGCACCATAAATATACTGCAATAGGAAAAGTTTGATTTCCAGCCATTGAACTTGACATTGAGATTCCAGCCTGGGTGCAGTAGGGTGAGCCTGTAGTCCCAGCTACTCTGGAGACTGAGGCAGGAAGAGCACTTGAGTCCAGGAGTTCAAATCCAGTCTGAGCAGTATAATGAGACCCCCTTCTCTAAAAAACAAATAAATACATACATTGGCATCAAACTAGTTTCCTTTTTACACATAAAAAAACAAGGTGGCTGCACTCCTCTCTCCCCACACACACTCCTGCTGATGAGTTTATTCCAAGAGCACTGATGTAGACCTTCCCTTACATTTTTGTGGGGGAAGAAAATGATCTGGAACTCACACCAGAGGAGAGGGCACATACAGGAATTCGTCGTTGCGGGTCAGCCACATGTTCGCCCACAGCAGGAAGAGCCAGCTTTGGGGGAGCCAGTGTCTGCTGTTTCCTGTCAGAGGGGCAGTGGCGAGACCCTCAGGAAGCCCCAAACTTCCCAGGAACCCTCTTGGCAGGGCAGCCGGTTTCAGGCATCTGAACTCTATCTGCCGTCTGGAGAGTCATGAGTGCTTTTAAACAAATGTTGGATGCAATTACTTTGGAGTTTTAGGGAAACCGTATGGACGGCCGTCCGATGTGGAAAAGCTAGGGCGCCTGTCAGCAGTCCCCGGCCATAGACCTGCAGCTGCCGAATTAGGACAAGAGCTGCTGCCACGACTAGCACAGGTCAGGGGCGGGCGGAGGCGAGGACTGCTCTGAGAGGCTCCAGCAACATTTACACCCAGGGAAGCCCAGTGGGAGTGGGGTGTTCCACGGGAGGCACGTGGGACATCCCAGCTGCACCTGTAAGCAAGGACAGCCCAGGATATTCAAATATAAATATAGGTAGTGTCAGAGCAGCTGGAACCAGAGCAACTCCATCTTGAACAGGGGCTGGGTAAAATGAGGCTGCCACCTACTGGGCTGCGGTCCCAGGAATTTAGGCCTTCTCAGAAGGCCAGCACAAGATACATGTCACCAAGACCTGCTGATAAAACAGGATGCAGGGCCCAGTGCAGTGGCTCACACCTGTAATCCCCGAATTTTGGGAGACCAAGGCAGGTAGATTGCTTGAGCCCAGGAGTTTGAGACCAGCCTGAACAACATAGCAAAACCCTGTCGCAAGAACAACAAAAATTTAAAAATTAGCCAGGCGTGGTGGCACACGCCTGTAGTCCCAGCTACTCAAGAGGCCAAGGTGGGAGGATCATTTGAGTCCAGAAGGTCGAAGCTGCTGTGAGCCATGATTGCGCCACTGCACTCTAGCCTGGTGCTAGAGTGCACTCTAGTCTCAAAAAAATAAATAAAAACAGGATGCAGGCCGGGCGCGGTGGCTCACGCTTGTAATCCCAGCACTTTGGGAGGCCGAGGCGGGTGGATCACGAGGTCAGGAGATTGAGACCAGGTGAAACCCCATCTCTACTAAAAATACAAAAAAAAATTAGCCGGGCGTGGTGGCGGGCGCCTGTAGTCCCAGCTACTCGGAGAGGCTGAGGCAGGAGAATGGCGTGAACCCGGGAGGCGGAGCTTGCAGTGAGCCGAGATCGCGCCACTGCACTCCAGCCTGGGTGACAGAGCGAGACTCCGTCTCAAAAAAATAAAAATAAAAATAAATAAAAATAAAAAGAATTGCCAAACTGGCAATGTATTTCTTTATAATATTTCTTATTTTACCTTCATCAAGACTAAGAGCTTTAACTATGAACAATGTTAATTAGCCAAATGTCTTCAATTTTCTATCAGGTTTTAAAGCATATTTTATTATCTAAACTTTTTCAACTTTCTATTTTTTTTGGTATGTGCATGAAGACAGACACAGAGAAACAGAAAAAATTACATATGATTTACACAGACCATCTATAACATGCTTGGATTTTCTGTTTTGTCCTAAATTTTCTCTCTGTTTTTTAATAATTAGTCATTTTACTTTAGGACAAAAATTCACCATACAAGATCCTTTCTCATACAAAATTATTATTTTTCTTTATAACCTTCCTTAACAAAACATCTTCACATACATAACTTTCTTCCCATCTCTCTTCCCTACTTACTGGTTCCTTACTACGCTTTTCATAAATAACATTTTCAAGTCCATAGTTTGAATTAACCTTTAGATAACTTCTAAATCAGACAAAATTATTGTCTCACTAAGAACACATCTTCTCTGGCACATTTTATATACAGAATTATATATTAACTATAATTCCTATCCTCAGTAACCTTAAATTTTAGTGAAAACCTAGGAAGCAAGAAGTCCTGAGCTGCCTATCAGATATTAGCATTTTATAGATGAGAACCATTTGACAGTTTGAAGGGGGCCCAGCCCCTCCACACCTCTATTTATCGTCAGGTGGGACAAGAGACTGAGAAAAGAAATAAGACACAGAGACGAAGTATAGAGAAAGCAGAGTGGGCCCAGGGGACTGGCGCTCAGCATACAGAGGACCCGCACCAGCGCCGGCCTCTGAGCTCCCTCAGTATTTACTGATCATTATTTTTACTATCTTACGAGGGGAGTGTAGCAGGGCAACACGTGGGGAGAAGGTCAGCAGGGAAACATGTGAGCAAAGGAATCTGTATCATGAATAAGTTCAAGGAAAGGTACTGTGCCTGGATGTGCACGTAGGCCAGATTTGTGTTTCACTTTACGTAAACATCTCAGTGTGGCAAAGGGTAACAGAGCAGTATTGTCGCCAGCTTATCTTGCCTCTAGCCACAGGGTGGTTTTCTCCTATCTCAGAACAGAACGAATGGGAATGGTCGGCTTTACACTGAGACATTCCATTCCCAGGGACCAGCAGGAGACAGAAGCCTTCCTCTTATCTCAACTGCAAAGAGGCCTCCTTCTTTCACTACTATCCTCAGCACAGACTCTTTACGGGTGTCGGCCTGGGGAATGGTAAGGTCTTTCCTTTCCAATGAGGCCATATCTCAGGCTGTCTCAGTGGAGGGAAACCCAGGCTTTCTCAGGCAGAGAGGTCCCTGCAGCTTTCTGCAGTGCATTGTGTCCCTGGTTAATCAAGAATGGAGAATGGCGATGACTTTTACCAAGCATACTGCCTGCAAACATATTGTTCACAAGGCACATCCCACACAGCCCTAAATCCATTAAACTTAGATTCAATACAGCACAATGTTTCTGTAAGCACAGGGTTGGGGCTAAAGTTACAGGTTAACAGCATCTCAAAGCAGAAACAATTTTTCTTAGTACAGATCAGAATGGAGCTTCTTATGTCTTCCTTTTCTACATAGACACAGTAATAATCTGATCTCTCTTTCTTTTCCCCACAACAATGTTTAGAAACATGTTTCCCCATATCATAACCTCTTAATTGGAAATGTCCTAGACATCCAATGAGCACCAAAATAATTTTAAGATTTTAAATTACAAAAAAGACCACTTACAACATTTATCCTATATGCATGTACTCAGTTATTTCATTTTAAAGTTTACCTAGATTACTTCTGAAAACTGAGATATTAGACACAGCTAGTCATCATTTAAAGTTAGTAATTTCCTTGCAAATAATTTTTTTAATAGCCAGTGAACATCAGGTGCTCACAGAAGTAAGAACCTTAAAGTTAAATATTTGGATATTTTTGCCAATAACTCAGAAGATTTAGCTAACAACATTAAATTAGTCTTATCAAAAAAGGCACACAAACCAAGATCATTTCATTTTGGCTGGGTTTATGGTTTTATAACCCTCTATATCAAACTGTGACACCTCAAAATATCTAGCAGAGACAAACATAAAACCTAGGCAGAAATGTATGCTGACAATTCTGAAGACATTTTAAAGCCAACTTGTTTAGTAAAGATTTTTTTTAAGTCACATAAACTTGAAAAAATACTTTGGATTTACTTATGAGCGCTCTTTCATTTATAAGCCAATTTGGTAGACACAACATATAACATAATAAATGTACATACGTAAACACATCTAGACATATATACACACACAGAAACAAAAATCCAATAGCTTTTACCTCAGGACTCTAGTCATGAGATAGCACAATAAACTCACTGGTTTCCATGGCTACACCTTTTTTCCTGGATAGGTAATCCAATGAAGGCCGTGAACCAAAATTTTGAGTAAAGCAATTTTCATGGCAGTTTGATTTTTAAAGGCCAAAACCTCCTCAGACTTCAAAGAACAGTGGGGGCAAACAGCCCCACAGAAGAACATCACCTGAAACCTGCTAACCAGGCCCAACACTGCTTAGAAACGTAAACGCCTGGATACAGGGACCTCCATCCCACTTTCTCATTCAACAGCAAATTACAGATCCCAAAGACTATTGGGGCTAAACAGTATTACAAAAGAATATTAGTTTATGAAATTCAGATTTCCCATGACTGTATCGATACACACCAAACAATCCCCAAAACACAATCCAACTGAAGCAGCAACAAACAAGCCCCAAGTGTCCAAACTGAAGCAGCTGGACCAGCTGGTGCTTCCTGTCTCCATTGGTTGGGCTTGATCAATCCACAAACAAAAATTCCTTTGGAATGTCTCACTTGAGAGCAGCCAATCCCGCTGTCTGGTACCCACAGAAGACATTCACTTGGCTGGGCGCGGTGGCTCACGCCTGTAATCCCAGCACTTTGGGAGGCCAAGGCAAGTGGATCACTTGAGGTCAGGAGTTCAAGACCAGCCTGGCCAACATGACAAAACTCTGTCTTTACTGAAAATGCACCACAAGAGGTGGTGCACACCTGTAGTCCCAGCTGCTTGGGAGGCTGAGGCAGGAGAATTGCTTGAACCTGGGAGGTGGAGGTTGCAGTGAGCCGAGATCACACCACTGTACTCCAGCCTAGGTGACAGAGCAAGACTCCATCAAAAAAAAAAAAGACACTCACTTTCCCAGATACATACACAACACACAATTACACACAAACCCACAAGAGTGTGTGGCCCAGGCTGGAGTGCAGTGGTGCGATCACAGTGTCACTAGAAAAAGAGGTCCTGATCCAGACCCCAGGAGAGAGTTCTTGGATCTCATGCAGGAAGAAATTCAAGGCAAGTCTCAGGGTGCAGTGAGAAGACATTGTTTATTGAAAGCTATTCAGATACAGAGTACAGTGTCCTCAGAAAGCAAGAGGAGGAATTCATCGTTAAGTTCGTCTTATGTAGCAGGTCTTGTCTCTGTAAAACTAAGCTAAGCCATGTCTATGTGTGGGTAGGTTGACAGCATGACAAAATTTATTATTCTGTTGATTTAAAGAAAACTATCCTTGTTTTTTGTTTTTGTTTTTAGTTTTAGTGTGTATGTACATAAAAGCATAAATATAAGTATCTTGAAAGCAGCCAGGCGTGGTGGCTCATGCCGGTAATCCCAGCACTTTGGGAGACCAAGACGGGCAGATCACAAGGTCAGGAGTTCAAAACCAGCCTGGCCAACATGGTGAAACCCTGTCTCTACTAAAAAATACAAAAATTAGCCAGGCATGGTGACGCGCGCCTGTAGTCTCAGCTACTAGGGAGGCTGAGGCAGGAGAATCGCTGGAACCCAGGAGGCAGAGGTTGTAGTGAGCTGACATTGTGCCACTTGCACTCCAGCCTGGGCGACAGAGCAAGACTCTGTCTCAAACAATAATAGTAATAATCTTGAAAGCATATATTACTACGGGCATTGGGACACCTTGACTTTCTGTTGCTGTAGGACTGTCCCTGCAGGTGTCTTTAAGCTGTTTCCTTAAGTGTAAATATCTTACAACTATGGGTGGTGACTGGAAAGGAATGTGCCTCGTTAGTCTCAAGATGACGCTGAACTTAAAATGGCCTTATTCTGGCTCTTCTGGGCTCCCGCCTCCCTAATAATAGCTCGCTTTGGGCTCAAGCTCCTAGACTCAAGCAATCCTCCCACCTCAGCCTCCCAAAGCACTGGGATTATATGGGTTGATTTAAATAAGATAAAAACATCGATAAAAGCTTACTAAGCCTTGATGTTTGATTGTCAATCTATGTCTAATTATAATATTTAAGATTTTATATATTTATATTTTTAATTATTTGAAACCAACCAAACCTCTTCTTTTTGGAAGTTTTTTGTTTGTTTTTGTTTTGAGATGGAGTCTCGCTCTGTTGCCCAGGCTGGAGTGCAATGGCACAGTCTCAGCTCACTGCAACCTCCGCCTCCCACGTTCAAGCAATTCTCCTGCCTCAGCCTCTCAAGTAGCTGGGATTACAGGCACATGCTGCCACGCCGGGCTAATTTTTTGTATTTTAGTAGAGATGGGGTTTCACCGTGTTGCCCAGGCTGGTCTCTAACTCCTGAGCTCAGGCAATCCATCCGCCTCGGCCTCCCAAAGTGCTGGGATTACAGGCCTGAGCCACCACGCCCAGCCCTTGGAAGAGTTTTTTAAAGGTTATAAAATTACACTTCCAAGTGTTAAAAATGAGTATATGAGTTTTAACATCATTTTGTAGCAATAACATCATTTAACAAGGGAAAGAAAAACTTTTAAATAGGTGTTTTAAAATGATCACTCCACCCTCTTTCGAAAAGCAGTTCTTGATAAGATGCATCTTTACCTACGAGGGCAATCAATTATAGTTTTTCAAAAATATTTGCTAGGTATTCTACTAACAGCCACTTTTCACAGAACAGGTCATTACATTTGGAACTCTTGCTATTCAAAAAGAAAAAAAAAAGTAAATATCAAATTAACCAACCCTCTTTTTAAAGATTAGCAGATGAAAGCAGGCCACTAAAGGGAAATGTTGGAGAATGCTTGCTGACCCAGGAATGTGTGGAACCCAGTGGACCTCAATTCAGAAAGCATCACATTAATTAGTTTGTCTGATTCTTCTGTTTGAAGGAGCTTGTGAGAGAAACAAGTGTTTTGAACATGATCCCACCTGGAAGCTGCCATTAGTGTGTCTCCTTAGTGCCTTGTCGAATGAGAAACCCTATTAATTCCAGGGGCATTACCTGGAAGTATTAAATGACAAGGAGTTGGGTGGCAGTTACGGAGGCCTGTTTGTCTTCTAAATGTATCCATTCCTTTTTGGGGTGCTTTGATTGCATGCAATGCAGACAGGAAAATTAAATAGGAAATATAATCCTCATCTCCTCTTGGAATACGGCATGTCAGTAGGATGACCATACAACTTACCTTGTCTGGGACAGTCCCAGTTATACCTGTTGCCTTGGTGTCCTGCCTGGGTCAGCATTTGTCACAGGCTTTTCATTTTCAATGAAGTATTGTTAGTAACAGCTACAGGAGGGGGGTTGGCAGGCCTTTACTTTGTACTGTGAGCTCCCATTACAGTTACACTTGTCAGGGTCCACTCAGGAGACAAAGCCACATCAGTTATGTGAACAGAGGAGAATATAAAGGATTGTTAGTTAGGAAAAGGGGCACAGAAGCAGCATGTGAAAAAGGGGCAGCTGTTACCCACAGGCCCAGTAAGAGTGGATGAGGAAAGACTAAAGTGTTAGGAGATGTTTACCCCACCCCCACCCCACACACACTTCGGGCTGAAACTCAGATCTTTTTGAAGAGGATGCAGCTGCCACAGAAACATGCAGCTGCCGCTGGCAGAGGGCATGGGTCAGAGTGGGCTGCCAGGAGCTGTCTGCCATTGCCAGAGGGTGTGGCAGGCCAGAGCCGTCTGCAGAAGCAAAAGGCCAGGTAGGGACACAGCTGCCCGAGGTTGCAGCTGTTGCGACTACAGAAATGGCTGCTGCGTGGAGAAAACATGAGCATGAGGCTAGAGATGGTCTGTGTGGGCTGCTGGACCCTGCACTGAGTGGTTACAGGAGAACCAGAACCTGGAAGGACAGGTGTCTTTCTACTGGGCTTTCCTGGCAGTGTCTCACTGGCGTCCTCTAGTGACGAAGCGTAGCATTGTGCCATCTAGGGAAGTGATGGCAACTCCAGGGTTACAGATGTGTCATGAGAGGAGGCTCTAGAGCCAAGAGACAATAAATTGGTAAGTGACTCAGCAGGTGTAGGATGCTCACTGTAATCTGTGGTTAAATCTGACAGGCAACTTGTGAGTCTGATCCTTTCCAGAAGTCTCCCCCTTCAAGGACAGGACATAAGGAACTCACTCACGATAAAACAACTTAATCCTTGTTCACAGGCAGCTAGGGACAGCTACGTCCTTCTGGACTCTAGTACTGAGGAGATAATTATTTGGGACTGCTTTCCCCTGACAGCCACTTGGTTGTAACGTGGCTCATGCTTTGGCTTTTGAGAAGCCATCATTTGGCAGGGTCAGTTGGAAACGTGGAAAAGTATAGTTTAGGTACATAGTTTAAACTATAATTTAGGCATATTTAAAGAGGTTATATAAAATAGAAGCATATTTAAATAGAGGAAATAGAGGCTATAAATTATTATAGAAATAAGCCCAAACTCTCTTGCTACAGTGGTTTTGTTATTCATTATATAGGAAAATCTACAGCCATTTATTTATTTTATTGTTTGACTATACTTTTTTACTTAATTTTATTTATTTTGAGACAGAGTCTCACTGTGTCACGCAGGCTGGAATGCAGTCGCACCATCTCGGCTCACCACAACCTCCACTTCTCAGGTTCAAGCGATTCTCCTGCCTCAGCTTCCTGAGCGCTGGGATTACAGGCGCCCGCCACCATGACTGGCTAATTTTTTGTATTTTTAGTAGAGACACGGTTTCGCCATGCTGGCCAGGCTGGTCTCGAGCTCCTGACCTCAGGTGATCCACCTACCTCCGCCTCCCAAAGTGCTGGAATTACAGGCAAGAGCCACTGCACCCAGACTGTTTGGCTATACTTTAATTTTTCAATAAATCCTTTTAGCAAACAGTGAGCTCAAAAATTAAGTACTGAATTTTCATATCACAAGCGGTGGAATGTTTAGTATGCACAAAATGTTGCTGCTTACCACCCACCAGTGGTACCATAGTGCTGTCTCTGACCATGTAAAAACTGTAAGATGCTAATCTATAAGGAAATACTAGCACCTCCTTCAAAAGTTAGAAGTTATTTTAAGAAAATTCTGGCGAGGCGTGGTGGCTCACCCCTGTAATCCCAGCACTTTGGGAGGCTGAGGCAGGTGGATCACAAGGTCAGGAGTTTGAGACCAGCCTGGCCAATATGGTGAAACCCTGTCTCTACTAAAAATACAAAAATTAGCCAGGTGTGGTGGCAGGTGCCTATAGTCCCAGCTACTCTGGAGGCTGAGGCAGGAGAATCGCCTGAACCTGGGAGGCGGAGGTTTCAGTGAGTCAAGATAAACGTCACTGAACTCCAGCCTGGGCGACAGTGAGACTCAGTCTCCAAAAAGAAAAAAAGAAAATTCTGGTCCAAAGATAACAATCTATCAAGTGCATTGCAGAGGATATATTTATATATTGGTTTGTAAAGCAGGCTGTTCATGTGATCAAATGACTGCTATTTGAAGTTAATTTCTGTCATTTTCAAAAAGTAAAGCAATACATGGAAGAACTGGCTCCACTAGCAGAAGAAAAACTTTCATTTTGTTCAAATAGGTTTCATCAGATGTTTCAAATTAAAAAGCAGTGTAACTTTTTCATCTAATTCATGGATAGAATTAAAAATAGGCTTTTAGAAGTTCCCTTTCCCACAGGGAAAATATATATTATGTTGTGAATAAATGCTGTTAAAAATTTAGTTAAGCCTGGGCAACAGAGTGAGACTCCATCTCAAAAAAAAATTGGTTAAAATGTGTATCAGGGAAGGTTTCCATACAAATCAAATTTTGATGAGTCACAACCTAGGAGTTGGTTAAGATGAACACAATTTTGAATTTTATTAATCAAGCTGTAATATTCTTCTGTTCAAAATAGCATTTGTAGTTATCAAAATTTATAAATTTTCTTTATATAGTTACAACTACAAAATATTTGTGATGAAGTTGCTGGGAAATACAAGTATTATATGATATTGATGATATATTGATGGCAGCACCTGCTTTTCCTCTTTGCTGCCCACGAACAATTGAAATGTAGCTGTGTGTGCTCTTTTGGAGAACGATTTTAAATCAGCCTAAATGTTCTGTAATGTTATTAACCTTCTTTGAACTGAGTCCTCTAAATTTCGGGTGCAGTTTGTTCAAAATCAGTTAGAAATATTTAGTCAAAACACTCAGAATGAAGCACCCAAAAATGTAATTTTGGAGGCTTTTAGTTACTTGAAATCACTGAAAACAAAGTTTGCAAACAGGAAGATATTCAAAGTTCTACAAAACCAAAGGAGAAACTAATAAAACCGCATCAGCTTAATAGTGAATAGGACTTAACTTTCTGAAATTCTATAATTGAATTTTGGCATATCTTGACTTGGAGGAAGAATCTTTAGATGGACTTCCTATTTTTAATTGGATAAATTTATAGGCTATATTAGAATGCAGTGAAACTGGGATGTCCAGAAAGTTTGCTGCACAAAACTTTGGTGAAAACTTCAAAAGGATTATTTAAGTAAGTCATTTGATAAGCTTTGTCTGATAAAAGTATTTGGAAAAGAAACACATTGTATGCAGGCAAAGATTGTAACTGTGGAAATATTCAGACTGAAATACTTGTACATTTTAATATGAGAAAAATTAGAATTGAGACAGTTTTTCATTTGTCATTTTTGCTCTGGGCTTACCACGTCTCTCAGCTCCTGAAGGATGTTTTCTCCATAAAAATTCCATAGTCTAACAGCAGGAACAGCTACATAATTTACAAGGCCCATTGCAAAATGAAAATGCAGGATCCTCTGTTCAAAAACTATAAATAATTTCAAAATGATGACAGTAAAACATCCATCCAAGTGTCCCTGTGAATGTGGAGCCCTGCATGGCTGCATAGGTCACACAGGAGCTATGGTCAACAGACAAGAGTCAATTGACCATGATAGTAATTTTACATTTATTGACAATAAAGTGCATTTTATAAAAGTTTTCTTAATAAGATCCTATTGAAAAATACCTTATTGAAGAAAAATACCAGTGATGTTTGATAGAGGTAGATTCGGTTAATAAATGAATTACAGTATATGAATGGGACCAAAAATAATGTCTTAGTAAGCTTAGGCTGCCATACAAAATACGATAAACAGGGCAGCTTAAACAACAGAAACGTATTTGCTTACAGTTCTGGAGGCCAGGAAGTCCAAGATCAGGATGCCAGTGACAGGTGGCAGCATAATGGCAGCTCTCGCTCGCTCTCGGCGCGTCCTCTGCCTTGGCGCCCATTCTGGCCGCGCTTGAGGAGCCCTTTAGCCTGCCGCTGCACCGTGGGAGCCCTTCTCTGGGCTGGTCGAGGCCGGAGCCGGCTCCCTAGGCTTGCGGGGAGGTGTGGAGGGAGAGGCACGGGCGGGAACCGGGGCTGTGCGCCGCGCTTGCCGGCCAGCTAGAGTTCCGGGTGGGCGTGGCCTTGGCGGGCCCCGCACTCGGAGCGGCCGGCAGGCCCTGCAGACCCCGAGCAGTGAGGGGCTTAGCACCCACGCCAACAGCTGCGGAGGGTGCGCCGCGTTCGCCAGCAATGCTGGCCCACCGGCGCTGTGCTCGATTTCTCACCGGGCCTTAGCTGCCTCCCTGCGGGGTAGGGCTTGGGACCTGCAGCCCACCATGCCTGAGTCTCCTCCCTCCCACCTCCGCCATGGGCTCCTGAGCGGCCTGAGCCTCCCCAAAGAGGGCCGCCCCCTGCTCCACGGCACCCGGTCCCATCGACGGCCCAAGGGCTGAGGAGTGTGGGCGCACGGCGTGGGACCAGCAGGCAGCTCCACCTGCGGTCCGGGTGCGAGATCCATTAGGTGAAGCCAGCTGGGCTCCTGAGTCTACTGGGGACTTGGAGAATCCTTATGTCTAGCTAAGGGATTGTGAATACACCAATCGGCACTCCGTATCTAGCTCAAGGTTTGTAAATGCACCAATCAGCACCCTGTGTCTAGCTGATCTGGTGGGGACTTGGAGAATCTTTATGGGTAGCTAAGGGATTGTAAATACACCAGTGGGCACTCTGTATCTAGTTAATCTGGTGGGTACTTGGAGAATCTTTATGTCTAGCTAAGGGATTATGCATACACCAATCAGCACTCTGTATCTAGCTCAAGGTTTGTAAATGCACCAATCAGCACTCTGTGTCTAGCTGATCTGGTGGGGACTTGGAAAATCTTTGTGTCGGGCTAAGGGATTGTGAATACACCAATCAGCACTCTGTATCTAGCTCAAAGTTTGTAAATGCACCAATCAGCCCTCTGTGTCTAGCTGAGCTGGTGGGGACTTGGAGAATCTTTATGTCAAGCTAAGGGATTGTGAATACATCAATCGGCACTCTGTATCCAGCTCGAGGTTTATAAATGCACCAATCATTACCCTGTGTCTAGCTCAAGGTTTGTAAATGCACCAATCAGTGCTCTGTGTCTAGCTAATCTGGTGGGGACTTGGAGAACTTTTGTGTCTAGCTCAGGGATTGTAAATGCACCAATCAGCACCCTGGCAAAACGGACCAATCAGCAGGATGTGGGTGGGGACAGATAAGGGAATAAAAGCAGGCTGTGCCTCCCTGCTCAACGGTAACCCGCATCAGATATGTTTTCATGTTGTGGAAGCTTTTTGTTTGTATATTCTCTTCAGTAAATGTTATTGCTGTTGGGGTTCATATTGCTAATATGAGCTGTAACACTCATTGTGATGATCTGTAGTCTCGCTTCTGAAGTCAGCAAGATCACTAGCCCAGCTGCAGAAACGAGCAACCCCAGATGTGTGCCACGTTATAGAGCTGTAGCGCTCACTGAATGTCTTGAAGCTTCACTGTTGAGCCAGTGAGATCGCAAACTTATCAGAACGAAGTAAATGTAGATACATGTTGCCTATAACAACTGTAACACGCCAAGGGTCTGTGGCTTCATTGTTGAAGTCATGTGCGACCAATAAACCCAGCATATTCCACACCCCTCCCCAGCACAGTGGTATTTGGTGATACCTATTTGGCCACCTTCTTGCTGTGTTCTCATGACAGATAGAGACTCTTCCTCTTATGAAGCTGTGAGTTGTATCACATTAGGGTTCCATCTTACCTCATTTAGCCTGGGTTATCTCTTTGTGGGCCCTAACAACACGATTACATGGGAAGTTAAGGCTTCAACATACGCATTTGTGGAGGGGGGATGGGCACAATTCACTCCATAGCAAGTAAATTATTCTGTACTTTTAAAATATTTTTAAACTTTTTGATTAAAAAAACTTTTTTAAAAAACGTACTTTTAAAGAACTATTTGGCAATTTTAGATCCTCTAATAAGAATCGCAGTAAATTTTTAAAAAATTGACAAGTGAAAGTTGTAGAGACTTTTGCAATGTGACGTTTTGATATATGGATACATGGTAGTAAAACGGGGAAAGTTCCCTTGTTCTTTTCACAGGACATGTGATGGGGGTGTGGCTCACTTCAGTGTCCTGCTGTGCCAACCTTTAGGGGAGAATACAGACAGGCAGGCTGTGGGGCTCCAACCCCACGGCAGTGTCTAGGGGTGAATGTTTACACCCCCTGAAGCCCCACTGGGCATGTGTTACAGGGTGTTCTTTTAGTTAAGCCATCCATAGGTGGCTTGTGTTAACCAGTTCCATCAGACCCCTACCTTATTGCAAGGACAGAGGGCTTTCCGTATCCCGCGGTTCTTCCCTTGGTGTACCGGAAGAATCGGATCACATGTGGGCTTGGAGAATGAGTGCAAGCTAAGTCTGGCGGCCCGGGCTCTCTTCCAACTGGCCCAGCCAAACTCCGCGTTGTTCTGCCGGTGGATGGCCTGCCTGCATGCCGGCGCCTGCTGGTGCATCCCATTCCTCTCAACGTCCAGCCGCTCGTGTGTTCCTCCACTGAAGTACTCCTCTCGATGTCCAGCCACCTGTGTGCCTGCCTGCTACCCTCTTGGGGTTTTACAGGCACAGGGTAGGGGCGTGGCAGGCTAGGGTGTTCTTGAGAAATGCAACGTTGGGGCAGGAAAACAAAAATGCAAACTTCCTGCTCAACTAGGTCCGTGGGCACAGGCTCAGTGTTGGAGCCCTAGCCAGGGACCACGCCCTTTCCCCCCTCCATGTCATTTAAAGGAGCACACCCTTCCATGTCAGTGGAATGGCTAAAACAAGCTAATTCCCATATGCATTACCTCATCTACATATTTTTTGTGATGAGAATATCAGAGTAGGCTGTTAGACGTGAGCAGGGCATGCGCGGGCCCCCAAGAATGTTGGACATTTGTCAAGCCACGGTCAGACAATTATCAATCTGTCCCTCTGAAATAATGAACAAGACATGGAAGGGACCGCAGAGCTGTCTGGTTCTCATTGGGACGGGCACAGAAGGGCATAAAACTATCCCTCTAGGGTAACAAGTGGCCATGACTGGTGCTGGGAATAACAGGAGTCTTGCAACAGATAGAAGACACCTGGAGTTAGCAAACCACAGTCCCAGACAAGGTTTTGAGCATGTGCAGTAATAGCAAAGTGTGAAATTTACCCGGTATATGACTTTCCTCTAGGGGCGCTCGACCAGTAAGGGCGAATTGCATCTAATGGGCATGCGCACAACTTCAGTGCATCTACTGCTCCTGAGTCTCCTCCCAAACATCCTGCGCCTACTGAGAGGGCTACTGGGCATGCGATAATTGAGGGACAGCCCGCGAGGGGAAGAACAAAGAGTGGAGACAGCCTGGAAAAGAGTAAGGGGTATAAAAACTCTAAGCAGGCCGGGGGTGGTGGCTCAGCCTGTAATTCCAGCACTTTGGGAGGCCGAGGCAGGTGGATGACGAGGTCAGGAGATCAAGACCATCCTGGTTTATACGTGAAACCCTGTCTCTACAAAAAATACAAAAAATTAACCAGGCCTGGTGGCACACACCTGTAGTCCAAGCTACTCGGGAGGCTGAGGCAGGAGAATCGCTTGAACCCTGGAGGCAAAGGTTGCAGTCAGCCGAGATTGCGCCACTGCACTCCAGCCTGGGCGACAGAGCGAGACTCCATCCAAAAAAAAAAAAAATCGAAGCGGAAGCAGCACTTGATTTTTGAAGTCTCCTGCTTGACCCTCTTCCAAGCCTACTTTCTCCAATAAACTTTCACATTGCTTAAAATAAACGTTCCCGTGCCTGTCTCTCGTTTGAATTCTTTCCTTTAAAAGTACAAAGTGGGCCGGGCACAGTGGCTCACACCTGTAATCCCAGCACTTTGGGAGGCCGAGGCGGGCGGATCACGAGGTCAGCAGATGGAGATCATCCTGGCTAACACAGTGAAACCCCGTCTCTACTAAAAATACAAAAAATTAGCCGGGCGAGGTGGCGGGCGCCTGTAGTCCCAGCTACTCGGGGAGGCTGAGGCAGGAGAATGGCGTGAAGCCCGGGGGGCGAGCCTTCAGTGAGCCGAGATCGTGCCACTGCACTCCGGCCTGGGCGAGAGCGAGACCCTGTCTCAAAAAAAAAAAAAAAAAAGAGGTGACAGCATGCTGGCAGTCCTCACAACCCTCGCTTGCTCTCGGCGCCTCCTCTGCCTGGGCTCTCGCTTTGGCTGCATTTGAGGAGCCCTTCAGCCCACCACTGCACTGTGGGAGCTCTTTTCTGGGCTGGCCAAGGCCGGAGCCGGCTCCCTCAGCTTGCAGGGAGGTGTGGAGGGAGAGGCGTGAGCGGGAACCCGGGCTGCGCGTGGCGCTTGCGGGCCAGCTGGAGTTCCGGGCGGGCGCCGCACTCGGAGCAGCCGGCTGGCCCTGCCAGCCCTGGGCAATGACCGGCTTAGCACCCGGGCCAGCGACTGCGGAGAGTGTACTGGTCCCCCAGCAGTGCCTGCCCACCGGCGCTGCGCTCGAATTCTCATCAGGCCTTAGCTGCCTTCCCGCGGGGCAGGGCTCGGGACCTGCAGCCCATCATGACTGAGCCTCCCATCCCCTCCATGGGCTCCTATGCGGCCCGAGCCTCCCAGATGAGCACCGCCCCCTGCTCCACGGCGCCCAGTCCTATTGACCACCCAAGGGCTGAGAGCTGCGGGCACACGGCTTGGGACTGGCAGGCAGCTCCAACTGCAGCCCCAGTGCGGGATCCCCGGGGTGAAGCCAGCTGGGCTCCTGAGTCTGGTGGGGACGTGGAGAACCTTTATTGTTTAGCCCAGGGATTGTAAACACACCAATCAGCACCCTGTGTCTAGCTCAGGGTTTGTGAATGCACCAATCAACACTCTGTATCTAGCTACTCTGGTGGGGCCTTGGAGAACCTTTGTGTCAACTCTCTATATCTAACTAATCTGGTGGGGATGTGGAGAACCTTTGTGTCTAGCTCGGGGATTGTAAACGCACCAATCAGCGCCCTGTCAAAACAGACCACTGGGCTCTACCAATCAGCAGGATGTGGGTGGGGTCAGATAAGAGAATAAAAGCAGGCTGCGCACTCTTCCTTTGGCAGTAGTGGCAACCTGCTTGGGTCTATATTCACACTGTGGCGGCGTTGTTCTTCTTTTGCGGTAGCTCTTGCTGTTGTTTACTACCCAGGCCCACAGTGTATCTACAAGCTGTAATACTCAGTGTGGAGGTTGGTAGTTTACTTCTGAGGTAGCATAAACCACCAGTTTATCAGAAGGAAGAAACTCCAGGTGTGCCATGTTAAGAGTTGTGACACTTAGCATGAGGGTCTGTGGCTTCATTCTTGAAGTCAGTGAGACCAAGAACCCACCAATTCTGAACACATAAAGGTCTAAGATTCCTACAAAGTCACCACTCCCAAGTTCTACCAGATGGCTGTGGACACACGTGGTTAACAGGAACATTTCAAATCTTTTAGTCATTTTCAAGCATATGTTTTTACTTGCAAACAGCATGATTTACAATAAGTAAACTTAAAAGATAAAACTGAAGTTGAGTGTGGTGGCACAAGTCGGTAGTCCCAGCTATGTGGGAGGCTGAGGTGGGAAGATTGTTGGAGCCCAGGAATGTGAGGCCAGCCTGGGCAACAAAACAAGACCCCATCTCAAAGCAAATAAAACCTTAATTCTGTTCACTTTCCCCTTTCATTTTCCGATTTCCCATTTTGGCTACACTTCACATGCAGCACATCATATAGAAGTACACAGCAGATCCCCCTTATCTGCAAAGGACATGTTCAGAGATCTCCAGTGGATGCCTGAAACAATGGATAGTACTGACTCCTATATATACTGTTTTTTTCTTACATATGTATATGATAGTTTATAAATTAGGCACAGTAAGAGATTAACAACTCAAAATATGAGTTATATGCAATATAATATATGCAATAAAGTTGAAATATGGTCTAACTCTGTAAAGTATTTAAAGAGATTTGTTCTGAGCCAAATGTGACCATGGCCTGTGACAGCCCCAGGAGATCCTGAGAACATGTGCCCAAGGTAGTGGTGGTCGGGGGGAGCTTCCAGGTCACAGGTGGATTCCAAGATTTTCTCGTTGAAAGTTCATCTAAAGACCTGAAATCAATAGAAGGGAGTGTGTGGGTTAAGATAAGGTGTTGTGGAGACCAAGGGTCTTATTCTGCAGATGAAGCCTCCAGGCTTCAGAGAGCAGACTTCAGAGAGCATCTATTGTAAATGTGTCTTATCAGACTCTCCTGGATCAGGAGAAAGACCCAGAAAGGGATGGAGATTCTCTACAAAAATGTAGATTTTCCCCACAAGAGGCAGCTTTGCAGGGCCATTTCAAAATATGTCAAAGAAATATGTTTTGGGGTAAAATAATTCAATTTCTTTCAGGGCCCGTTATCGGTCATGTCGGTAGCTTATTGCTAGATAGAGTCTGTTTTGTCAGTGTTAAGGTCTGTTTTAATGTAATGCTGGTCAGCTGTGCCTGAATTCCAAAGGGAGGAAGGTAGAATGAGGCATGTCTGAGCCCCTCCTCCGTATTTCACATCGTGGCCTGAACTAGTGTTTCAGGTTTACTTTAGAATGCCTTTGGCTGAGAGGAGGGGTCCATTTGGTTGGGGGGCTTAGAATTTTATTTTTTGGCCAGGCATCGTGGTTCATGCCTATAATCCCAGCACTTTGGGAGGCTAAGGCAGACGGATCACCTGAGTTTGGGAGTTTGAGACCAGCCTAACCAACATGGAGAAACCCTGTGTCTACTAAAAATACAAAATTATCCGGGCATGGTGGCGCATGCCTGTAATCCCAGATACTCAGAAGGCTGAGGCAGGAGAATCGCTTGAACCAGGGAGGTGGAAGTTGCAGTGAGCCAAGATCACACTGCACTGCAGCCTGGGGGACAAGAGCGAAACTCCGTCTCAAAAAAATAAGTTATGTAAATATGATCTCTCTCTCTCCCTCACACCCACAGTACTGTACTCACCTATTTTTGGACCATGGGTAACTGAAACACTGGAAAGTGAAACCTTCAATAACTGGTAACTACTGTGTAGGTGCCATATAGGATTCCTAATGAATCCTAATGAATTGTGGATTCCTAATGAAGAAAAAGGAGTTAGGCTGGCAGGACCAGGGGAAAGCAAAGAGACAAAGCAGATAAGCTACAGGTTCGCTTTTCTTTATGGCCCAAGACATATGACCCACCTGTGCAAATAATGTACATAACTCACAAACTTCCTGCTTATCATCAAACACTTCAACTTATCATCAAACACCTCTGCTGACAGAAGAATGCAAGCAAGCTCCCTACTGCCTTGGCGTTATCAATCAGCCCGAGAACCATCCTCTAAAACCCTCAGCAAGCCTTTGTTCCCTTGCACTGAGCTCTCTTGCTGATTCTGCCCATTTTGACCTTACGACGTATATCGTACTTTCTCTAATAAATCTGCCTTTCTTTACCTACAACTGTCTTTTACCTCAGCACCTATGGCCCTGGTAGGTGCTGCTCACCCGTGACAGGGTTCGCATACTGAAAAAAACACAAGTTCTGACTATGTTTTCAGAAAAAAAAAAAAATGCAGGTTGTTCTTTAATCAGATTTCCGCTGAGCGCTTATCTGTTTCCTCTAAGAATAAGGGGGAAAGGAAGTGTTATTTCTAAAAAGGATATTTTAAAAGACCTCCAAGTTCACTGAGAAGCCATAGCACTTACTTTCAACTTTAATTTCCCTTTGCAGCCCGTCACCTTTTAGCAAAGTCTCATGAGCGTGCATCTGGCTGCCCTGTGCAGAGAGACAGGGGCTGGGGGGCAAGCATAGGAGGGCCTGAGGAGCTAAATCCCCAGCTGCCCTTGACCATCAAGCGGGTGTATTTTAAGAGCTAAATTAGGAGGTTCTGGGTTTTAAGTAAGAAAGGGGAAATTGGCCAGACGCAGTGGCTCACTCCTGTAATCCCAGCACCTTGGGAGGCCAAGGTGGGTGGATCACTTGAGGCAAGGAGTTTGAGACTAGCCTGGCCAACATGGCAAAACCCTGTCTCTACAAAAACAATACAAACATTAGCCGGGTGTGGTGGCCCAGGCCTGTAATCCCAGCTATGTAGGAGGCTAAGGCACAAGAATCACTTGAACCTGGGAGGCGGAGGTTGCAGTGAGCTGAGGTCGTGCCACTGAATTCCAGCCTGGGTGACAGAGTGAGAGTCTGTCTCGAAAAAAAAAAAAAAAAAAAGAGGATATTTTACTAGAAACATACATAAAGTTACTGTGTTTTCAAGTTTGCCAAAAATTGAACTTGAACTTGTATGCGTGGCCAGATGAAACGGCCAGAATAGACACGATTACTAGCCTAATGGCTGGCCTGTCCTTCCAGAAAGTCTCCAAAAATGACACAGAAAAGTGAAATCAAACTTCGTTTCATTTATTCTTCCCTTTAAGATATAGTTTTCTGTCCCAAGTGTATAATTTTATGGTTGTGAAATTCGAGAATAATGGTAACATAATTGCCCTTGATTCTATAAAAGTATCTAAATGACTAAGAGAATAGGTTAATTACTTAGACTGGGAACACTTTTGGAACGATAAAAAAATTCATCCAAACTTTTGTCTACAGATTAAAAACAACAACAATAGAGCTGATATCCACCTCAAAAGGTTGCTTTGGAAATGTAATTTTATTCAGTGTATGTAAAGCCCTTTGCATTTGGCAGGGCTGACTGAATAAACAACCCTATCAATTAATGGGACTGTGGCTTGTGTCTATCAGCTGCCGTGTTCTCCTTTAGAATGAGACAGCTATTTCTGCATCAAGGGATATGACCCTACGATATTGCTTCTTTATTCTATAATGGAACAGATGGCATGCATTTTATCATGCTGCATCCACTTCATATTACTGGGTTAAGCTTACTTCCCATACATCATTCCCTTCCCATACATAATTTCCAAACACGACCTTACCAAGCTTGTGCTCATCAATATGCAATGAACTAAAGAGTGTTTCCTCCCTTTTATTTCTTGCATTTGTTAAGATTGGAATGATTTGTGCCCTGAGAGCCACATGCAGTATCCACGTGGGAACTGGATACGTGCCCTGTTCACCCAGATGCAAACGGTCTCAGCGCGTAAGTGAATGGAAGCAAGGCCCAGTGTGTGCGCAATCTAGGCGGGCCTGAGCCAGTGATTCCATTCTCCTTCCAAAGACTATCCACCGCAGCTTCAGGAGGAACGCTAAGAGGTCCAAGGCCCTTATTGAAAATGAGTGCACCCAAGGATCCTGCCACCATCTGCATGACCATGGTCAGCCGCCTGGCCGGGCTCAGAGGGCCATCCAGCCCAGAACCACGTCTGCACAGACTGGCGAAGGCTGAGTCCTTTCAGGGAGAGTGAATCGAAATGAGAACAGCATGAACCCAGGGGAGAGAAGGGTAAGGGCGGGAGCCATATGAGGAAGAGCAGGTGAGGATACAGTGAGTTGCAGAGAAAGAACAGATCTCCCTGGCACAAACAATCCCACAGGATTTGCATATAATAGAAACCCTTACTTCCCTGTACACAGTTGAAAAATATTTTTCTGGCCAGGCACGGTGGCTCACGCCTGTGAGGATCATTTGAGGTCAGGAGTTTTAGACCAGCCTGGCCAACAGGGCGAAACCGCATCGCTACTGGAAAAAAATACAAAAATTAGCCAGGCGTGGTGGTGCATGCCTGTAACCCCAGCCACTCGGGAGGCTGAGGCATGAGAATCGCTTGAACCCAGGAGGCGGAGGTTGCAGTGAGCCGAGATTGAATCATGGCACTCCAGCCCACATGATGAAGCAAGATTCTGTCTCTAAAATCCCCCCAATGTCTTCTTGTGCCATTTCCTAAAAGATGTAGAGGCATTACTTAGATGGTTGTGCCTTTTACTGTATTGTAATCAAATTAAGAGTGACAGATAACCCTTCAAAGGTGATGTCACAGACAGCTAAGGGGCGGTAACTCAGCAGGGACCAGGGAGCCTTCCAGAGCGGGATGTGTGGTCTTGGTTGTTTTCTTCCCCTGTCAGAGATCAGTAACACATATTGAGAGGTGACAGCATGCTAGCAGTCCTCACAGCCCTCACTCGTTCTCGGCACCTCCTCTGCCTTGGCTCCCACTTTGGTGGCACTTGAGGAGCCCTTCAGCCCACCGCTGCACTATGGAAGCCCCTTTCTGGGCTGGCGAAGGCCAGAGCCGGCTCCCTCAGCTTGCAGGGAGATGTGGAGAGAGAGGCGTGAGCTGGAACCGGGGCTGCACGCGGCGCTTGCGGGCCAGCTGGAGTTCCGGGTGGGCGTGGCCTTGGCAGGCCCCTCACTCAGAGCAGCTGGCTGGCCCTGCCGGCCCCGGGCAATGAGGGGCTTAGCACCCAGGCCAGCGGCTGCGGAGGGTGTACTGGGTCCCCCAGCAGTGCCAGCCCACCAGCGCTGCGCTCGATTTCTCACCGGGCCTTAGCTGCCTTCCCACGGGGCAGGGCTCAGGACCTGCAGCCCGCCATGCCTGAGCCTCCCACCCCCTCCATGGGCTCCTGTTCCACCGGTGCCTCCCCGATGAGCGCTACCCTCTGCTCCACGGCGCCCAGTCCCGTCGACCACCCAAGGGCTGAGGAGTGCCAGCACACGCCGCGGGACTGGAAAGCAGCTCCACCTGCAGCCCTGGTGCAAGATCTACTGGGTGAAGCCAGCTGGGCTCCTGAGTCTGGTGATATGGAGAATCTTTATGTCTAGCTCAGGGATTGTAAATACACCAATCGGCACCCTGTGTCTAGCTCAGGGTCTGTGAATGCACCAGTCGGCACTCTGTATCTAGCTGCTCTGGTGGGGCCTTGGAGAACCTTTATGTCTAGCTCAAGGATTGTAAATACACCAATTGGCACTCTGTATCTAGCTCAAGGTTTGCAGACACACCAATCAGCACTCTGTATCTAGCGCGGGGTTTGTGAGTGCACCAATCGACACTCAGTGTCCGGCTGCTCTGGTAGTGCCTTAGAGAACCCTTGTGTTGATACTCTGTGTCTAACTGATCTGATGGGGGATGTGGAGCACCTTTATATCTAGCTCAGGGATTGTAAACGCACCAATCAGCGCCCTGTTAAAACAGACCACTCGGCTCTACCAATCAGCAGGACGTGGGTGGGGCCAGATAAGAGAATAAAAGCAGGCTGCCCAAGCTAGCAGCGGCAACCTGCTCGGTTCTCTTTGTGTACTGTGGCTGCTTTGTTATTTTACTCTTTGGATCCGCGCTGATTTTTATGAGCTGCAACACTTGCTGTTAAAATCTGCAGCTTCACTTCTGAAGCCAGTAGGACCATGATCCTACCAGGAGGAACAGATAACTTCTAGATGTGCTGTGTTAAGAATTATAACACTCACTCTGAAGGTCTCTGGCTTTATTTCTGAGCTAGCAAGTCCACGGACCCGCCAGCAGGTAGAAACATAGAACACACGGTCTTTAAAAGTGTAATACTCACCGTGAGGGTCTGTGTGCTTCATTCTTGAAGTCAGTGAGACTGATAAACCCACTAATTCTAGACCAAATGGGATCCTGAATGTTCATCTTAACTCACGGGTGATGCCATTCTTAAACTGGGGAAAGGGAATGATACCTGAAGGATTAGAGACTTTTTCCTTATTCCATTTATTCCACTCCCTGGCCTTAAGCAAGGATGTGGACCCTGTGCCTCAGCCCAAGAGCTGGACATAGCAGCGGCTGCCAGCTACAGTACAGAAGCTGTCCACCATGCTGTAAAGCATCACATAAATGGATCCTGCCCCACCCTCAGAGCCTTTGTTTCAAGTCCCCTTGTCCCCATTCTTTAAAAAATACCAGGAATGAGCTAGGCACGGTGGCTCACGCCTGTAATTCCAGCACTTTGGGAGGCTGAGGTGGGAGGATCACAAGGTCAGGAGATTGAGACCATCCTGGCTAACACGGTGAAACCCCGTCTCTACTAAAAATACAAAAAATTAGCAGAGTATGGTCATGGGTGCCTGTAGTCCCAGCTGCTGGAGAGGCTGAGGCAGGAAAATGGCGTGAACCCTGGAGGGAGAGCTTGCAGTGAGCTGAGATCATGCCACTGCACTCCAGCCTGGGCGAGAGAGCGAGACTGTCTCAATAAAAGAAAAAAAAAAAAACGAATGAGCCAGGCGCGGTGACTCACGCCTATAATCCCAGCACTTTGGGAGGCCAAGGTGGGTGGATCACGAGGTCAGGAGTTCAAGACCAACCTGGCCAACATAGCAAAAACCTGTCTCTACTAAAAATACAAAAGATTAGCTGAGGCTGCGTGCAGTGGCTCACACCTGTGATCCCAGCACTTTGGGAGGCCGAGGCAGGCTGCATCACCTGAGGTCAGAAATTTGAGACCAGCCCGGCCAACATTGTGAAACCTTGTCTCTACTAAAAATGCAAAAATTGTCCGGGCGTGTTGGCGCATGTCTGTAATCCCAGCTACTCTACTCGGGAGGCTGAGGCAGGAGAATCGCTTGAACCCGTGAGGTGGAGCTTGCAGTGAGCCGAGATTGTGCCACTGCACTCCAGGCTGGGCAACAGGGCGAGACTCCATCTCAAAACAAACAAAAACAAAAAACAGGCCAGGCGCGGTGGCTCACGCTTGTAATCCCAGCACTTTGGGAGGCCGAGGCGGGCGGATCACGAGGTCAGGAGATGGAGACCACGGTGAAACCCCCTCTCTACTAAAAATACAAAAAAATTAACCGGGCGTGGTAGCGGGCGCCTGTAGTCCCAGCTACTCGGAGAGGCTGAGGCAGGAGAATGGCGTGAACCCGGGAGGCGGAGCTTGCAGTGAGCCGAGATTGCGCCACTGCACTCCAGCCTGGGCGACAGAGCGAGACTCCGTCTCAAAAAAACAAAAAAAAAACAAAAAACAAGAATGCTGTGCAGAGCAGGGAGTATGAGGGACAAAACCAGCACTGCCTGGCCCTTCTTTCCCCTGCTCTCCCACTCATCCTTGCCACATCTCCTGCTGCTCCTGAGTGCCATCTGTCACCCCAGCCTGGACACTAAGTGGAAAGAGGACCAGGAAGAGTGAGAGCACATGAGAGCACAGTTGCACCAGGTAAAGGAGGAGAGGTCAGCCTCCCACTGCCTGCAAAAGAAGTCCTTCCTGCCTCCCTGGAACACTGTGCGGCTCCATTTGAGCCTGACCCGTCCTTCTGCTCCTGAATGGCTGGGTGCAGGGATCGCATTTCCAGCAAGTAACTCAAATGGCCCCAGAAACCTTAGCTGTCTTTTCTGTCTGCAATACTTCAGCAAAACAGAAAGGCACCTGGTGCTGACTCGTGAAGTCGCTGTAAACTCCGTTACTATAAAGGGAACACTACCATCATTTGACATTTTTGGAAGTGGGCAGTGTGTGTGTGAACAGGCATGTGACCCACCACTCCCCAGGGAAGCAGAAACACCCACAGGGCAGGGGACTGCTGTCACCCTCGTCTGGTTCACCTGCTCCCCCCACCTCTGTGGCAGGCTTCTGGAGAGCTTGCGGTAATTTTGGAATTGAGCTCCCTGCACCTCCCTGTAGCACCCGATTTCACCCCATTCTCTCCCTACAAGTGGGATGAGACTCCACTACTGAGTAGAGGAGACAGAGAAGCACCATTTGTCTTCTTGTGCCCAGAAAGAGTCACACCACCGACCTCAAGGGCAGCTGTCTGCCCACAGTGAAGTTGTGGGGTCCCCATGGCTGTGGGGGGTGGGCAACACCTCCCCCAAGCAAGGGTGAGCTAAGTGGTCATTGCCGCCCCTACTAACATAACCCAGACCCAGAGCAGCAATTTCAGATCCTAGGCAACATCTCCCACGCAGACACACAAACGCACGGAGTGAACACGGCATCCCACAATTGGGCCCTTTATTTCTCAACTGCCACCACTGCACGGATAAGGTACTTGGGTTGCAGGCACACTGTGGAGTGTCAGGGGACAGAGAGGAGAGGGGCTGCACACAAAGACTGCCCTGTCCTCACGGAGAGGAAAAGCGGCCGCAGAAGAGAATCCCGTTGGTCTTGCTGTGCTGGATGAAGAAAAGGAAGGGATGGTCCGCGCAGAAGCGGGGGAAGAATCTGGCGCACCGCATCATCATGATGGCAGCTGTGGCGGCTGCAGCCTCCGTGCCTTCCTCGTTGACCTCCACAAAGGACTTGTGCACGACCTTGGACAGAGATAGGTCTGTCTGGGACATTCCAGAGAAGTCTGCCTTGCCCAGCTCGAAGGCATCAGTCATGCCCAGGCTGCGCAGGACACTCTCCATGTCGTAGCTCTCCTCCAGTTTAAACCGCGGGAGGGACACTTCCACCTCCTCTTCATCCATCATGTCCAGCCTCGTCCATTCTACAAACTTCTCGTAAGTGAGTTCTTTCTCCACCTAGAGAGAGAGAGTTGAAGACTTTAAGACCTAGGGTGCTGCTGCCCAGCAGGGCCCTGTGCTATGCTGTGGATGCCAGACGCCAGCGGCAGCATGGCTATGGTCAGCAGCGGTCCGGTGTTAAACGGCTGACCGCAAAGTGGGGACAGCAGCCACAGCAGACACCCCCGAGTGGCTCCTCGCCAGCACGCCTCGCTCGCAGCTTAGCTGTTACCGTTCTCAAGTCGTTGGTCTCGTCCGGAAGCATGACGATCATATTCAGTTCCTTGCCAACATATGGAAGCACCAAGATTTGGGTAAATATTTCTCCTATATAGGTCTTCTTAAAAGTAGACTTTTTAAACATCATTTGCACAGGTTTCTCCTCATTCTACAAAGAAAACAGATAAACATTAAGTTGAAACGACCCCACTGACACATGGGACAAATTTGTTGGAGCCGGCTACTCTCTGCAGGGAGAAACGGAGCTCGGTTTCTCCCCAGCTTCCAGAACACCCAGCAGCGCCTGCTCTGCCGTCTTCACTACCTCAACCTCCAGAAACTGGGGTGCCCAGGGCCCAAACCCAACGTGTCTTTCCTCTCATTGATCGCATTCAGTCTCATGACTTTAAACACAATATCATACCAAACTTACCTCCAGCCTGGGCCTCCACCCTGTCCTTGGGACTCCTGCATTTTACTGCCCACCTGACACCTACGTTTGGACATAAAAGAAACTCCCAATGCCACCTGTAATGCGGCACTCCGTAGATCCTCCAGGTCGACTCTGTCTACTACAACTCTGCCCATCTCAGCTGAAGACAGTGCCACCGTCCAGTGGTCAAAAGCCCTGGAGTGTCCCTGACTCCTGTCTTTCTCTCACACCCTGTGTCTGACTCACTGGCAAATTATATTGGCTCTACCTCGAAAATATAAACAAAATCTGACCTGTTCCTTCCGCCTCTGCTGCTACCAGCCTAGCCCTGGAATATTGTGATAATATGATTGTGATTGTTCCCGGCACAACGGCCAGAGGGACCCGGTAGAACCTAAGGCAGATCACATTGTTCTTTGGCTGGACACCCTTCCCTGGCTCCCTATTTACTCGGAGCAGGAGCTGAAAGTCCCTAAAATGCCTGGAATTGTGATAAGAGCTCGTCCCCAGTTCCCTCTCCCTTTGCTTATCTGCTACAGTCACTGAGGCCTCCTCACTGCACTGCCAGCAAACCCAGTTCATCTCATCTCTATGCAGTAAGCTTGTTCTCCAGAACCTGGAGAGTGAACTTCTGCCTCTTTATGGTCTTTATTCGAAAATCACCTTGGCAGAGAAGCTGTTCTTGATAGATCTAACCTGACACTACACCCCTACCCCAAACACAGCTTCCTATCCCCTCCCTTGGTATGTCTCTGTACCATTTGCCACTGTCTAATACGCTCCTGTTTTCTTATTTATGCTTGCTGTCTCTCCCCCAAGAAAACATAAGCTTCACCAGGGCAAGCATGCTTTGCTGGTTTTGTGCACGACTGAAAAATACCTAGCACCATGCCTGATGCATAGACGACACTCAGTCAGGTTGGGCATGGTGGCTCATGCCTGTAATCCCACCACTTTGGGAGGCCGAGGCAGACGGATCACCTGAGGTCAGGAGATCCAGACCAGCCTGGCCAACATGGTGAAACCCCACCTCTACTAAAAATACAAAAATTAGCTGGGCGTGGTGGTGCGCTCCTGTAATCCCAGCTACTCGGAAGGCTGAGGTAGGAGAATCACTTGAACCCAGGAGGCAGAGGTTGCAGTGACCCAAGATTGCACCACTGCACTCCAGCCTGGGAGACAGACCGAGACTCCATCTCAAAAAAAAAAAAAAAAAGGCACTCAGTCAATCTCTGCTGAATAAATGATAAATCCATAAACAAACTAATGAACTGGGATGCTGAAAAGGCCAGGCAACATTTACACATCTCACCAGAAAAAACCTGCACTGGCCGGCAACCCCAGCCAGCCAATGAGGAAGACTAGAGGCCAGGAGCCACACCCCATCCAACAATCCTCCTCCGTTCCTAACTCCGAGCTGTTCCTGTGAGCTGAAGAAATACCCTGCAATAGGCACAGTCGAAGACGCCATATGGTCCCCAGTCTCTGGTGTAGCACATTCTTCTGTGTTAAATGGAATAAACACAATACACCTGCGGCAGCAGCTTTCTGCTTTCCGGTGGTAGAGGCTCACCTGGGCTGGCCCTTAGCCTTTGGCTAGAGCAGTCTCCTGGGCCTTGGCTGCCCCACTCACTTCCTTGGCCAGCAGTAGGCATGTTTCTTCCATAAATGACCAGACAGGAACGATTTTCCGGTTTGTGGCTACATATACCGTCTCTGTCACAACGACTCAATGTTGTTACAGAATGAAATAAGTAGGTAAATAAGCATGGGCCAGGCGCGGTGGCTCATGCCTGTAATCCCAGCACTTTGGGAGGCCGAGGCAGGTGGATCACCTGAGGTCAGGAGTTCGAGACCAAACTGACCAACACGGTGAAACCCCGCCTCTACTAAAAATGCAAAAATTAGCCAGGCGTGGTGGCACACACCTGTAATCCCAGCTACTAAAGAGGCTGCAGCAGGAGAATCACCTGAACCCGGGAGGCGGAGGCTGCAGTGATCCGAGATGGCACCACTGCACTCCAGCCTGGGCAACAAGAGAGAAACCCTGTCTTGGAAAAATAAAAATAAAAAAATAAGCATGGCTGTGTTTCAATAAACCTTTAAAAAAAAATTAGGTGGTGGGCTGACTTTGCTGTAGGCTGAAGTTTGCTGGCCCCCGCCTTCAGTAATTCCTCCCTGCACCCCTTCAGGGTCCAAAGCCTCCAGTCTTGTAATATAAAAAGATCTAACCTTAGTGACTGAATGATTCTCTAAATACACAATTATATAGACAAGTTCCAGTTTATATGGAAGGAAATGAAATTAAAATAAGAATCTGTATCAACTCAAAATCTGTGCCCTTGGAGGTACACCCCTGCCCTCAGGCTGGTACACTCAATACTGCAGCCCCTTCCTTCACCCTTCTTCACTGCAGAGCTCAGAAAGCATGACAGGATTCCACATCTCCCCAAACCCACAAGAGCTATAGTTCTGGCCTACACCATATAGAAAGAAGCTTTCCCTTTCTGAAAGCCAGAACCACTAAGGGGAAGGTTTAGGCTCTCCTCCCCTCCCCTTGTTCCTCCCTCTCCCTGCCGCCCGGACTGCTGATGCCAGCTCAGCCATCTTGTGACCATGAGGAAGAAGGCCACATGCTGAGGATGGTGGAGCCGGCTCCCTGGGATCATCACCCCAGTGCCAGACCAGCCCAGGTCTCACCTGCCTCCAGACCTCCTGGCAGGAGAGGTGAGCTCCTAGGAGCTAAACCATGGTGAACTGGGGTTTCTGTTATCTGTAATCAAACAAAGCCCTCGTACATCTTATTAATCATGAAATTTTAAAGAGACAAATTATTTTGCCAGGGGAAAATAGGACAGTTCATTTCAGAATAAATCTTCAAAGAAAATAATTCTTTCTGAATTGCGAGGAGAATAGACAATGAAAATAAATTTCTTGAGAAACTGAAGGCTCAAGTTCAAGTTAGCCTGGAAGATCTAACTATGGTCAATGATCAAGAATACACTGTAATTAATCTATTCTGTCTACTTTGTCTATGTTCAAAAATCTCTATAGTTAAAGAAAAACAAAACAAGAGACAATAAAGAAGATTCAGTGAGAGGAAGATAGAGGGCCATCAGCAAATGACATCTTCCAAGTGGAGGTGGTTAATCTCAGTGTCTACATGTTTGGTTTGGTTGTTTTAAAACAAACATCTGTACTTATCCTTACTATCAAGAGAGGACTGAATATCACTCATTGGTTCAGCATTTACTAAGCACCAGCTACGTGTCTGGCACTTGTCAGACAGTCCTCCCTGCTCAGCCTCAATTCAGCAGGGTGAGTTGTTCCGCTCCTGCAGTGTGGCACGGAGGCCAGCAGGAGGCGCGGTAGCTTCCCGGGACGCCTCCAGAAAGAAAGGAGTGTGTAGGTCCTGATGGGAATGAAGCTAGAGAAAAGGAGGAAACGTCCGCTAGAAGATGGCACACCATATCTGGAGTCTGAGCTTTAAGACCTTGATCGAGCCTGAGGGCTGCAGCTTCAGGCTTGCCCTGTAGGTGGCAGGGCGGATGCCAGGAGCCCAGGGACACGAGGCCACCCGATGGATGGCAAGCAGGAGGGGCAGGGACAGAAAGGCCCCACGGGTGCAGACGCGAGAGGCGGGGCCTGCGAGTAGGAGACGCTCGTGTGAACACAGGCGCTGCTCCTGTCACGGCACCTTACTCGCCTTGCTGACTTTAAACAGTCTCTCCTCAGTGTTCTCCTTGTCAAACTGTTCATTCCAGTTTCCTTTGAAATAGACAGCATTCACCAGAACCAGCCTTGTCAATGGATCCACTGAGCCCGGAGAGAGCAACTCCGCAATTTTACCTGAGCGGAAGAATTAAAGACAGCGTTAGATAGGAGCGGCTGCTGATTCTCAACACATCGGGAATTGGCTGGGGCCTTCTCCTTCAGCAGTCAAGTGCATGGATAGAGAGTTCCACTGTCCCCCAAATAGAAAGGGATACGTGTCCTTAAAGCAAAGCAACAAAATCTCCTGGTAAGAAAAATATCATCATTTGAATAAAACACACAAAGTGAACAAATACATGTTAATTATGCAGGATGAGTTCATAACACCAGATAGGAAGCAATCATGGGTGCCTATGACTTAAAGACAGGAACTTAAAGGATTATCAAAAAGGTGGGCAGTCAAAAGATGTTCTTTACAAGCTTAAAGAACAGTTAGGCCAGACACAGTGGCTCACACCTATAATTCCAGCACTTTGGGAGGCTGAGGTGTGAGGATCACTTGAGGCCAGGAGTTTGAGACCAGCCTGGACAACATAGTGAGGCCTTGTCTCTTTAAAAAAAAATTTATTAAAATTAGCTGGGCATGGTGGTGCTACTTGTAGTCCCAATTACTTGGGAGACTGAAGCAGGAGGACCGCTTGAGCCCAAGAATTGAGGCTGTAATCCCAGCACTTTGGGAGGCCAAGGTGGGCGGATCACGAGGTCAAGAGATTGAGATCATCCTGGCCAACATGGTGAAACCCCGTCTCTACTAAAAAATACAAAAATTAGCCAGGCATGGTGGTGCATGCCTGTGATCCCAGCTACTTGGGAGGCTGAGACAGGAGTATCACTTGAACCGGGGAGGCAGAGGTTGCATTGAGCCGAGATTGCACCATTGCACTCCAGCCTGGGTAATAAGAGCAAAACTCCATCTCAAAGAAAAAAAAAAAAAAAAGAATTGAGGCTGCAGTGAGCTGTGATTGTGCTACTGCATTCCAGCCTAGGTGACAGGGGGAGAACTTGTCTCAAAAAAAAAAAAAAAGTTTAAGAACCACAGATGGGCCGGGCGCGGTGGCTCACGCTTGTAATCCCAGCACTTTGGGAGGCTGAGGCGGGCGGATCACGAGGTCAGGAGATCGAGACCATGGTGAAACCCCGTCTCTACTAAAAATACAAAAAAATTAGCCGGGCGTGGTGGCGGGCGCCTGTAGTCCCAGCTACTGGGAGAGGCTGAGGCAGGAGAATGGCGTGAACCCGGGAGGCGGAGCTTGCAGTGAGCTGAGATTGCGCCACTGCACTCCAGCCTGGGCGACAGAGCGAGACTCCGTCTCAAAAAAAAAAGAACCACAGATGGACCGGGGCATGACCCAGTGTCCCACAGCAATGCATGAAAACTGTAGACTGTACTACCCAAGAGGGAGGCAGCTTGAGATCCATACCGTGAATTTTTTATGTTATTTTTGAAAGGAAAAACTTAACATTAACACATTAACCCCCTCCTCAAAATTAAAATGTAGACTGGTCCAGAAGAGGTGTACCAAACACTGAAAGACATCACGGGTACACCAAGGAAACAGGGAGAAACCAGAAAGAACAGAACACATTGAGCATTTCCAAAACGTCAAATAATGGCAACTGATTTCAGAAGCAGATTTTTTAAGTTTGCAGTTATTCAGAGAAAAAAAAAATTCCTGTTTACAATTGACAGTCTTGTGAAGGAACTGACAATAAAATGGATTAAGATGTTATTATAAAAGTAGAATAACAATACATTTTCACCTTCTGTCTTTTCAGCTACCCAGGTGTTTATGTGTTTTCTGGACTTCTCTGCGGCGCTGATAAAGTCAAGCTCCTCCATCTCTGCTTGGTAGAATTTTTGGCAGGAATCTCTAAAAGACTAGGATAGACAGAGTGACATAACTGCCTGGCTACAAAAATGATAAACACCAACGGCCTACTTCTTCATTGCACCAAATCAGAAAATCTATAATTTTATGATTGACATACATAATTTACAAATAAATATGAAGACCTAACCTAAAATACAACTTCCTACCTTTAGCTATACTTAATTCTAGCTTAAAAACTAAGTCAAGCTCAGGTACTGTGGCTTACACTTGTAATCCCAGCACTTTGGGAGGCCGAGGCGGGTGGATCATGTGAGCTCAGGAGTTCGAGACCAGCCTGGCCAACATGGCAAAAGCCCGTCTGTACTAAAAATACAAAAATTAGCCATGTATGGTGGCATGCGCCTGTAATCCCAGCTACTCGGGAGGCTGAGGCAGGAGAATCACTTGAACCCAGAAGGCGGAGGTTGCAGTAAGCCGAGATCAGGCCACCACACCACACTCCAGCCTGGGTGACAGAGGGAGACTCTGTCTCAAAAAAAAAAAAAAAAACTAAGTTGAATCAGTCTCTGAATATCAAACAAACTCCACCAACTGCTGGATCCTTTAAGGGAGCAGTCATGCATCAAGGAGCTGCCTGAGAGAATGCCGACAAGACAGTTCAAAAGCGTGAAGTAGATCCACCTTACTGAAATGCAGAGAATTTAAAACATATTGGCAGGTGAAAAGAAACAAATAACAAAAGCCTACGTATGGCATAATGGCATTTAGAGCCACACACTTCCTGCTGGACCCCAGCCCCCACCACCTGGCCACCTTTATTTCTTTAGTGAATAAGAGCAAGTATGACTTACTGAGAGGAAATCACAAGACTTTTCCCCAAAGAGCCTGTTGGCCATCCTAAGCAAGTACTGTGTGCCAGTCTTGTTCACGTCGGTGAGAAGAGACTGGAAGCCCTGGTGGATGTCTCCACCACCACTTTTATTGAAAGAAAGTACCTGAAATCAAAAACAGAATGAAAACACATCATTTCTGTATGCTCTGACTTCAGGAAATGGGGCAACCCCAAACAGCCTAACAACCATCCAGACCCTTACTACTGCTTAAAAGATCCATCCAAGGCTGGGCGCAGCAGCTCACGCCTGTAATCCCAGCACTTTGGGAGGCCAAGGCGGGAGGATCACCTGAGGTCAGGAGTTCAAGACCAGCCTGGCCAACATGGCGAAACCCCATCTCTACTAAATACACAAAAATGAGCTGGGCCTGGTGGTGCGTACCTGTAATCCCAGCTACTCGGGAAGCTGAGGAAGGAGAATCGCTTGAACCCGGGAGGCGGAGGTTGCAGTGAGCCGAGATCGTGCCACTGCACTCCAGCCTGGCGACAGAGTGAGACTCCGTCTCAAAAAAAAAAAAAAAAAAAAAAAAAAAACAGATCCATCCGATTAAAGGCCAGAAGGGTCTTGAAAGCCCCTCCCTGTACCCTGTCAGTGCTGGCATGAGCTGCAATGCCCTCCACAAACCCAGGCTCCTGATGCTCAGTACTTGGAGTCTGGTGGCAAACAAGGGTGCCAACCAGACCTCCCATCTATGCAAATGCAGGCCGCTCCTGGTGTCAGAAGGGGCAGGCTCCCTCCTGCGCATGGGTCTGGAATGCCCGTCACTGGCTCTGACTAATGATACAGGAGGTAGAATTCAATAGAAGCGATGCCATGCCAGGCCTAGGCCCTTTTTAAGAGGCCTGACAGCCGCCATGTTCACTCTCTTGTACCCTGGCCACCACGACAGAAGGAAGTCCAAGCTATCCTGCCGAAGGCTACACGGAAAGCCCTGGAGAAGGTGCCACCACCTGTGGGGAGAGTTGCTTGAAGAATCGAGGCCTCCAGCCAGGTGTGGTGGCTCACACCTGCAATCCCAGCACTTTGGGAGGCCAAGGCAGGTGGATCACCTGATGTTAGGAATTTGAGACCAGCCTGACCAACGTGGAGAAACCCCATCTCTACTAAAAATACAAAATTAGCCTGGCATGACGGTGCATGCCTGTAATCCCAGATACTCGGGAGGCTGAGGCAGGAGAATCGCTTGAAGTTTGAACCCGGGAGGCGGAGGTTGCTGTAAGCCAAGATCATGCAATTGTGCTCCAGCCTGGGCAACAAGAGCAAAACTCTGTCTCAAAAAAAAAAAAGAATCGAGGTCTCAGGCGTGAGAGAGGCCTTCTTGAACCTTCCGAGCCAGGTGTCCACTGAAACTGCTGCATGAGTGACCCGCACTGCTTCCTGGGAGCAGTCCTGCCCACTCAGGCCACGGAATCTGAGAAATAATCAATCACTGTTATTTCCAGCCACTAAGTTTGGGATGGTTTGTTTTGTGGCAACAGCTGATACATGCAGCCATCCAGAAGTGGAATTCTGCCATAACCAAAACCTAAAACATGTGGCCCCGGCCTTGGACCCAGGCAGCTGGCAGAGTCTGGACAGACAGGACGAAATGACTCCTGGGGGCTGGAGAAAGGGGGGCTGTGTGTGTACCAGCTGAAGAAGTGGAAAGAAGGTCACCTGCAGTGACAGGGAGGATGGAGTGTCTCCCCCGTGAACTCCTGCATCTGGCTAAGGGGTTCAGGAGGAAGCTGGCTTCTTTTTGCTGCCTAGGATAACACATGGGAAGAGAAAGATGAAGGAACTGTTCCATTTTCAAGCAGAATTTAAAGGAACTATTTCCAATCCAGGATGTACTGGGTGGAGAATAAAAATGTTTCTTCTTCCCAGCCTCTCCAGCTG
Organism: Hylobates moloch; assembly: GCF_009828535.3. NCBI lineage: Eukaryota > Metazoa > Chordata > Mammalia > Primates > Hylobatidae > Hylobates > Hylobates moloch. The sequence goes on from NW_026652295.1 coordinate 2,695,778, forward strand.
GCAAAAGATTCTAAAAGAGATGGCCTCAGGGCAAAGATCAAATCCCAGATTTGATGGCCTCAAGGGTGAGGTCCAAATCCACTTTGTTAAACCTTAGAAGATTCAGACAGCATCTTACAGACCATCTGGCAGGCTCTCCCTTGGCACCCTGACTCCCAACCCAACACGGAGCACTCAGGATGGGGGTGGGGTTCAGTGGGGGTGCTTTTGTCCAGGGAAGCAGAATTTTAAGTTGATAGAAATCCCACAGTGGTTTTCAAGCACTTGTAACAGCTTGGACTAAATGGGAGAGACGGCTCAAAGTGCAGGGAGGCCTCTGGGTGCCCACGTTCTACAGGTGGGAGGTAGGCTGGGAGGGCAGCAAGCACGGGCCATTTCTTACAGAACAGGAAAGGAGCTGCCAAGAGCCAACACCAGGACACAGAGGGCAGAGCACAGCGAGGGCAGCAGCGGAGAAGGGACAATTCTGGGAAGCTGCAGTGGAGGCTCATCAAGGAACGCCCTGCACCCAGGGCTGAGAGGTGGACAATACGTGCCCGGCTGGGCTTGGGAATTGCCACTGTTTGGTGACGGCCACGTGCCTCCCACACCTACTGTGATGGGCTGCATGTGTCCCCCCAAATTTACACACTGAAGTCCCAACTCCAGTGTCTCAAGATGGAACTGCATTTGCAGAGAGGGCCTTTACAGGGGTGATTAAGGTAACATAAGGCTGTTAGGTTGGGCTTTAATCCAATAGGACTCATGTCCTTATAAAAAAGGGGAGACGAGGACACAGACACACACGCAGAGATGATCACGTGACGACACAGGGAGAAAACAGTGTCTACAAGCCCAGGAGAAAGGCTGCAGGAGAAACCAACCCTGCCTACACCCTGGATCTCGGACTCCCAGGAAACCACCAGGTCCAGAGGGCAGACCACAACAGTCACGGGTGGCCCCGACCAGCCATGTCTCTGGTGTGCACACCCTCGCTCAGCCCCTCTCAGGTGCGGAGATGCGCCTGCCTTTAGCAGTGGGGCCTTGGCAAGCAGGGCACACGTGGAGGCTGTCTTCTGCGAGCACCTCCTCTCAGGACCCAGCCGCCTGGCCTACGGGAGCCAAGGTAACCCTGCTGAAGGAAGCATGTGGAAGGCCCCGGTGGAGAAGGCCACAGAGAAGAACACCCCAGCGCCCTGCTGAGCCCCCGCTGACGCAGCCCCACAAGGGACCCACCCAGTGCCAAGTGGTGCAGACGCACCACTCAATCTGCCTGGATTCAACAACCCGAAAGCTGCTAAGCTGGGAGAGCTGGTTACACAACAACTAACCAGAACACTACTGAAAACATGTTTAGCTGACAAATGCCATTCTAAGAAGGCTTTACACATAAATGAGAAAATAAAAGACTCCTAACCACCAAAAAACAGATGACAGTACCCAAAGATCATCACAGGACTCAACCTGAACCTTGTGACTTTACAACCATCTACAAACTCGCGAACAAGCTAAGCCATGTGATGATGAAATCATTCATTCCTCTGAATCGGGCACCCCCTCTCCACCCCAGTGGGTCATTCAGGGTGTTGTCCCCAGGGTGCTCCAGCCTGGGTGGCATGCCCTTCCCTGTAAACTCTCCACCCCCACCCCGCAATACTGCACAGTCATCCGTCTCGAGCAATCCCTTTGGGATTTGCAATGTGGAGGACCAGCTCACTTGACAGTTAACAGCACCTGTGGCTGCCCTGAAGCTGTACCTGGGCCATCTGTGCAGCGGTGTTTCCCTTTGCCCCCATGTAGACCATAGCCAGGGCACAGGACATGCTCATGGGTGAGAAAAACACATTCTTCGAGTTGTCTTTACCCAGCGTTTTCAAAAGGTTTAAGGCAAAGATGCCATTTGCTTCTGCGAGAACATCCATGATGGCAGACCTGGAACAAGATTTAAAATGAGTATCACATAAGCACAGCTTCCACGCGACTGCATCTCACGCGCCTTACCGACAGTCACCGCCGATGCTGTGGTTCGGCGGGCAAGCAGAAACACACACAGAACTCTGGGTGTTTCTTTTTAGGACCCTCCACATTATTTTGTGTGTTTCTAATGTTAAGTGTGGAAAACGAAAGAGTTCTATGTGAAATGCAGCCCTGTTTCGTGAGGACTCCTCCCTGCACGCCTGCCCGCACGTGGAGAAAGTGCGGGAGGAGGCACCCTTTCCTGGAGTCACTTCCTTGGGGCGGAATTACAGAAGGGGCATGTATGGCTTTTGCTTCTATGTTTGTATTCTTTCCTGTGTTTTGTGGGCTTAAATGTACTGTTTTAATTTGAAAAATTTAGCTGTCACTATTGAATTGTGCTTCTCAACTTCTATTAAGGTTGCCTTTATTGCCTACTAAATTTAACCATTTAAAGACTGGTTTAATGGAAACTTGGACTTCCTGCTTTGTCCCTCTGTTTCCTTGTGCAATGTGTATGCGTCTCTGTGTGTGTGTGTTGTGTATGTGTGTGTTTAATATATCTGAGCAGCGTAACATATAAATGGGAGTTAAACATTATTTTCAGGCCAGGCGCAGTGGCTCACATCTGTAATCCCAGCACTTTGGGAGGCCGAGGCGGGCAGATCACCAGGTCAGGAGTTTGAGACCAGCCTGGTCAGCATAGTGAAACCCCATCGCTACTAAAAATGCAAAAATTAGCCAGGTATGGAGCCTGGGAGGCGGAGGCTGCAGTCAGCCAAAATTGCACCACTGCATTCCAGCCAGGCAAAAAATATATATATATATATATATTTTTTTCTTTCTTTGGATGCCTTGGCCTAATCCCAAGTGCAGTAAGCCTGGAAATGAAGGTGTGTGGTCTTCCATGGGACCGTACAACATCTGCTTGGGTGCCCTTATTATTACATATATGGAAAAGAATGTTGGTTCTATTCATTCTAATTTCACTCTACTGTTACTGGTCTGTGTTAACTGTTTCATGCTGAATTGTAATAAAATGCATTGGAATTGGCCGTAACTTAAAATACTTAGTTTACATAGTCGAGTATGACCAAAGTACTTTTCTCTTTGGTGGCACATCACAATGGATGCAATTACTCAGATACGGTCCTGAAATGAGAACAAACGCCCTCTATGCTGATAACAGCAGTCACTGGTGTTAATCCCAGCACACACAAAAGCCCCAGCAATACAAGGCCGGCCCAGGACCTTAACTAGAAGGTCACTGAACACATCAGATCTCATCGCATCAGGCCTGACCCCCACCAGAAAGGATGCAGCAGCTGCAGGGCTGTCCTTAGGCACGAGAGCATCCCAGAAAGCAAAAGTGCCCAAAAAATGGACTCAGGTGCCCCCCCCCCTCGCATCTGAGTATTCCTGACAGCATGTGAACATTAATTATTAATTTTCTGTACCTCAGTTTTCCAAAGCCAATCTTTAGGACAAAAAAAAAAAAAAAAAAGGAAGAAAATAACTTAAATGCCAATTTGTAGTTAAAGTTTCCTCTTTGCCTTGAAGACATCAAAGCTTGTAATAGTTTGCCTGTAGGGAGTTTAACTCAAACACAGAGGGGTAAGGAGATCCCGGCTGGTCCACACGATTGTCTCCACAGGTCTGGGCGACCCGGAAAGCGCTGCGGATCGGCCCAGCCCAGCACGGCCAGTCCAGTGAACACACGCAGGGGGCCCGGATGACCGCGTTTGGCGCCGACCCCTCTGCCTCTCTCCGCCTCCCGCCCGGCTCCCAACACTCGGCGCCCCTAGACTGAGCACGCGTCCTCCGGGTCACCGAGGCCGCGGGGCCGACTGGGGTCACCTGTGGCCCGGGAGGCTCTGCGCCGCCCCCATCCCGCGCCGGCCGCCTCTTCCGTGGCCGCTGGGCCTATGCGCCCGGGGTCCTCGGGTCCGCGGCGTCACCGACCGGGCTCGCGGCCACACACGACTCACCCGGCCGCGTCGCCGTTCTCTGCCGCTGCGAGGCTCCGGAAGGGAATCCAAGCCGGACGCTCGCCCGGGCCCCCGCCCCGCTGGGACTGCTGGGGTCACAGGCCCGCGCGGCCACGCCCCATTCTCGGGGCTCCTGCGTCCCCGCGCGCCGTCGACCAACGGCGCGTTCCTGGCCCCGCGCGACCCCCACGGTGCCCCCTCCCTCCTAGCGCCCCCGGCTTTCCGGACTTGGGAGCGACAAACCCAAGCCGGAGTGTCCGAGCGGCTCCGCAGCCAGACACGTACTCCAGAGCGGGAAGCGAGCGAGCAGAACGGCGGGCAGAGACGCCGGAGCCGCCCCGGACCTCAAGTACCCGCGGGGAGGCGGGCGGAGTCCCGGGTCCCGAGCTAGCGTCGCCCGTGCGGAGCGCGGAGGGAGAGGCGGGGCGGGACGTGCGGGTCAACCCCACCCGCCGGCCGGAGGGGCCGCGAGTCCTGCCCGGAGGCCTTGACTTTGACGACTGTGCAGGGCTCCACCAGCATGTTTATGGTGCCTCTGTAGAGACTGAATGCCTGCCTGTTTCCAGAAAAGGGCCAGCTCCTGATCCATGGCCATTCATTGGGGAGTGCAGAACACGCATTTAAAAATGAGCAGACTAGAGACAGGTCACAAAGACTTTGCTGATAAAACAGCTTGCGGCAAAGAAGCCAGCCAGGGGCGGGCGCGGGACTCACGCCAGTAATCCCAACACTGGGAGGCCGAGGCAGGCGGATCACTGGAGGTCAGGAGTTCCAGACCAGCCTGGCCAACATGGCAAAACCCTGTCTCTACTAAAAATACAAAAATTAGCCGAGTGTAGTGGCGCGTGCCTGTAATCTCAGTTGCTGGGAAAGCTGAGGCAGGAGAATCACTTGAACCCGGGAGGCAGAGGTTGCAGTGAGCCGAGATGTCGCCACTGCACTCCAGTCTGGTCTGTCTCAAAAAAAAAAAGCAGACTAAAGAGCTTTTGCAGGGCAAAAGAAATAGTCAAGCAGAGTAAACAGACAACCCACAGAGTGGGAGAAAATCTTCACAATCTATACATCCGACAAAGCAGTAATATCCAGAATCTACAAGAAACTCAAACAAATTAGCAAGAAAAAAAAATCCCATCAAACAGTGGGCTGGCATGAATAGACAGTTCTCAAAAGAGGATATACAAATGGCCAACAAACATATGAAAAAATGCTTAACATCACTAATGATTAGGGAAATGCACATGGAAACCACAATGGGATACCACCTTATTCCCGCAAGAGTGGCCATAATCAAAAAATCAAAAACTCAAAAAATAATAGATGTTGGCGTGGATTTGGTGAAAAGGGAACACCTCTACACTGCTGATGGAAATGTAAACTAGTACAACCACTGTGGAAAATAGTATGGCGATTCCTTAAATAACTAAAAATACAACTACCATTTGATCCAGCAATCCCACTACTGGGTATCTACCCAGAGGAAAAGAAGTCATTATACAAAAAAGATACTTGCACATGTTAATAGCAGCACAATTCGTAATTGCAAAAATATGAAACCAACCCAAATGCCCATCAATCAAAGGGTGGATAAAGAAACTGTGGTATGCGTATACTTTGGAATGCTACTCAGCCATAAAAAGGAATGAATTAATGGCATTCGCAACCTGGATGGGATTGGAGACCATTGTTCTAAGTGAAGTAACTCAGGAATGGAAAACCAAGCATTGTATATTCTCACTCATAAGTGGGACCTAAACTATGAGGATGCAAACGCATAAGAATGATACAATGGACTTTGGGGACTTGGGGGAAAAGGGTGGGAAAGGAGTGAGGGATAAAAGGCTACAAATTGAGTTCAGTGTATAGTGTTAAGGTGATAGATGCACCAGAATCTCACAAATCACCACTAAAGAACTTACTTGGCAGGGCGTGATGGCTCATGCCTGTAATCTCAGCACTTTGGGAGGCCAAGGCAGGCAGATCATGAGGTCATGGGTTCAAGACCAGCCTGGCCAGCATGGTGAAACCCCGTCGCTACTAAAAATATAAAAAATTAGGCATGGTGGTGCACACCTGGAGTGCCAGCTACTGAGGAGGCTGAGGCAGGAGAATTGCTTGAATCCAGCAGGCGGAGGTTGGTTGCAGTGAGCTGAGATCATGCCACTGCACTCCAGCCTGGGCAACAGAGCAAGACTCCATCTCAGAAAAAAAAAAAAAAAAAACTTGCCGTGTAACCAAATACCACGTGTTCTCCAAAAACCTATGGAAATAAAAAACTAAAATATATATATTAAATTTAAAAATAAAAGTATATAAATGAGCAGAGCCCACACTATTGAGCCATGTGTTCAAGGACTTCCAGTTCTCTCCAGGCCCATAGGAATTAGACCCCAGGGTACTGACAGGTTAGCCAAGTAAGTATGAAAACTCCATCTGCCATCTCAGACGGAGCAGTCTTGAAAAACAGAAACATCTAGTGTAAATGGAAGTACGGAAAATGCTAGCCAGGTGTTTTACATGAGTTCAATTTTGAGAACTCAAGCTCTTTTACTCCCTCTGTCCTTACCCTAAGGCAGAGTTTCTCAACATCGACACTGTTGACCACATGAACACGATAACTTGTGGTTGTGGGGGCTGTCCTGACATCACAGATGTTTCACAAAACCTCTGGCGGAGATTCACCAAGTGGATGCCAGTAGCAAACCACACGCCCCTCCCTAGTTGTGGCTTAATTAGTCTTTAGTGATATAAATTGCGAATATTTCCCCCAGCTTGTCATCTGTTTTCTGACATTGCTTCTGGTGATTTTGGCATACACTCTTTCAATGTAGTCAACTTTAATGATTTTTCCTTTATTGTTTTTGAGTCATCGTTAGAAAAACTTTATTCACAAGGAGCAATCTCTTTAAAAACAAAAAAATTCTCTAGATTATAGAGTTCACCAATGTTTTCTTCTAGTATTTGTACAGTTTTTTTATATTTAGATTGCTGATCCCTTTAAAGTTTATTCTGGTGTATGGGAAATATAGATCCAATTTTAACTCGCTTTCAAGTGGCTTTCAGTTTTTCCACCTGTTTATTGAAGAACCATTTTCACTAATGTCTTCACATGCCACCTATGTTATATATCAAATAGGTACGTATACTTCGATCTGATTCTGAACTTTCTATTTGGTTTGTTGGTCAGATTCCTTTAATTATAAAGGTTTTCTCATATGATTTAATATCTCGTGCAACACGTTCTCCTTACTGCTCTTCTGCTTCAGATTTTCTTGGCTATCCTTGTTGCTTTTTCTCCCATACAAACTTTTTTTTTTTTGAGCTGGAGTCTCACTCTGTCACCCAAGCTGGAGTGCAGTGGTGCAATCTTGGCTCACTGCAACCTCCATATCCTGAGTTCAAGTGATTCTCATGCCTCAGCCTCCCCAAGTAGCTGGGATTACAGGCGCCCGCCACCACACCCAGCTAATTTTTGTATTTTTAGTAGAGATGGGGATTCACATGTTGGCCAGGCTGGTCTCAAACTCCTGAACTCATGATCCGCCCCCCTCAGCCTCCCAAAGTGCTGGGATTACAGTTGTCAGCCACTATGCCCAGCGTCTCCCATACAAACTTCAGAGTCAACTTGTTTAGCTCTAAAGAAAAAAATCTTGTTGGCAAGGTACGGTGGCTTACACCTGTAATGTTAGCACTTCGGGAAGCCAAGGCAGGCAGACCACTTAAGGTCAGGAGTTTGAGACCAGCCTGGCCAACATGATGAAACCCCATCTCTACTAAGAATACAAATTAGCTGGATCTGGTGGGGTGTGCCTGTAATTCCAGCTGCTCGGGAGGCTGAAGCAGAATTGCTTGAACCTGGGAGGCAGAAGTTACAGTGAGCCAAGATAGTGCCATTACACTCCAGCCTGGGTGACGAAAGAAGACCCTGTCTCAAACTGTAATTTAAAAAAATAAAACTATAGCAAAACACCAGGTGCAGTGGCTCACACCTATAATCCCAGGACTTTGGGAGGCAGAGGCGAGTGGATCACCAGAGACTCCATCTCAAAAAAATAAAAATGAAAATAAAATCTTGTTGGTAATCTATTAGAAACACTAAATTTACATATTACCCTGTTATAAATCAACATTTGTACTATTTAGTTGTTCTAGCCAAGAACATGCTGGGTCTATTCATTCAAGTAATTTTTTTCCTTTAAAGTTTTGTGTCAAATTGATTGATGGGTTTTTAGTCTCACTGACTTAAAGAATGAAGCTGCAAACCCTCACAGTGATGTGCCTAGAATTGGCGGGTTCCTGGTCTTACTGACTTCAAGAATGAAGCCACAGACCCTCACGGTGAGTGTTATAGTTCTTAAAGATGGTATATACTGGAACTTCTTTCTTCTCATGTTTGGATGTGTTCAAAGTTTCTTCTTTCTAGTGGGTTTGGGGTCTCACTGGCTCAGGAGTGAAGCTGCAGCCCATTACAGTGAGTGTTACAGCTCATAAAAGCAGCGTGGACCCAAAAAGTGAGGCGGAGCAAGAGTTATTGCAAACAGCAAGAAAACAAAGTTTCCTCAGTGTGGAAGGGGACGGGAGCAAGTTGCCGCTGCTAACGCTGGCAGCCTGCTTTTATTCTCTTATCTGGCCCCACCCACGTCCTGCTGATTGGTAGAGCCGAGTGGTCTGTTCTGACAGGGCGCTGATTGGTGCGTTTACCATCCCTGAGCTAGATATAAAAGTGCTCCACATCCCTATCAGATCAGTTAGATACAGAATATCCACACAAAGGTTCTCCAAGGCCCCACCTAGGGCAGCTAGATAGAGAGTGTTGATTGGTGCATCCACAAACCGTGAGCTAGACACAGGGTGCTGGTTGGTGTGTTTACAAACCTTGAGCTAGATACAGAGTGCTGATTGGTGTATTTACAATCCCTGAGCTAGACGTAAAGGTTCTCCAAGGCCCCACCAGCGCAGCTAGATACAGAGTGCCGATTGGTGCATTCACAGACCCTGAGCTAGCCACAGAGTGCTGATTGGTGTATTTATAATCTCTGAGCTAGACATAAAGTTTCTCCACATCCCCAGACTCAGCCCACCTGGCTTCACCCAGTGCATCCCGCACCAGGGCTGCAGGTGGAGCTGCCTGCCAGTCCCGCGCTGTGCACTTGCACTCCTCAGCCCTTGGGTGCTCAATGGGACTGGGCGCTGTGGAGTAGGGGGTGGAGCTCATCGGGGAGGCTCGGGCAGCACAGGAGCCCACCGAAGGGGTGGGAGGCTCAGGCATGGCGGGCTGCAGGGCCCGAGCCCTGCCCCGGGAGAAGGCAGCTAAGGCCAGGTGAGAAATTGAGCACAGTATCTGTAGGCTGGCATTGCTGGGGAACCCAGTACACTCCGCAGCCACTGGCCCAGGTGCTAAGCCCCTCATTGCCGGGGGCCGGCAGGGCCTGCTGGCTGCTGAGTGACGGGCCCGCCAAACCCACACCCACCTGGAACTCCAGCTGGCCCGGAAGTGTGGCACGCAGCCCGGGTTGCTGCTCGCGCCTCTCTCTCCACACCTCCCTGCAAGCTGAGGGAGTCGGCTCCTGCCCTGGCCAGCCCAGAAAGGAGCTCCCACAGTGCAGTGGTGGGCTGAAGGGCTCCTCAAGCGCCACCAAAATGGGAGCCCAGGCAGAGAAGGTGCCAACAGCAAGCACGGGCTGTGAAGACTGACAGCACACTATCACCTCTCAGTGAGTGTTACAGATCTTAAGGTGCCGCATTGGGAGTTGCTCATTCCTTCTGATGTTCAAATGTGTTTGGTGCTTCTGTTAGATTTAATGGTCTCACTGACTCAGGAGTGAAGCTGCAGACCTTCGTGGTAAGTGTTGCAGCTTTTTAGGTGGCACCTCTGAAGTTGTTCATTTACTCTCAGTAGGCTCGTGAATCTCGCTGGCTTCAGAAGTGAAGCCACAGACCTTTGCTAGAAGCTTTATAGCTCACAAAAGTAGTATGGACTCAGAATGAAGAATACCAAGATTTACTGCAAAGAGCAAAAAAACAGTTTCCACGCTGCCGAAGGAAACAAAAGCATGTTTGCCGCTGCTAGCTCGGGAACCCTGCTTTTATTCTTATCTGGCCCCACCCACATCCTGCTGATTGGTAGAGCCCAGTGGTCTGTTTTGACAGGACACTGATTGGTGCGTTTACAATCCCTGAGCTAGACACAAAGGCTCTCCACGTCCCCACCAGATTAGTTAGATACAGAGTATGGACACAAAGGTTCTCCAAGGCCCCACCAGAGTAGCTAGATACAGAGTGTCGATTGGTGCATTCACAGACCCTGAGCTAGATACAGAGTGCCGATTGGTGTATTTACAATCCCTCAGCTAGACATAAAGGTTCTCCACGTCTCCACCAGGCTCAGGAGCCCAGCTGGCTTCATCCAGTGGATCCCACACCGGGGCTGCAGGTGGAGCTGCCTGCCAGTCTTGCGCCATGCGCTCAGCACTCCTCAGTCCTTGGGTGGTCGATGGGACTGGGCGCCCTGGAGCAGGGGGCGGTGCTCGTCGGGGAGGCTCAGGCATGGTGGGCTGCAGTTTTGAGGTCTGCCCTGCGGGAAGGCAGCTAAAGCCTGGTGAGAAATGGAGCGCAGCACTGGTGGGCTGGCACTGCTGGGGGACCCAGTACACCCTCCGCAGCCACTGGCCCGGGTGCTAAGCCCCTCATTGCCCGGGGCCGGCAGGGCCAGCCGGCTGCTCCAAGTGCTGGGCCTGCCAAGCCCACGCCCACCTGGAACTCCAGCTGGCCCGCAAGCGCGGCGCGCAGCCCCGGTTCCCGCTCACGCCTCTCCCTCCACACCTCCCTGCAAGCTGAGGGAGCCGGCTCTGGCCTTGGCCAGGCCAGAAAGGGGCTCCCACGGTGCAGTGGTGGGCTGAAGGGCTTCTCAAGTGCCGCCAAAGTGGGAGCCCAGGCAGAGGAGGCGCAGAGAGCGAGGGAGGGCTGTGAGGACTGCCAGCATGCTGTCACCTCTCAGTTTTGTTCATGTAAGATTTGCACATTTCTTGTTTAGTTTATTTCTAGTTATTTTATCTCTTTGTTGATATTGTATGTAAGCAAGTTTCTTATATTTTCCAACTAGCTTGTTTGTGGATGAGAAAATTAATTGTTTTTATGTATTAACTTTATAACCTGCTGCCTTACTGAATTTTTTTTCTATTTGTATTTTTTATTGATTCTTTTAAGTCATCTATAGCTATACTATATCACCTATAAATATAAATAGTTGTACTTCTTTCTCCAGTGTTCATGTCTCTAATCGTTTTCCCTTGTTTGATTGCATTGGCTGATACCAATGGAGCACGTTGCCTGACCAATTGTGGCGTTAGTATCTACAAAATGAAAGTGTGATCCCATATGGCTTCACCAAAGGGCAAGTCGTTCCTAACCTCAATGGCTTCTTCTCAAAATAGGTTTACTGGGCAGGGAGACCTAGGAAGGGGTTCTGTAGTCTGGCATTCTCTGCCATCCCGCCTGGATTTAAATAAGGTTGAAGAACTATTTCCAAATTACGTAGGTCAATAATTCTGAGCTCAGCATCCTCCTAGAGAGACATATCTGGCATAAAGTTGTTTCATACATGTTTATCCCATTTTCATTACATCGTATTCTAACAGGCTAATAATGAAAAGCAACCAAAACCAAAAGTAACCACGTTTTTAATAATAAATGAGATGAGTGCACAGTTGGAGAACTACTCTGATGAGTGGTTCTGATGCTCATGGGACAAAGGCCTGGGTTTTCGTTGTCTGTAATCAAACGTGAAAAAGCAGTTTGATGTGGCACCACTGGAAATGCGCACAGGCCATTTCTTCCCCTCTTTAGCCATTTTCAGAGGGGAAAGGAGAGGGGATGCTGGCATTCTCCAAAAAAGACCCCTGGAAAACCCGTCTCCAGAGCCTCCTGCCTGAAGGTAACATTCAGGCTCTTCTATATTTTTCTCTTTCCCGTCTTTCTCATTTAATAAGGAATTGGTCAATCATGCAATATACCCTTGGGGTTAACCTCTCGGTAGAGAGCCTTGCCCTCTCTCTGGACCCAGAGTGAGGAAGGAAAGATGAGCAGGGGTGAATCAATGAACTTCCGAGTCTCATTTTAGTTTTCCTCAGAACTTTTCAGGGACTGCGCCTTCACTCAGGAAATTTCCCAGGCAGCTGTCTTGAAAACTGAGTTCAGGGTGCCTCTAAGTATCAGTGCCAGGTGGTGGCTGGAGGAGAGGTTAACGCCACTGTTAGAGGACACTAGAGAGCTGAAGGCAGGCGTCTCATTGTCCGTTTGCAGAGGATCACACTCGCAATTGTTATTGCATGGAACTTGGTGATTCATTGGTGTTTAATGTTCAGAAAATTCATTTCAAACATAAGATGTCATAACAAAGACCTGACTTCAGGGAAAGTCTTTTTCTTTCCCACCTGCTTAATTGGTCCCTGCTGCTAAGCATGACTGAAAACACATGGGTTTTACTTAGTAATAGCGTGACATTTTCTTTTCTCAGACTTCTCCGGATGCGGGCTAGTTCAGTTTTGGTTTGAAAGGACTTCAGTGCTCCATGTAAAATGAAAGTAAACAAAGCCTTTTTGGCGTGTAAACCAAAAAGTATCTGAGACAAGTATCAATTTAGAAGTTTATTTTGCCAAGGTTAAGGACGTGCCCGTGACACAGACTCGGGAGGTCCTGAGAACACGTGCCTAAGGTGGTTGGGGTACAGCTTGGTTTATACATTTTATGGAGACATAAGACATCAATCAATAGATACAAGATGTACATTGGTTCGGTTTGAAAAGGTGAAACTATAAGCGGATGGGGAGGCTCCAGGTCATAGGTAGATTCAAAGATGTTCTGATTTGCAATTGGTTTAAAAGAGTGTATCTGAAGACCTGGAATCAACTGAAGGAAGTGGCTGGGTTACGTTAAGGGGTTGTGAAGACCAAGGTTCTTACTATAAAGATAAAGCCTCCAGGTAGAAGGTTTCAGAGAGGATAGATTGTAATTGTCTCTTATCAGACTTAAAATGTGCCAAACTTGTAGTTAATTCTCTCCTGGATCAGGAAAAAACATGGAAAAGGGAAGGGGATTCTCTACAGAATGTAGATTTCCCCCACCAGAGACAGCTTTGCAAGGCCATTTCAAAACATGCCAAAGAAATATATTTTGGGGTAAAATACTTCAGTTTCTTTCAGGGCCTGCTATTTGTCAGGTGATGCTATTCTAGGGCCAGGCTGGAATTCGGTGTCTGCTACAAAAAAAAAAAAAAAAAGTGTTTCATTAGTATTAAGATCTCTATTTTAACATTCATGTTGGTCAGTTGTGTCTGAATTCCAAAGTGAGGAAGGCATGTCCTGCCCACTCTTCCCGTCATGGCCTGAACTAGTTTTTGAGGTTAACTTTGGAACGCCCTTGGCCAAGAGAAGGGGTCCATTCAGATGCTTGCAGAGCTCAAGAGTTTTATTCTTAGTTTACAGCTGTTTACAAGACAGTCTGAATTTACAATCAGGAAATGGAAATAGAGATTTACCAGCTTCAGCATGTGTCCCTGAAGCTTAAAAAAAAAAAAATAAAAAAGATTTACTAGGGATCTTGGTCGTGGGTACTAAACACATCTCATTTACTTTTGAATTTGGAACTGTTACAAGTAAATATTTTGTATTGCTCCACTTTATTTTTTAAAACAGTTCCCCTTTCAAATGTTAGAAATCATAGATTGAGAAAAACACATTCAAAAAGAAAGTGCAACCCACAACCAGCTCATCTAACACAAATCAGATTTGGTGTAAGAACACAGCACTGTTACTCACCCATGACCAAATCAAAGAACAGCAACTAAGAGATCACTCTGAATGAGTGCACTCTGTTCTGCTGACATATCAGCTCTAACACAAAAAGGGAGAAAAGAAGTTCTCCTGAATAACTGTGACTATTGCACTGTGACACTTAGATTATGTAATACTATCATTCTTCTTGTAACTTTCTCAGAATTTCATGGATTAACAGACTCATAAAACTTGAAGAGCAATTCTACCTTGATGTTAATGGTAAAGATGGATTTGAATTTATTTAGCAATACTTAAAAAAAAAAAACTAGGTCACAGTGAATTGAACCAAGGAAGGCTCAGTGTCTAAATGGTAAATAAATAATAAACTGGGGCCATGGATGAGTAAAAAACTTACCCTAATGGATTAAACCATCCATGATTAGGTCAATTGCTTAGTTTACTGTATTTGATTAATTGAATATTTATCATACAACTACAATGCAAACATTGAGATTGGTCCAGAGCTAGAACCCCTCCCCTCCAACAGAAGACATAAGTTCCTAGGCAACTACCTACACCGAATTTGTTTTCCTTATAGGTAATGTAAACCAAAAATAAAATTCGAGGTACCCCAGCCAACTGAATGGACCTCTTCACCAAGGGCATTCCAAAGTTAGTGTGAAAAACTAGTTCAGGCCATGATGAAAAGTGAGGCCAAACATGCCTCATTCTCATATACCTGCCTTTGAAATTCTGGCACAATTCCTCATCTTAATGCAGACATTGTCTTCTATTGATTCTATCTGCATGACAGGAACCTTAGTCTCTGCAACCCCTTATCTTAACCCAGACACCCAGACATTCCCTTCTACTGATTCTAAATCTTTAGATAACAACTTAACCCTTTTCAACTAATTGCCATTTAGAACTGTTTGTTTGTTTGTTTGTTTGTTTTGGAGACAGGGTCTCACTCTTCCCCAGGCTGGAGTGCAGTGGCATGATCTTGGCTCGACTTCCCAGACTCAAGCAATCCTACCACCATAGCCTCCCAAGTAGCTGGGACTACAGTCACATGCCACCACGCCAGACTAATTTTTTTATTTTCTGTGGAGACAATGTCCCACTATGTTGCCAGGCTGGTCTCGAACTCCTGGGCTCAGCTGATCCTCCTGCCTCTGCCTCTCAATGTGCTGGGATTATAGGCGTGAACCACTATGCCTGACCAGAAAATTCTTGAATTCACCTATGACCTGGAAGCCCCCACTTCTGGTTGTCTGCCTTTCTGGACCGAACCAGCATACATTTTACATGTATTGATTGATGTCTTATGTTTCCCTAAATTGTATAAATCCAAGCTGTAGCCCGGCTACCTTGGGCACATGTTCTCAGGATTTCCTAGGGTTGAGCATTTCCTGCATCAGGAGTCATTGGTCACTCATATTTGGCTCGGAATAAATCTTTTCAACTATTTTACAGAGTTTACCTCTTTTCATCAACAATAGTAAACATTGCAATGTTTCCTAGGTACAACAGAACAATTATCCAAATGATATACAGCAATGCCAATCAGCAATGTTTCTATACATTTGTCAGAGGCATTTGAACCAGACCTACTCCATCTTGAATACGGGTAGGTCAAATAAGGCTGTGCTTTAATAAGTATCATGGATCATCAAATATGAGAGCTACTGGGCTGTATTCCCAGGAGGTTAGGCATTCTTAGCCACAGGATGAGATAAAAGGTCAGCACAAGATACAGGTCACAAAGACTTTGCTGATAAAACAGCTTGAGGTAAAGAAGCCAGCCAGAACCCACCAAAACCAGGATGATGACCAAAGTGACCTCTGGTCCTCCTCACTGCTCATTATACAGTAATTATAATGCATTAGCATGCTAGGAGACATTCCTGCCAGCACCAGAACAGCTTACAAATGCCATGGCAATGTTAGGAAGTTACCCTATATGCTCTAAAAAGGGAAGGAACCCTCAGTTCTGGGAGTTGCCCACCTCTTTCCCAGAAAACTCATGAGTAATCCCCTCCTTGTTTAGCATATAATCAAGTGATAACCATGAGTATACTCAGTTGAGCAGCTCTTGCTGCTGCTCTGCCTACAGAGTAGCCACTCTTGTTTCTTTACTTCTCTAATAAGCTTTTTTTCACTTTACTCCATAGGCTTGCCCCAAATTCTTTCTTGTGAGAGGTCCAAGAACCCTCTCTTGGGATCTGGATTGGGACCCCTTTCTGGTAACAGAAACCTCTTTCTAGCTCTCATATCTGATGGCCTATTAAAAAAAAATGGTAGCAGCCACACCCAGTGACTCGCTTGGTAAACGTGATTGGGTCATGGATCACTTCTAAAGGAAACCTAGCAGGCAGGCAGCAGAGAACCTGTTATGAGGCCATGAATACGGACAAAATGCATGTAACCTCTCCTGCCAGTGTAAGGAAGTCAAGGAGGAGAGTTTAAAATCAGATGCTGTTCAAAGTGGTGCAAGACACAAGGAACAGAGATTGGATGAGACCACAGGCAATAGGTAAATAAAAGATGCACTCTCTTCCTCTGAGAGGTGGTGACCCACTTTCCTAAGAGAAAAGTGTTTGGAAGACTGAGGTCCCAATGTTTTCTGCCCCAGGAAAGCTTCTGGAACAACACTTTAGGGGCTGCTGACAGGCTGCTCTGCCTCTCACCAGCCATGAGCGTCCAACCACAAAGCAGGCCCCAGGCTTCTCTGTATCTCCTCTACAAGGACAGGCTGCGGAAGACCCTAAGTTCCACTCCCTGCACCATCCCTAGCTTGTGAGAGCAGCCACCACGCTCCCTGCTCCTGCATTTATTGCAAAGAGCCCAGCTTCCTTCCAGAATTTTCTGGGACTAGAGCAAACAACCTGCCTTATTTTCTGAAATATCTTAGTGGAGGGTTGAGGGACACTGGAACTTACTTTTCTGAGTGGTCACTCCCCAGCTTTCCTTCCAGATTTGCAGGGACTATAAGTGCTAGAGCCTTTCTTCTCTTACATGTGAGAGTAGACCTGGAATTGGGGTAAAGCCATGGTCCTTCAATCTAGCCCTAATATTGGCTTTGCTCCCTGCTCCCTGGAATTTTGAAGCAAGTCCAGCATGGACTTGCCTCTCCCACTCATACAACTCAAGTAGTTCAGTGAAGTGGGTGAAAGACCCAGAAATGTAACCAGGCCACACTCTCCTATGCCTGGAATTTGTAAACCCTTCCCACAGCAAATGCATATACTTGAAGTCCCTCCCTCACTAAGTAACAGAGCTGGAAAACCATATGAGACAAACTAGTGACTAGTTCCCCATAACTTCGTGCACTAATCTTTGTTGCACGAGCATTGTATCAGATCACTGAGAGTTGAGAAGTAGAATTGCAGGAAACATGGTCCTTCCTTTCTCAGGAGCTCAGATGGCTGGGAAAGGCACTGTGCCCACAGAATGGCATGTGCCTGCTCTAACAGGGCACACACCGCACCCCTGAGAACAGAAGCCTGGAAGAACGGCCCTGTGGGCCTCAGGATGTGTTCCCTGGGACATCAGCTGAGCTCAGTCTCGTAGGAAGAGTAACTTTCCAGAGTTGAGAAAGAACAAACAAGTGACAAAGATTCCTAGCTTGACAAAACATTAGTCAGGTTTCTTTCTTTCTCTTTCTTTCTTTCTTTTTCTTTCTTTCTTTTCTTCCTTTTTCTTTCTCTCTTTTTCTTTTCTTTCTGTCTCTCTTTCTCTCTTTTTCTTTCTCTCTTTCTTTCTTTTTTTCTCAGTCTCTCTCTCTTCCTTTCTTTTTGAGATGGAGTCTCGCTCTGTCACTCGGGCTGGAGTACAATGGTGCGATATCGGCTCACTGCAATCTCTGCCTCCCAGGTTCAAGCGATTCTCCTGCCTCAGCTTCCCAAGTAGCTGAGATTACAGGCATGCACCACCATGCCTGGCTAATTTTTGTATTTTTGCTAGAAATGGAGTTTCACCATGTTGGCCAGACTGGTCTCGAACTCCTGACTTCAGGTGATCCACCCATCTCAGCCTCCCAAAGTGCTGGTGGCGTGAGCCACTGCACCTGGCCTATTAGTCAGGTTTCTGAAACTTCTATTAGGTCTACCTGTGCACTTCCATGTAAAATCTAGTTTTAGCAAAGAACTGCCCAGTTTCAGTGTGCAAGCACCCTTGATATCTGATCAGGCTCCTCATCCTCCACCACCTCCCAGGGGCTGTCTGATCACCCTGACCTGTCTTCTGCAAGAATTCTGTGAGGTCAGTTTAGCCAGAATCCCTCTGACCCCTGATGTCTCCTCTTAGTCACTTTCCATCCACTGACCCCACCCTGCTCCTTGGCTATAAATCCCCACTTCCTCTGGCTGTATTTCTGGTTGAGCCCAATCTCTCTCCTGCACTACAAGACTCTGTTACAGCAGTTTCTAACCCTATCGAGCTGGTCCTGAATAAAGACTTCTTTACTGTGCTTTAATAAGTATCATGGATCATCAAATTATTTATTTATTTATTTATTTATTTATTTATTTATTTATTTATTTATTTCCAACGGCAACAGAAAGGTGCAGTGTGACAGCTCACAGGGGCAAAGGGTGAGTATGCTTTAAGGGAGGAGAGAAGGGTGTGGGCTGGGGAGAGGCCCCCAGGGAGGTTGGGTAGGGCTGGATGGTGTGTCAGGGATGGGCTGGGAAAGCCCATCTTGTGCTGTTCTAGGAAATTTGGGTTTTATCCCTCAGACATTGGGGAACCAGCACAGGATTTTAATAAGTGGAGAGGATTGCTCTTTTTTCCCTTCCTTGCCCCCATTTCTCCATCCTTTCTTCTTTTCCTCCTCCCTCCCCTGCCCCAACCCCCTGTCTCACTCTGTAGTCCAGGCTGGAGTACAGTGGTGTGATTATAACTTGCAGCAGCCTCTACCTCTTGGGCTCAAGCAATCCTCCTGCCTCAGCCTCCAGAGCAGGGACTACTGGCATGTGCCACCACACCACACCTTCCTTCTTTTCTTCCTTCCCAACTCCAGCATCAGGCCTTAGGATGGGCAGGGTGCAGAAGACAGTGACAGCAGGGGGCTGTTTAGAAATTGGCCTCAGGAGCCCAGAGCACAGGTAATTTGGGCCTTAGCCAGGCACTGGCAAAGGTGATGCCTGTGAGGCAGAGAGCTAATTAGGGGGCAGAAATCATAGGCTATACTGAACAAGTGGATTTTGAGAGAGAAGGGCAGAGTTCCAGTTCCAGATGGTTTGTATTTATTCTAACTCAGAGAACTGGGTACATGAAAGAGAGTATATAGGGGGAGGAGGATCAGATTTAGGGGTCAAATAATGAGTTTGAGTCAAAAGGGGCTTAGAGTGCTGGTGAACATTTAGGTGAAGATGTCCAGAGGACAGGTAGAAATTACGACAAAGGTAAGAGCTATCGATGCTAAATGAAGCTGGGGGAGAAACTCCTTGATCCAGCAACAAACATTTTCAAAGACAGCTTTTGAAAAAGAGCACATGGCAAAGAGGACAGAGAAGGAGAAGACAGAAGAAACAGAACCAGGTCGGCATCCGCTGCTGGTGCTGAGAGGAAGAGGAGAGACAGAACTGAAAAGGGCATTTCTCATTCCCAAGTCATTAGTTACCAAGGGACAGTAGGTGGGATGAGCAAAAACTGAGTCAGATCCAGGCCTGGAGACACATGGAGAGAGCTGTCTTAGAATACTCTTTCAAGAAACTTATCTGGGATGAATGAGAAGACGAACTAAAGCTGGAGGTGGGACTGTGGCTTTTGAGATAGGAGCCTTGGCTGTGACCCATACAATGTGTGAGGAGAGGCATCACACCTCTTCTACACCTAAAAGTTGATACTCTCCTATTTAAAATCTGAGTTAAGGCCAGGTGCGGTGGCTCATGCCTGTAATCTCAGCATTTTTGGAGGCCGAGGCGGGCGGATCACTTGCGGTCAGGAGTTTGAGACCAGCCTGGTCAACATGATGAGACCCCGTCTCCACTAAAAACACACACACAAAAAAATTAGCCAAGCATGGTGGTGTGTGCCTATAATCCCAGCTACTCAGGAGGCTGAGGCAGGAGAATCATTTGAACCTGAGAGGTAGAGGTTGCAGTGAGCCAAAATCACACCACTGCATTCCAGCCTAGGTGACAGAGTGAGACTCCGTTTCAGAAAATAATAATAATTAATTAATTAGCCAGGCGTGGTGTCAGGCACCTGTAATCCCAGCTACTTGTGAGGCTGAGCAGGAGAATCGCTTTAACCTGGGAAGCTGGGGTTGCAGTGAGCCGAGATTGCGCCATTGCACTCCAGCCTGGGTGTCACAGCGAGACTCCATCTCAGAAATAAATAAATTAATAAATAAAAATAAAATCTGAGTTAAATTTAAATAATTGTGTTGCTCTGGAGATTTTTTTTTAAATATCACTGGTTATAAGAATTTGAGGAATAGCTAAATAACAAAAGAGAGGTTCTCGCTCTGTCTCTCCTCCTTTTTCCATAACAAGAGAAGCTCATCTTCTTATCTGGTCTGGAATCACTTGGGTGACATTTCAAAATGCAAATTAAGAGCCAGGTGGGCAGGTCCCCAATGCGTTGGGATGGGCCGCAGCTGACTGGGCAGGCTCCCTTGAGCTCCCAGGACTTTGCTGAAGGGAGTGGGGTCAATCTGCATGAGGAGCTCAGGAAAACTGCTCCTCAGGTGCCAAGTTAGAGACACCTAGTGAGCGTCACCAGAGTAGTTTTGACCAGGGATACAAAGCTCCTGTGACAACAAAGCTCCTAAAACTGAAAAAGCACGAAAACAAAAATGGTTGTGAACAGGGCTCAGCGATTATGAGGCTACATTCAGCCGGTGTGTGTCTGGTGCCATGGTGGACACACCCCTGGGACCCTGCCGCCCTGGCACAGGGGGTGCTATGGGAGACACAGGTTGGAATTGGACTGCATTGCAGCCACGTGGCCTTGGAGACCCAGAAGGGTGCCTCCTTGGACAAACTTAATGTTCTCCCTAAAGGGATCCCTTTGAAGATCCGCGTGGCTTTCACACAAAGGGCCTGGGGTTTAATTCCAAAACGTAGGCTTGGGTATTACAGAATAAAAGCAAAAGAGGGCACAAGATATGCATTTTCATTATGTCTACTTAGTGAAGGGTGGGCAGACATTTTCATTATTTTGGGGGTTTTTGTTTGTTTTTGAGACAGAGTCTTGTTCTGTTGCCCAGGCTGGAGTGCAGTGGTGAGATCTCGGCTCACTACAACCTCCACCTCCTGGGTTCAAGCGATTCTCCTGCGTCAGCCTCCTGAGTAGCTGTGATTACAGGTGCCCATCACCATGCCTGGCTAATTTTTGTATTTTTAGTAGAGACGGGGTCTCACCATGTTGGCCAGGCTGGTCTCAAACTCCTGACCTCAGGTGATCCACCTTCTTCAGCCTCCCAAAGTGCTGGGATTACAGGCATGAGCCCCCATGCCTGGCCCATTTTCATTATTTTTAAACAACGGCGAGCAATTCACTTTCTTGGTGCCCACCTGAAGTAGAGAACCCCAACCCCTTACCATGAAAACAGATCATCTGTTCACTGAGCCCCAACGACAAAGCAGCCAGGGTCGATTGAGGGGCTACTGCAGCCTTCCTCTCTGACTCCTCCCACCTAACCATTCCCTCAATACACACACTCCTTTCTTTCCCAAGTCTATTGCTTCTTCCGAAAGCAATGTAAGATCCGCCCAAGAACAGTGGGGATTTCTTATCCTTTCTGTTACCTAAGCAACCTGAGGGCAAAGTCCTTTAGATCACTGGCAGTGCTGTTCTTTGGGTAACTTGATCTTTGTTTATCAGCTTCAATAACTTTATTATACGAAATACCTAGCCTTGATGAAATATCGATGACTAACTGTGGTGTAACTAATTGTTTCATTCATTCTACAAACTTTTTTTTTTTTTTTTTTGAGACGGAGTCTCACTCTGTCGCACAGGCTGGAGTGCAGTGGCGCGATCTCAGCTTACTGTAACTTCCGCCTCCTGGGTTCGAGCAATTCTCCTGTCTCAGCCTCCTGAGTAGCTAGGATTACAGGCGCGTGCCACCACACCTGGCTGCTTTTTGTATTTTTAGTAGAGATGAGGTTTCACCATGTTGGTCAGGCTGGTCTCAAACTCCTGACCTCGTGATCTGCCTACCTTGGCCTCACAAAGTGCTAGGATTACAGGCATGAGCCACCGCGCCGGGCCTCATTCTACAAACTATTATTCTGCACTCACTATAGGCTGGGAGCTACACTAGGGACTGGGGACATGAAGACAGGCGTCATGGTCCCTGGGCTCAAGATGCCAGAGAGATGTGTGAACAAGTGAAATATGATGTGATATGTGCTTTAATGGTGCTAAGGATAAAAGGATAAGTGGTAAGAAAAAGTAGCAACAATACGTCTGACTGGGAGAATCAAGAAAGGTGTCATAGAGTCCCTAACACTTGAGCTGAGAATGAGTAAGAGCATGAGCTGGCCAGGTGACACACAGGAGGAGCATATGCCAACCTAGGAGACTGGGACGTGGGCCCAAATATATACGTTTGAGGAAACAAATAGCTTGCTATATAATTAAATATGAGGCAGTTTAGACTGGGCACTTATGGATAAGTCACACTCATAAGTTTTATTTCATCTTATAGGCAGTGGAGAGCCTCTGGAAGATTCTGAGCTTTGTGGTCTCATCATCAGAACTATGTATAGCAACCATCCCAACATTTTTGGCACCAGGGACGGGTTTTGTGGAAAACTATTTTTCCTTGGACAGCAGAGGATGGTTTTGGCATGATTCAAGCACATTACACTTACTGTGCACTTTATTTTCAGTGGGAGCCCTGAGCTTGTTTTCCTGCAACTATATGGCCCCATCTGGGGGTGATGAAGACAATGCCAGATTATCAGGTATTAGATTCTCGTAAGGAGTGCACAGCCTAGATCCCTCATGTGTGCAGTTCACAGTAGGGTTTGTGCTCCTAGAAGAATCTAATGCTGCCTGATCTGATAGGAGGCGGAGCTCTGGTGGTAATGCAAGCAATGGGGAGCAACTGCAAATACAGATAAAGCTTCACTAGCTCACCTGCTAGTGGCTCACCTCTTGCTGTGTGTCTTGGTTCCTAACAGGCTACAGACCAGTCTGGTCTGTGGCCCAGGGGTTGGGGACTCCTGGTGTATGGAAAAGACTACTCTGCAGCATTGTAGACAAATATGATGAGGGTGAGCTGTCAGCGGAGACACGCACAGATGGCAGAGCTATTTAAAAAGGAGGATAGATGACCAGGCACAGTGGCTCATGCCTGTAATCCCAGCACTTTGGGAGGCAGAGGCGGGCAGATCACGAGGTCAGGAGTTCAAGACCAGCCTGGCCAACATGGCGAAACCCCATCTCTGCTAAAAATACAAAAATTAGCTGGGCGTGGTGGCATGTGCCTGTAATCCCAGCTACTCAGTAGGCTGAGGCAGGAGAATCAGTTGAACCCGGGAGGCAAAGGTTGCAGTGAGCCAAGATCGTGCCATTGCACTCTAGCCTGGGCGACAGAGCAAGACTCGGACTGAAAAAAAAAAGGAGGATAGACAGGGCTTGGGGATTGGTGGATGGGTAGATAAGGAAGGAGGAGTCTAGCATGACTCTCAGACTACTGACTTGGACCAGCAGGGGAATGGCTGTGACAATAAATAAGATTGGGAAAACAGTAAGGTGAGCAAATTTAGAGGAGAAGATGAATTTCCTTTTGGCATGGTTTGGAAGGCTCGGGAGAGAGGTCTAGGCACCAGATGTTAACGTGAGTTGAAATGGATATAGCTGAAGTCATGGGTGTGGTGAGGTTTTGCAGGGAGAGTAGGGATCCCCAGCAAGGCCAGTGCATAAGGGAGAATAGAGAAAAAAAGAACCAGAAAGAGACAAGGAGAGGCCAGAGAGGTGTGCAAAGAACCAGGGAAGAGAGTTATTCACAACAAACAAAAGGGGAGAGTTTTAGGGAAGGAGCTGAACAGTTTAGGGCTCCAGGTGGGGCAGGAGTGAGTGGCCACGGTGGAGCGGCAGTGGTCTTCAAATTGGTCTGGGTAGGTTCTGATGGGTCAGATTGGTCAGTCCTCTCCAGGACACTGAAGGCTGCAGAGGCGTGACTGGATGCTGGTGAAGGGATGCATGGCGGGGAAGCTGAGTCAGATGCTAAAATCCTCCAAGCATGCGCCTGAAATGACCAAGGGAAATGAAGGTGGAGGCTGCTGTCGCCTGGTGGCCTGGGAAGGGCCAAGAGCCAGGGAGCTGGAGGGAGGAGAGAACGTGCGACCTCAGCACAGAGCACTGTAGGGGAGGCGGAGCTCGAGGGAGATGGCGCCGCGCTCCCGGATGAACAGAGAAAGCGACAGGGTGAGTCGCAGGGCACATTGTGGGATGAGTCACCGAGAGCAAGGCATGGACTCCGGGAAGATGGGGGAGACGAGCCGGGAGAGACTTGCATCGGCGTTGTGAGCTGAGCTACACCGAGACAAAAGCGGCTCGGGGCTCCTGAAAGCAACAGGCACCGCCGGTCCTGCGCGGAGTAGAAGACCCCAGGCCAACCCCAATCCCCGGCCCGCCCGGGATGAGGGGGGCTGCGGGGGGCTCCTCCAGGGAGGACGGTTCCAGGGTCCCTCGGCCGCCGCCCACTTCCGGGGGCGTTCCTTCCTCCCAGCTGCGCCCGGTGCCCTCGGCCGAGCCAGCAGCCCACGGTCGGCGCCGCACTGCCCCCTGGTGGCGCAGCGCTCCTGCGACCCGGCTCAACATTCCTGGGAGGGGTCCAGGAGGACGCCGCTGGGGCCTGGGGGCTCTCAGCGTGGGGCCTGGGGGCTCTCAGCGTGGGGCCTGGGGGCTCACAGCGTGGGGCCTTGGGGGCTCTCAGCGTGGGGCCTGGGGGCTCTCAGCGTGGGGCCTTGGGGGATGAGGCTGGGGCCCGCGGGAAACTGGGCTGGGGCGAGAAGGCTCGCAGGACTTCTTGCCACAGAATGTTTCGATGCAGTTTTAAAATGTTGCAAATGTTAACATGTGTCCTTGTAACAAACTCAAGCAATCCAGAATTATAGAAAGCAAAGAATGAAATGTACTTCTCCTTTCTCCCCCAGACGCCCTTGCATACATTAAGATATGTATATATGGAAATGTTACCGGGAGTCCCGGTTACCCCAAAAGGGTTCTTTCCTGTTGTGTGGTGAGGCCAATGCACGAAACCGAAAGGGAGTGTCAAGCAGTGCAGGCTTTATTCAATGGCTATGGAATTGGAAGATCTCAAATCAGCTTGTGAGAGCTGGGAAGTTACAGACATAGGGTGTCTTTAATGAAGGGGCTGGGCATTAAGGGTAAGCGGGGGAATATTCACGCTTTTCTTGGGAAAGAACAGAGATTTTCCTGGAATCAAGGAACCCCTTTTTTTCTGTCCCTTCTTGGTCTCTTCCAGTCGTTGTCATGGCGACCGTCAATCGTCATGGCGCTGGTGGGAGTGTTGCTTAGCATGAGAACAGGATGATAATGACGCCAGAGGTTCTTCAGAGGTGCCATCTTGGATTTCGCCAGCTTCAGCTGGTTTCGTCCTAAGAAGGAACTTCAAAACACAGGCATTCTCTTTCCTGAAAATCAGCAGAGTTAAAGCTGAGTAGGAATTTAGCTCTGTCCCATATGCTACCGCATTGGGCAGCAAAAGCAGGGTAGGGTCCAGCGAAATCAGCAGGCACTGCAATAGGTAACAGACCCAGCTACATTTATGCAGCATTTTTACAAAAATGAAACCATACTACCTGTAAAGATATGCTAACAAACAACAAAACTAGCAGGAACCAAGATTCCTACTGACACTACCCTTCGTTTTAATTTTCCCTGACAGCAAATGAGGTTAACAGAGCATAATTATCATCTACCGTGACCCTTTCAAAAAGACAGGCTGTATACATTTGCACTAAGAGAAGAAATCGTGTAATGTCAGCAAATTTCCCCCACTTAAAGCTTCTCTATTTAAAAAGCTTCACGCACACACGCATGCATGTGTCTTCAAGATGACCACAATTTATTTTGCAGTCATTCTTTGCACCAGTTCCCAATTTTTCCCACTAGCTTGCAAGCTCCATGACTCGAGGAGACCAGGGGATCAGAGTTTGTTTTTGCTGAGAAATGAGTCCTTTATTCCCCAAATAGTGACTGACACAGAGAAGGTACTCAGTAAATACTTTTTAAAGGAATGCCTGCCTGACTGAATCTTCATGATCTGAGGCTTCTAGTGTGATACCCTACCTTGTTATAACCTGAAGTGACTTTCCCTTAGCTAAGAGAGCCAGACAGACTGCATCCTGGCTCCTTCACTTGCCGCCCCTTACCCACCCCCTTCCTCAAGGACTTAACTTGTGCAAGCTGACTCCCAGCACATCAAGAATGCAATTAACTGATAAGATACTGTGGCGAGCTATATCCGCAGTTCCCAGGAATTCGCCCGGTTAATAGCACCCAGAGCCCCTGCGTTTGTGTCCTGTTGATAACGCCCAAAGCCTGCGTCTATCACCTTATGATAGATTTAAAGCGTCTGCACCTGGAACTGTTTACTTTCCTGTAACCGTTTATCCTTTTAACTTTTTGCCTACTTTACTTCTGTAAGATTGTTTCAACTAGACTCCCCCGCTCCCCTTTCTAAACCAAAGTATAAAAGAAAATCTATCTCCTTCTTTGGGGCCAAGAGAATTTTGAGCGCTAGCCGTCTAGCGGTTGCGGGCTAATAAAGGACTCCTGAATTTGTCTCAGAGTGTGGCGTTTCTCTATAACTCGCTCGGTTACAACGCTAGGTTAATCTTTTTCCTTTAACTGTTTGTTTCAAATATATTATGTTTAAGACCTTCTAACTGGTCAGCCTGCAGGATAGTATTGTGCTGGGCTTGCTTTATTCCGGTTTGGTTTCCATGATCCCAGTTCACGTGTTACTTGCTTCTCTTTTGAATTCACAATGATACACAACTTTTAATTTGTTAGAACACAAACATAAGGAATTTTTTTCCATTGTAATGTGAGATATGACGGAGGCAAAATGTTTCTTAAAGACATAAAATAATTAAAATAATTACATAAGTTGTAATAAAATAATTATTACAATGTTCTATCTTTGGCATTAAGGCATAGAACCATTTTTTAATCCTAAACTAGGCTGGGCATGGTGGCTTACTCCTGTAATCCCAGCACTTTGGGAAGCTGAAGCTGGTGGATCACTTGAGGCCAGCAGCTGGAGACCAGCCTGGCCAACATGATGAAACCCTGTCTCTACTAAAAATACAATAAAAAATTTAGCCGGGTGTGGTGGTGCTCACCTGTAGCCCCAGCTACTCAGGAAGCTGAGGCACTAGAATCGCTTCAACCCGGGACGCGGAGGTTGCAGTGAGCTGAGATACAGCGCCGCTGCTCTCCAGACTGGGCAACAGAATGAGACCCTGTCTCAAAATAAATTAAATAAATAAATAAAATCCTAAACTGTAGGACCAAGATTTGATTCAGAAAAGAGACTTTCTTGTACTGATTTATACACTGTTCATGTCAGATCCAATCTTTCTTTTTATTAGATGAATCTGGAAAAGCAACTGAGAATAATTCAATCAGTCTAAAGGAATAACAGCTGATGAGATGCAGCCAATAAGCAGTTTCGTATTAGTATTTTTATAAGAAATTAGAAAAACATGATTTTGGGGGAGATCTCATAGTTAACAGCATATATAACATATAAGTTAGAAATGTACTCTGCTAGCTCACAAGATATTTTAAAGCAGGGATTTTAGTGTCATTAAACTTTTATTTATAATAGTTATTTGTAATACAATTTTTTTTTTTTTTTTTTTTACTTTGGAATAACTTTAGATTCACAGGAAAGTTGGATAATACAGGTAGTTACCATATACCCCAACACAGTTTCCCCTAATGGTAACATATCACCATGGTAGTGTTGTGAATTCTTATGTTAGGTTGCCTCTATGTCCATTTTGAATATACATTGGACTTCCCCACACCAAAATCAAGGCTCAGTCACCCCGGACAAAGCTGCCAGTTCTCCACCTTCTCCCAGTTCTTTTATGTGGTGGATCCAGATATCTGCCTCATACAACTACCTCCTGTTGACCACTTCCCTATGGCACAGCTGCATAGAACCTATTGGCCACACTGACCCTCACACCCCACATAGAATGTGCAGATGTGCCGCAGGGCCCGCCACTCAGTCACTGTGCCACCTCCTGGAACTCATGCCTGCTTGCTGTAAACCCACTGAATAACTCCCCGTGGGAAACCTGTTTGGATAACACCCTGGACCCAATAAAGTGGTAGACCCATGGGTTGCTCTCTTGGTCTCTCTGTCTGCACTCCCTGGGTTCCATGAAGGTGGCCTCCAAGTGTGCCATGTGCCCCGGACCTGTAAGTAATAAACTAGCCCGTGTCTCTCCTAATCACTGTAGGGGTGCTCTGCATCTTATAGGTCTTAAAGTAAAACAGATACATTTGTGGAAACTAAGATCCCAACATTGGTACATTACTATTAACTCCAGGCTTCATTTGGGTTTCAGTTTTTTCATTAATATCAGCCTAAGTTCTTTTTTTTTTGAGACAGAGTCTCGCTCTGTCGCCCAGGCTGGAGTGCAGTGGCGCGATCTCGGCTCACTGCAAGCTCCACCTCCCGGGTTCACGCCATTCTCCTGCCTCAGCCTCTCCGAGTAGCTGGGACTACAGGCGCCCACCACCACGCCCGGCTAATTTTTTGTATTTTTAGTAGAGATGGTGTTTCACCGTGGTCTTGATCTCCTGACCTCGTGATCCGCCCGCCTCGGCCTCTCAAAGTGCTGGGATTACAAGCGTGAGCCACCGCGCCCGGCAGCCTAAGTTTTTAAAAAATAGCCAAAAAGAAGGATTTAATTTTACAGTGGTAATTTCTGAACAAACATAATATTCTCTAGAAACTTCTTGTCTATCAATAACACGTTTAACTGTATATTATATCAATATGCCTGAGAAATCAGGCCTTGGTAAAGATTTTTCTTTACTAAGTAATGCATGTGAAATATAATAACTGACAATGATAATACAGTGACCAGGTAACTCAAGAATTATAAGTCATTCAATGAATAACATAGTGTTTTTGAAATGTAAAAAGATAAATATAAATAAGTCATATTAAGACAAAATTTATTTAACTGATAGAAGTAAAATTTGTTATTCTCTCTAGCTGTATAGATAAGACAGGATCTCTATAGTGCATTATTTCAAGACTTACTTAGTAAGAAAACCAGTAGGTTTGATTTTTTTTTTTAAATGCCACTTTGGTTTTAAAAGACTTGCTTTGGCCACTAGTTTTCTAGATCTAAGTATTGGCTGTTAATGACATATTTCTAAATTATATACATCAATAATGTGACAATAGCTTCAGGTCAGGAACTACTGTGATTTAGATGTTCGTTCCTTCCAAACCTCATGTTGAAATTTGTTTCATCTTTTTTCTTGTTTTCATGAATACAGGGCCTGGCTCTGTTACCCAGGCTGGAGTGCTGTGATGTGATCATCACTCACTATAGCCTTGAACTCCTGGGCTCAAGCAATCCTGCCACCTAAGCCTCTGGAGTAGCTGGGACTACAGGTGAGCACCGCCAAGCCTGACCTCAAGTTGAAATGTGATCCCCAGTGTTGGAGTGGGGCTTCATGGGTGGTGTTTAGGTTGCAGGGCCAGATCCTTAAGAATAGATGAATGCCCTCCCTCAGGGGTGAGTGAGTCCTTCCAGAGCTGGTTGTCAGAAACGATCCTGGACCTCCCTCCTTTCTCTCTTGCTTACTCTCCTGCCATGTAATCTCTGCACACTCCAGTTCTCCTTCACCTTCCACCATGAGTAGAGGCAGCCTGAGGCCC
The DNA here is from genome assembly GCF_009828535.3 of Hylobates moloch. Taxonomy (NCBI): domain Eukaryota; kingdom Metazoa; phylum Chordata; class Mammalia; order Primates; family Hylobatidae; genus Hylobates; species Hylobates moloch. The sequence goes on from NW_026652295.1 coordinate 2,725,381, forward strand.
TCACCACATGCAGATGCCCAACCTTGAACTGTCCAACCATTCAGAGTCATTAGCCAAATAAACCTTTTATCTTTGTAAATTACTCAGCCTCAGGTATTCCTTTATAGCAACACAAAACAGACTAAGACAGGAACCTACGCTCCATAGAAGAAGGCCATATGTTATAAGGGTGTTGAGTCTAAGATTTTAGTGTCTACACTTCGTCTTACATTTTCCATTCTTTCCATTTTCACAAGTCCTATGATACAGTCGAAAATCTTTCCTACATACTAGTAAAGCCATAGGAACTTAAAATTATTGAGTGTCAAGCACATATGAAAATCAGACAACGTGCAAAGAAAAACGGGCTGTGATGCATGAGAAGGAGAAACTAATGTTCGGTTTAGGCATATGAACTGTTCAGAAACATGGTCTGATCAAAGTTATGTCAGCCTTAATAGTAATCTGACAGATAACCAACTAATACTTGAAAGATGGTACTGATATGGACTATTTCACCTGAAGATTGTTGACTTGATAACTTGTTTTTCAAGTTCTGCAACATCCAAAAATATATAGTCAATCCTGGGTATTCATGGAGGACTGGGACCAGGACCCCTCACATATATCAAAATACACAGAAGCTCAAATCCCTGATATAAAATGGCATAGTATTGACACATAACCTTTGCACAGCCTCCCATATACTGTAAATAATCTCTAGATTACATGTAGTACCTAATACAATGTAAATGCTATATAAATAGTTTACACTGTATTTTTATTTGTATTTTTTTATTGTTGTATTGCTTTTTTTTTTTCAAATATATTTCATTGGAGTTTGGTTGAATCAGCAGATATGGAACACACAAATACAGGAGGACAACTATATCTAAATCTAGATTACTGTAGGTGGTGAGAAAATATTTTATCTCCATCTAAGTAGGTCCTACCAGAGGGGAAACTAGACTCACTCAAAGATTGCTTTGATCAATCCACACACAGTTCAGTGATGGATAGAGCATCAGTATCTGTTATATGTGTCACCATCCCATGCTAGAGGTGCCAATAGATTATGTAACCTTTCTGAGGAATCACAATATAATAATTGATAATAATATTGATCACATATACATAGACTTGCTTGACACAAGATTGCCACAGACCTTCAATTTGTAAAAAAAAATGCAATGTCTGTAGAAGTACTATAAAGAGAAGCAGAATAAGGCAGATATGCCTGTATAAGACAAAGGGAGAATCTTAAAAGCTGGAGGAGCTTTACAAGGGATCCTCAATAAATCCATACATCTGTGGCCAATGAATTTTTGACAAGAGTGCCAAGTCCATTCAATGATGAAATAATAGTTTCTTTAAGATATGCTGTGAGAGAAATGGATTTCCACATGCAAGACTAAAGTTGGGCTCTACTTCATACCATATGTGAAAAATAATTCACAACCTAAATATAAGAACTAAAGCCATATAGAGGAAAACGTAAGAGTAAATCTTCATGATCTTGTGTTTGGCAATGGGTTCTTAGATAAGACACTAAAAGCCCAGGAAGAAACAACAAAAAAAATAGGTAAATTGGAGTTCATAAAAATTGTGAAACTTTAATATCAAAGGACATTTTCAAGAAAGTGAAAGACAACCTACAGAATGGGAGAAAATATTTGCAAATCCTATGTCTGATAACATCCACAATATATAAAGAACACCTACAACTCGGCCGGGCGCGGTGGCTCACGCCTGTAATCCCAGCACTTTGGGAGGCTGAGGTGGGTGGATCACCTAAGGTCGGGAGTTTGAGACCAGCCTGACCAACATGGAGAAACCCTGTCTCAACTAAAAATACAAAAGTAGCCAGGCGTGGTGGCGTATTCCCGTAATCCCAGCTACTCAGGAGGCTGAGGCATGAGAATCACTTGAACCCAGGATGCGGAGGTTGCAGTGAGCCGAGATCACGCCATTGCACTCCATCCTGGGCAACAAGAGCGAAACTCTGTCTCAAAAAACAAACAAACAAACAAACAAAAAACCTACAACTCAACAACAAATAGACAAACAACCCAATTAAATGGTCAACAAAGGACTTGAATAGACATTTCTCTAAGGAAGGTATACAAATGGCCAGTAAGCACATGAAAAGATGCTCAAAGTCATTAGTCCTTAGGGAAATGCAAATCAAAACCACAATGAGATACCACTTCACACTTGCTAGGATGGCTATAATTTAGAGGGAAAAAAAAGAAACATAACAAATGTGCGTGAGAATGAAGAGAAGTTGGAACCTGTGTACATTGCTGGAAAATGTGAAATGGTGTAGATGCTGTGGAAAAGTTTGGCTGTTCCTCAGAAAGCTAAACATAGAATGACCATAGAATTGTTGTAATACCAACAATTCCACTCCAAGGTGTGTAACCAAAATTATTGAACACAGGGACTGAAACAGATACTTGTACACCAATAATCGTTGCAATATTATTCACAATAGTCAAACAACAGATGAGTGGATAAACAATGCCTGGTATACATCCCTTTTCTTTCTTTCTTTCTTTCTTCCTTTCTTTCTTCTTTCTTTTCCTTTTTTTTTTTTTTTTGAGACAGTCTTGCTCTTGTTGCCCAGGCTTGAGTGCAATGACACGATCTCAGCTCACTGCAACCTCTGCCTCCTGGGTTCAAGCGATTCTCCTGCCTCAGCCTCCCGAGTAGCTGGGATTACAGGTGCCCACTACCACACCCAGCTAATTTTTGTGTTTTTAGTAGAGACCGGGTTTCCCCACGTTGGCCAGGCGGTATACACATTTTTCTATTATTCGGCCATAAAAAGGAATGAATTTCTGATGCGTGCTACAACATGGATGAAACTCAGCAACAAGGTTTTTGAGGGAAAAAAAGCTTAGTGAAAAGGCCACATCTTGTAGGATTCCACTTATATGAAATACATGCAATAGACAAATTCATGGAGACAGAAAGTAGATTAGAGGCTACCAGGAGTGGAAGGAGGGGAGAATGGGGATTTATTATCCAATGAGTGCAGTGTTTCTATTCGTTTTTGTTTTTGTTTGAGACAGGGTCTTGCTCTGCTGTCCAGGCTGGAGTGCAGTGGCACGATCTCAGCTCACTGCAGCCTCTGCCTCCTGGGTTCAAGCAATTCTCCTGCCTCAGCCTCCTGAGTAGCTGGGATTACAGGTGTACACCACCTGGCAAATTTTTGTAGAGATGGGGTTTTGCCATGTTGGCCAAGCTGGTCTCAAACTTTTGACCTCAGGTGATCTTCCTGCCTCTGCCTCCGAAAGTGTTGGGATTACAGGCGTGAGCCACGGCGCCTGACCCAAGTGTTTCTATTTGGGATGATGAAAACGTTTTGAAATGGCTCACGCTTGTAATCCCAGCACTTTAGGAGGCCGAGGCGGGCGGATCACGAGGTCAGGAGATCAATACCACGGTGAAACCCCGTCTCTACTAAAAATAAAAAAATTAGCCGGGCGTGTTGGCGGACGCCTGTAGTCCCAGCTACTCGGAGAGGCTGAGGCAGGAGAATGGCGTGAACCTGGGAGGCGGAGCTTGCAGTAAGCTGAGATTGCGCCACTGCACTCCAGCCTGGGCGACAGAGCGAGACTCCGTCTCAAAAAAAAAAAAAGTTTTGAAAATAAATAGTTGTAATGGTTGCACAGCACTCTGAAGGTAATTAATGCCACTGAATTGTACACTTAAAATGGTGAAAATAGGAAATTTCATGTTATACAGATTTTGCTACCCAAAAAAGAAAACAAAAAATCCAAAAACCTTTATGTTATTATGAAGAAGCAGTTTTCCAAAGGAATAGGGATGCTGGTAGCAGAAGGGAAAGAAATCTTATTAAATAAAAACAAAAGCAATGACCTCTTCAGGAGGTGGCTCTGCTAGTTTAGCCTTACCTTAGCACTATGATGGTTCATTTTATTCAGAAATAGAAACATGGGGCGTTGGGGAGAAGAGGAAATATGTACCTGCCTCCCTCCCCAGAATGCCGACTCCGACTCTTGCATTCCACTAAGGCTGGGGATTAAATGAAAAGTGAGAATCTAGAAACCCCCAGAGATGATGTTTGTCGTTGGAGCTGATTTTATCTCGTTTTAGTACCATGACCTCCTCCTCAAACTCAGGATGCAATTATGGTCACATCTCATTTGTTTGCAGTAATTGCTCAGCCCCAATACCAGATTAGCAGGAAGTTCTGTTATTTTCCTTTTGAGGATGGGCTCCTACTGAACTGTCCTAGAATCTACCACCATTCAGGTTACAAAAGACCCAGGGAACTAGGCCAGTCCGGCTTCCAACCCCAAGCACGGAGCAACTTGCTCAGTCCACCTTGTGATAGCTCCTCGCTGCCACAAGGTGGTGATGTTGCATCACAGACTCGCAAGATGGGCGAGCAGGCGCCAATGCTCCCAGGACCTACTGCTCCATTCCTAAATGAAAGCTGCTCCCAGGATCTGGACTCACAAGACAAGGCAGCCTGTTGTTCCCTGCTGGGGAGCTCAGGGGCAAGAGGGCATCTCAGAGGGAGGGCACATTCTCACCTCTGAAGACAAGGAGAACATCATCAACACATAGACCCATGCCAGCAGTGCACCTTAGGATGGGGAGGGCAACTGTGAGTTAAAGCAAAATGAACGAATGAATGAACCAGTAAGTATCTGAGAGGGAAAGTCCCAACGACCCTCAGGAGGTGCAATCAAGAGTTGCAGTTATTTTCCTTAGGAACGTTCTAAACACAGGGGAAACCTTCCTTCCTTCTGCTCTATTGTTGGAGTGGGGCCATCCCGGGACACCAGAAATCAAGGTATAGAGTTTGGAGAAGGGACTTGGGGCGGTCACAGTGGCAGGTGACTGCCAAATGAGGGGGCAGAAGCCAGCAAGCGCTAGAAAAAAAGACAATCGGCCCAAACTATTGGCCAGCACCGCCCCCCATAACTCCCCACCGGCTCTGGTTTCAAGACTTTCCGTTTTCTAGGTATTTCCTTGGCCTTAAACCACTTTTCTTTAATCGAACTTTTTCTGTGGAGCCATGCACCCTTTATCCGTTTTCCCCCAATGGTGGCATCTCACAAAGGACGGTCCAGTATCCCAACGGCGTGTTGCGTTCCGCGGGACGCAGATTTCCTTCACAGGCACCCCTTGGGTTGCTTTTTTATAGCCACACCCATCCGCCCATCTGCCTCCCTAACACCTGGGCACCGCTAATGAGTCCTGCATTTCTCTCCTCTGTCCTTTGGAGAAATTGATACCCCGTCTGTGATCTTTGGGATTGGTTTCTCTCACCAGCGTAACTCCCTGGGAGATCTAGCAGGCTGATGGGTGCGGAGTACCAGTGGCTCATTCTTTTTGTCGCACCACAGACTCTCATTCTGTAACCTGGATATCTGCCAGGGATGCGGCGGGGGTTGGCACAGGGCAGGGGCGTCCCTCCTCCCCGCAGAGTCCCAGCACTCCAGGCTTAAGTGTAATGGTGGGATCTCGGCTCACTGCAACCTCCGCCTCCTGGGTTCAAGGAATTCTCCTGCCTCGGCCTCCCGAGTAGCTGGGACTACAGGCGCTCGCCACTACGCCCAGACTAATTTTGGTATTTTTAGTAGAGACACGGTTTCACTGTGTTGGCCAGGCTGGTCTCGAACTCCTGACCTCAGGTGATCCGCCCGTCTCGGCCTCCGGGATTACAGGCGTGAGCCACCGCGCCCGGCCTCCGCGCTTCATTGCTGTGGGTCCGGTTTCCACCTCCTCGAAACCCAACAGGGTCCTCCCCAACCCGGAAGGGCTGGACGAGACCGGAGGCTGACTGCGGTGGAGTGGCGTGGGCGGAGCTTGGGGCCGGAGGCGGGGCGTGGGAGGGGCTCGGGGCGGGGCCCGGCCTCGGCATGGGCGGGGCCTGCGCGTGGCGGACGAGCTGCCGAAACAGGCCTGCAGTCCGGCGGCCCTAGTCCTGGGCTGCTTGGGTCGCGCGGGTGCCTGGTCCCCGAGGGCGGAGCCGCAACGCTCCTGCCTTCCCGGCGTCTGCAGGACGTGGCCCTGTAGCTGGAACCTGGGGCAACTCTGAGAGCTGTCCTCGTAGAGGCGCAGGTCCCAGACCTGCGGCTCCTACCCCGGCTTGTGCTGGCTGGAGAGTGAGTGATCTCGTACCGGAGACCGAGGGACTTGGGAGGGGCAGTTCCCTCCTGCAGCCTCCCCGGAGGTTCTATGTCACCATTCACTGTCCCTGCCATGAGACACCTTCCAGGACCACTTATCTAAAATAGCAAACATTCCCCTGATGTTTGATCCGCTAGAGTACTTTATTTGCTTATCACTCTCAGGCACCATGGTTTCTGGTACTTACCGCCACCCGGAATTTTGTGGCGCTTTCTTTGCCGGCTTGTTTATTGTTTCTTGCCACCGCCCCCCCCGTACCCTCCCCGAAGAATACAAAGTTCCATTCGTATCTGTCTTGTGGCCCCAGCACCTGCCCAGAGATGAGCCCTCCTGCCAGGAGGAGTCCAGCTGAACGAACGTGTGTATGGGTTAGGAACTGTGTCCCACTCACTGCCAGTAATGGAGTCAATTCCAGCGGTTTTCACAGAACTCATGAAGAGCCTGGAGCTTCTCAAAAACCATCACCCGCTCTGGAACCTCCATACTCTGGGCTCCACACTCACCTTCCAATCTTAGTTTCGCCTCCACCTTGACCTTTAACCCTCCTGGGGGCCTGTCTGCAATAGTGCTTCAGATTCTTCCCCTATCTTTAACCTAAGAGCACCTGCCTCACCTTAGACCTGCTCTCCGCTGGCCTCAGGGTCCCTCCACGGTGTGCGCCATGGGCAGCTGCCTTCCCTCTAGGTTCCCCCATAGATTGAGAGAGACCTGAGAAGGGGGCAAAGCCGTGGGGAGAACCAAGTCCTGAGCTGCCTGGCCAAGCCACGCCCGTGGGGTCAGGAGAAGGGCCCTCCTCCTCGGCCTCACCGACCAGACTCCTGCTTCCCTGGGCTTTCCCAGGCCTCCCTATGCGCTGTGACAGCCAAAGTTTGCTTTCTACAAAGTCACCTCCAGGCAGTGACTGTCTACCAGGGCACCATAGAGCCTCCCAGCTAATGATGAGGTCATTCACTCTCCTCTCTTTTTCCTTTAAGATCCCTTAAATTTCCTTTAAGATAAATCCCATTTTGGCTTACCCTGTAAGTTACAGCCCTAATTTTTACTGCCAAGTGAGGGTGTCACTGCTGGCTCAGGGAGCATGGATCCTGTAAACTTGCCTCATCAGGAGGCTTTAAGGAGTGACCTCCAGGGACTAGACAAGTAGCTTGTTCTTCATAATCACTGCCCTCCCAAGAACATCCAGGATTTCAGCCTCAGTGCTAAGACAACTATGTCTCTCCCTGACACATGCTTGCTGCTGATAATTCTAGGAAAAGCAGAGGGCTGTGCAGGTGCCCCTGCCCCTAGGCTAGGAGAGCTGGCAAATGCCTGGAGACCCAAAGGCCTCATCTTCAGGGAGGCCAACTCTTCTGTTTCAGTGGTACACAGAGCATCTTTTATTGTGATTTATAGTGCAACTTACCGGTTCAAACAATCCTACCTGTATTCATAAACTTTCTTTTTCCTTCCTCACTGCCCAGCTTTAGGTTCACCCCTGTAAGTGTTGCTGGTGTCAGAACAGGAACCTCCCTGTGCTTTGAATGGTTGAATGTGACCTCTCCCACATTCTCTGGTGCTGTGATGTGCCTTGAACACAGCAAGGTACTTGGACACAAAGCCTGTGCCTGGAGGCCTTATGCAGTTTCAGGCTGGCAGTGCATGGCCCTCGCTACAGACTCAGTGCCATTGCAGATGTTTCTGCATGGAAAATACATAAACACAAATATCTGCTGTTGCCAGTCCACCACCGTCTTGCAGCCCCATGAGAGCCCCAGGAATCCAGGTTCCTTTGGTATTTCTGCTCCCTGCCCTTGGTGCATAGCCTCCATCCCCAGGACGACAAGAAGGCTGACTGAGCCCTAGCATCATCCCACAGTCCAGCTGGGAAGAGAGCCAGTGACAAAGCCAGAGGGAACTAGCTCCCACACCTCCCAGCCCCAGCTGAGTTAGCTTCTTGAGGGTATTTCTTGGAAGCCCCGCCTGTGACTTCTGCTGACACCTCACTGGCCATCTCAACTGCAAGGCAGCCTAGGAAATGTTGTGCTTACCAGGACGCGTGGATTCCTGGAATCAATTCAGGGTCTGTCCTTAAGGAACCAGAGTGGCGATATTCAGTCACCAAAGATGCAGGTGCCCAGTTGTCCAGTGAAGTCAAGCGAATGGGGAAGGATTTGAAGTCACCTTTGGGTGTTTGGAGTGATCAGAGCTGCCTGCCTCCTCTTGGAGGGTGACAGTGCCCCACTCTGTTAAGTCCCATGCCTGCCCCCAACTCAGCTTCAGCCACAATGATGTAGCCTCTTTTCCTTTCCATCCACAGGGCACCTGGCCTGGGTGGAGCCCACTCCTCAGCACCCACCTCACTTCTTGCAGTATTCTGCAGACCCCAGCCCTGTGCCTGTGCTCCTAGACAGCTGGAGATAAGAAGTGGGCCCTGGAAGATGCTCGTTCAGGCCCTGCTCAAGATTCCAGTCCTGGTGGGGATAAGCACCACTTTTGTGTGTCTCTGTGCTTTTTGTTTTGCCATAAAGACACACTGATAGGTTCACATTGTCGTTTGGACACAACATGCGCAATGCGTGTCTTCACACTAAGCCCTAGTCACACTCTCTGCGTTGTTTTTTTATCCCATTTTTTCCTACTGTGGTACAGAACATCTCACATAAAATTGGCCATTTTAACCACTTTTTTTGTTTGTTTTTTTGTTTTTTTGGACAGAGTCTCGCTCTGTCTCAGCCTCCCGAGTAGCTGGGATTGCAGGTGCACGCCACCAAGCCCGGCTAATTTTTGTATTTTTTAGTAGAGATGGGGTTTCACCATGTTGGCCAGGCTGGTCTCGAACTCCTGACCTCGGGTAATCCACCTGCCTCGGCCTCCCAAAGTGCTGGGATTACAGGTGTGAGCCGCGGTGCCTGACCTCATTTTAGCCATTCTTAAGGGTAGAGGTTTCTGGCTGTTTTTATGCATGTACTGATAGACACTTGGGTTGCTTCCATGTTTTAGCTGTTGCGCAAAATGCTGCTTTGAACATGGGTGGGCAAGTGGTTTTCAACACCCTGCTTTCAGTTTTTTGGGTTCAGTGTAACAAATGGTTCAGAGTAATTCTCATTTACTAATTGTAATTTCTGGGGGCACAGCACCTCTACAGCAGCGGCAGCACTCGACCTTTCCCCAGCGGTGCACAGGGTTCCAACTTCTCCACATCCTCACCTACGTGTGTTACTTTGTTTTTTTGGTGGTAGTAGCCATTCTAATGGGCGTGATATGGGATCTCGTTGTGGTTTTGATTTGCATTTCCCTGAGGATTAGTGATGCTAAGCATCTTTTCATGGCTTACTGACCATTCATACATCTTTGGAGGAAAGCCTGTGCAAGCCCTCTGCCCATTTTTGCATTGAGTTGTTCGCTTTTTCGTTGTTAAGTTTTATCTGAGCTGTTTTGTTACGGTAGGGAGAGGGGGTTTGTTGGAGTCTCCTTGTCTCTCCCAGAAGGAAGCCAGAATTTCAGAGGTGGCCGGGAGGGGATGAGGCCAAAGGCCCCCCTGGGGAGAACTCACATTTTTCCAGAGCCCCATTGTATGCCAGCCACTGCACATAGCAACTGTCTCTCTCTCACTCTTCTGGGCCATGCTGTGATTTGCTGATGAGGAGGTTGAGGCACAGAGGGGTGGAGGGATGTGCTGCAGGGCCCACAGCTACAATGGGCTGAGCTGGAAATTGCACCAAGTCTGTCTGACGGGGGGGTCTCCTCTGGCCTCTGCGGCATCCCTGGAGAATCTCTGAGACTTCTGGTTAGAGCCTGTGTCTAAGCCAACTCCCATTATTTTCAAGTGAGGGGAAGGGCTGACAATTGCCAGTGCTGGCCCACCAGTGTCTGGCACCAGCCGAGGAGTGCAGGCACCCATTGGTGGTGTGGCGGTTCACTGATCCCCCAGCCTTCTGCTCGATCTGACAGGGAAAACTGGGGAAGGCAGGAAGGCCAAGGAGGCTCAACTCCTGCTTCCTACCGTGGCTCATTTCCTGGGTCCTTTGCTGTATGACTGCCTGGATGGAAGGTTCTGAGTCCTCTCAAAAAAGGAAAAAAGTATGGGTTTTGACATCCCGCGTGGCTTGTCCTCTGAGGCCTAAATCTCCAGAAGATTCCTGGCCTCTCTTGAGAGGTCTTTCTCTGATGTGTTCGCATGTCTGTCAGGAAGCAGCAGTGACGCCTAGATGTGGTACAGCCGACCTCACCTGTGCCTCTCCCCACCTCCCCTGGGTTCATTTTGTCTTCCAGATTGCTGGACTCGCTGAAGAGAGACTGTGCATGAAAGCCCCAGCCACCCACCAAATCAGAGAGAAGAAATCCAGCTTCTTATGCCATGGCAGGTAATGATTCACTATTGTGGAGTAAGACTTTTTTTTTTTTTTTGAGATGGGATTTTGTTGTATCGCCCAGGCTGGTCTCAAACTCCTGAGCTCAAGTGACCCTCCCACACTGACCTTCCAGGTAGGAGTTAGACTCTTAATCAGAAATTGAATACATTGTTGTAAAAAATCCAAGCCACATGGAAGTGTATAAACTATCTGGAATTATGTTGTTTTCTATTTTCTCACTTGTTTTATTGTTCCTTTCGACTCCCTCCAGAATATAAGTTCCTCGAAAGTGGGGCCCTGCCTGTCCTGTCTTTGCTGTGCCTCCAGGCCCTGCAATTCTCCCTGGGCCATAGCAGGGGCTCAAGTGAATGAACCCCAGGAGGCACCTTGGGCAAAAATTCAGTACGATTCTATCTTTACTTTTGCAATTGCTTGTCATGCATGTATACATGAACATGCAATCTTGCAACTTTTTTATTTCACCTAATGATATAACATGGAGAGCCTTTCACGTTAGAACACACAGATTCACCGTATTCTATACATTATAGTGTAGATTAGGATTTTCGACCTTGGCACTACTGACATTTTGGGCCAGATAATCCTGTGTTTTGGGGGGTTATCCTGTGCACCATGTTTAGCACCATCCCTGGCCTCTGCCCACCAGATGCCAGTAGCACTCCTCCCCCACTAGCTGTGACAAACCAAAATGTCTCCAGCGTTGAGAAATGTCCCCTGGCAGGCACAACACTGCCCTAGTTGAGAACCACTGGTGTGGGTATTTCATTTACATCTATTCTCCTGTTAAGCCCCTAAGTATAGTCCCTTTATTGAAATAAGAGTCTGAGAAAGCAAAATTAAAATGTTAACCATTAATCTGACTTATGGAATTCAACCTTTGTAGTCAGCTCAATGCCCTGAAACCCGTTGCTTCAAACTGATATGTGTATTTTCTCCTTAGAGTCTCATTATGAAAAATTTAAATCAAGAGTTTAACATCTTCTTAAAGGTTACCAGGGTAAATTTAATTAAGCAAATCACCAGGCTACCTCTCAGAGAAAGTCAGTATATAATCCTGGAGACTCTTTCCAAGAGGAAAATACTGCTCCAGAAGCCCCTGCTGTGAATGATACACCCAGTGCCGGGAAGGCCTGACTCTTCCTAGAGTCCTCTTTGTTATCAGCATCACCACTGAAAGATGGGCTCCATGTGGTCCTGCCTTCCCACGACACCAGCGGGTCTGATTCCTCATGTTGTGTTTAAGTGTCAGATTTTGATGGACTGGGGGAGATGGAAGCAGAACTGTGCCACACTGAAAGGTGCCTGTAGCTGATATCTGCAAATGTTGGGTTAGCATGGAAGATTAATTCCAGCAGTTCTTATTTTGGTGTTAGGGAGCTGGTCTAAATCTTCTTATGGAGGATAACCAAATTAAGTTGGTCTTTTAAGAGATTTAGTGGTGGTATTTTTGAGGAGATATAATTTGACCCATTGTATTGCGATGTTGAGCTATGAATAACTGGATTTTTAAGATGTCCATTACTTTAAAACTGCCACCTATTAGAAAGTTTGGTATTTCTGGGGCCAGGTGTGGTGGCTCATGCCTGTAATCCCAGCACTTTGGAAGGCCGAGGCAGGAAGATCACCTGAGGTCAGGAGTTCGAGACCAGCCTGACCAACATGGAAAAACCCTGTCTCTACTAAAAATACAAAAAATTATCCAGGCATGGCGACTCATGCCTGTAATCCCAGCTACTCAGGAGGCTGAGGTAGGAGAATTGCTTGAACCTGGGAGGCAGAGGTTGCAGTGAGCTGAGATCGTGCCATTGCACTCCAGCCTAGGCAACAGGAGCGAAACTCTATTTCAAAAAAAAAAAGAAAAGAAAAAGTTTGGTGTTTCTGGCCAAGTGCAGTGGCTCATGCCTGTAATCCCAGCACTTTGGGAGGCCAAGGCGGCTGGATCACTTGAGGCCAGGAGTTCAAGACCAGCCTGGCCAACATGGCAAAACCCCATCTGTACTAAAAATACAAAAAATTAGCTGGGTGTAGTGGCACACACCTGTAGTCCCTGCTACTCAGGAGACTGAGGCATGAGAATTGCTTGAACCTGGGAGGCGGAGGTTGCAGTGAGCTGAGATCATGCCACTGCATTCCAGCCTGGGTGATAGAGTGAGACTGTCTTAAAAAAATTTTTAAAAAAAAGGAGAGAGAGGAAGAAAAGAAAATTTGATATTTCTTAGCTTCAATTACCATGATGCACCTAAACATTCAATTTTCATCTTAGTCTTGATTGAATTTAACAGAGAGAGGTTGTTCTTCAAGAGGAACTGTTTCTCATCCTGATTTAGGTAAGAAAGTACTCATTGTCTATGCACACGAGGAACCCAGGTCTTTCAACGGATCCTTGAAGAATGTGGCTGTAGATGAACTGAGCAGGCAGGGCTGCACCGTCACGGTGTCTGATTTGTATGCCATGAACTTTGAGCCAAGGGCCACAAGGAAGGATATCACTGGTGAGTCATGGGATAAATGCTGTATTTGTAAAAACCATTTGTATGTTTTTTACTTTAAAAAACGTTGACTTCCAGCTACAAAATGGCATTATAGAAGCAAGCTAGCTTCACTTTCCAAAAACAAATAGATAGCACTGAGATTATCACCAGCAATATCCCAGAAGTCAAATATGAAGATGAAATAGTTCTCAAGACCACACATAAGTGAAAAAACTCCAAGCAGACGGTAAGAGATTGGACTATCATACCCACGACACCCCTCCTCACAAACTACCCAGCACCAACTGTGTGGGAAATTTCCTCCCAAGTCAGAGGTTCTACACTGGAAAAAGAGATCGAGGTGGACAATCAGCTTCTCAATTTTCTGGGGTTCCCAGAAACAGGCAGGAAGGAGACCTGTTCCTGCCTCAACCCACGGGAAGCATCAGGAGTGCCTAAAGGGAGAAATATCCCTGACAACAGCCAGAGACCAAGGAGGGAGATGGGAGTATTGTCCCCAGCCCTGGAAACTCTGATCTGTAAATTAGCCAAAGGAGATGCCAAACCAGAGTGGCTGTTCAGCAGCACCACACTGTAGGAGGTACATTCAGCAGGTTTCCTGGGCATGAGCGGCTAGCCAGCCTTCCCACACTACCATGCTATCCCCTTTGGAACCTCTCATATTCAGGACGGGCATCACTTTGAACAGTTACTAGAGCTGAGGCAAACCTGGGCATAAACCACCATCTAGTGCCAAAAAGGAGGTGGTGACTTAGTAGAGGAAAAAAAAAAGAAATTTAATAAGAAAGTTGCAAAGACTTTCTAAGCAAATATATGTAATAAAAATGAAAACAAGTCAGACATAGAAGACTGAAATAAATAGATGTCATCCACAAGAAACAACAATAAACAGGGAACCATGACCTCTCCACACAGACAAAGCAAGGAACCAGTGACTGAACCTAACGAGACGACACTGGGCTCTCTGAGCAAGAATTCAGGGCTCTGTGACCAAGAATTCAAAATGGCACCTTTAAGGAAATGAAGTAATCCTCAAGATGACACAGAAAAGCAATTCAGAAATTTATCAGCTAAATTTAACAAAGAGATTGAAATAATTTTTTAAAAATCAAACAAATCTTGGAACTGGAAATACATTTGCTGAAAAATTCGTTAGAGGCTCCCAACAGCAGAATGGTTGAAGCAGAAGAAAAAATCAGTGAGCCCAAAGACAGGTGATTTGAAAATACACAGAGAAGAAAAAAGAAAAAGGTATGGAGATTTCCTACAAAATATAGAAAATTACCTCAAAAGACCAAATCCAAGAATGATCGGTGCTTAAGAGGGAGCTGAGCAAGAGCAAGGCATAGCAAGCTTATTCAAAGAAACAATAACAGAAAATTTTCCAAAACTTGAGAAAGAGATAAATATCCTGGTAGAGGAAGGTCATAGAATAAACAGATTTGACTCAAATAGGACTACCCCAAGGCATATAATTATTAAACTCTCAAAAGTCAAGAACAAAAAGAGGACCCTGAAAGCAAATAACATGTAACGGAGCTCCAGTTCATCTGGCAACAGACTTCTCAACAGAAAACATATAGGCCAGGAGGGAGTGGGACATTTGCAAAGTGCTGAAAGAACAAAACTGTCAACCAAGAATACTGTACCCAGCAAATCTAGCCTTCAACTCTGAAAGAGAGAGAAAGTCTTTCCCAAACAAAGAAAAGCTGAGAGAATGCACCACCACCAGACCCACCTTACAAGAAATGCTAAAGGGAATTCAATAAGGAAGAAAAGCACTAATGTGCAAAAAGAAAACATTTGAAGATGTAAAAACCCACTGGTAAAAGTAAGTACACAGAACACTCTAATACTATAATTGTGTACAATCCACTCATTACTAGTATTAAGTCTAACAGACAAATCTATCAAAAACAATAATCACTACGGTGATCTGTTAAGAGCTAGAGATAAGCAATATAAAATATGTAAATCAAGACACAGATACTCAAAAATGTGGAGGTGAGCATGAAATTAAAGTGTAAAGTTTATTTTTTTAGACCTCTTTGGCATTGAACAAGACATCCAGCCTCTCTTGGGTGTCAGTTTGCTCTCTGGTAAATTGGGAAATACACCAGTTTCACCAGTTAGGAAGAAAGGTGATGTGTGTAGAGCACAGCACCTGCTAGGTAGTAAGTGCACAATCAGCGGCCCTCCCAGACTGCTTCTCTTTCCCTACCTTGGACCCAGGGTGCAGCTTCTGGTCAGGTTGCAGCAAATGTCTTTGACTTGCTCTTAGGAGTCCAGTATACACAGTGCTACTGGGATGGTTGGGATGGGCTGTGGATGCCCACCTAGGAGTGAGAATATTTGGCCTCTTCCCCCACAGGTGCGCTTTCTAATCCTGAGGTCTTCAATTATGGAGTGGAAACCTACGAAGCCTACAAGCAAAGGTCTCTGGCTAGTGACATCACTGATGAGCAGAAAAAGGTTCGGGAGGCTGACCTAGTGATATTTCAGGTTTGTTTTTCTCTAATCAATATATTGAATCAGATTCATCTTATGTACAAACTCTTTCTGAATATTGAGTTTTGTGCTGCTTCTGGAAGTGGCATCAATGTTTTTAGCACAGTTGCACACTTACTGAGCAAATACTGTAACCTGGTTACAACACCTAGTTACAAGACTTCACTTAGTTACAACACTACTTTAAACACTTTACTTAGATGTAACACTACTTTAAACACTTTACCTAATTGGGTAAAGATATCCACGTAGCCAATATCACTCACTCCAAATCCCGACTGCCATGTAAATAGGAATGAAGGATCTTTCCATTAGCGCAATGGTCCAAGAATCATCTGAAACCTGCCAGTCTTGTTGCTTCCTTTCTCTTCCCGTTCCTGCCCTGAGACATTCTGGGGCTGCTTGAGAACCACATTTCTCTGCATAAATGTTTATCAGGGTAAATCAGGCCAAATGCATCTCCTTAGATATCCTGATCATTAAGAGGAAAATCTCTGGTTTCTACCCTCTCAGTGGTTGCTTCACCCTCAACCCGGCCACCTTCCTGTATTTGTTCACAAGGAGGTGATGCCACTGCAGAGTGAACTGGCCCCGCAGAATGGCCTCCAGGAGTGCTGACTCACCCGGCCACTTCCCGCCACTGCAAGGAAGATGTGCAGGCATGACTGTGACTGTGTAAACCTGGCAGCAGAGTACTCACATGAGCTCTGAGGGAATTGTTGGGTTGACAGAAATTCCTGTCCAACTAGAAAGAAAGGGGAATCTATTATAAGGGCTCTGGTCACTTGGGCCTCCTGGATCACAAGGACAGAGCTGTGTAGCTGCTCTCATCCTTGGATTCCCATCTGCTCCTTTCTGAATCTTGGCTCGGTTCTCTCTCACTGCATCCCAGGGACTGGATCCCCTAGATCCAGAAGTTCCAAGCAAGGGATCTGATTGGTTCAGATCATTTCTGTTTTCCAACCCTGCTTGAGGACGGGGAGTGGGTGGGAGAACGAGAGCACTGTTCGCATGAGCCCACCACATGAGTGCGAGGCAGGGGATGAGGAGCATGTGACCACTTTCCAGACAAAACCACCTGTCCAGAATGATGAGCTTCCCAAGCCTTCATAACAGCAACCTGCATGTGCGGGAAGAGGGCTGCCTCATCCCTGCCCAGGCTTGCCTCTGCGCACCCCTTCCTGACACCAGCCCTTTCTTTACTCAGTGACCTTGAGCTGCTAATCTGACCGAAGTGCAGGACGTCCTTTGTCCTAATTCCAGGTGGTTGGACTCATAGTCCTCAGGCCTAGGTGACCATGCAGTTTACCGTCTATGCCTTAATACCATGCCAGTACGACGGGCCTGCATCCTGGGGCACGTGGTCCCAGCAGAACCACGCTGAGCTCTCTGCTCTGCTTCTCCTGTCCCCCTCGGGTCGGCCGGCCACGTGGAGCCTGCTTTCCTCCTCACACCCACTCCACTCCCATAACCCGGTGGCTGGGTAGGCTAAGACCTGGCCTTTCTATAATGGCCTTTCTTTTGTTTCACTTCATTTCACTCCATTTCCCTGCCTTCTCTTTTTTTCTGATAGTTTGTCTAGAGGGTTTGCATTATAAGTTATTTTTTTATTCAACATTAATAAAAATTTCATTCATCACTACTACACTACTAATATCAGAGCCCACCACTCACTGAGCATTGATTCTGTTTTGGGCACTGTGGTGTGTCCTCAAATCCTCACCAGGATGCTGTGAGCTGTGAACTATTAGTAGCCCTATTTGATGAATCAGGAAAAAGGAGGCACAGAGAGGTCAAGTAACTTGCCAATGTCACACAGCAGCAGGTTGTGGAGCTTGGGTTTCAATGCCAAGTCCTGAGTTTGTTTTATATTGAAAGTACACAAGACATTGGCTTCCACCTTTGGTAACAGATGATTGCCTATGTTTATTTCCCTTCCCAGGCAGTAACACTGGATGTAATGTTAAGTCATCTATGGGATAGGGAGATCTTCATGCTGGTCTAAGGAATACAAACATATGACTCTAGTTGGTGTCAAAATCCATAGCTGCTCAGCACCTAACTCAGTCTGACTTCCAGATGCTAACAACACACCCCAGGCAGGGGAAGGGGCATGCTTTTCCACACCCTTCCTTTTGACTGGCTTGGTCACAGACTGCTGCTCCAAAGCTAGTGTCATGCACAGCTCCTCGTCCCCTCCCTGCCTGCCCGGGGCCAGCATCAGGGGCTGTCATCACTGGGGGATGCAGAGCTACCTGTAACAGCAACAAGGACCATTGTCAACTCCGTCCCCATCTGACACCCACACTGCCCCTTTCAGAGCTGACCATAAGGGTTACCCTCACCTGCCCAGCTGCCAGGGAAGAGGAGGGCTGTGGGCTTCATTCCGAATCGCCAGATAGACTAAACTGGGAAACCTGAGGCGAGCCACAGCCTCAGTTTCTCTTTGGTGTTGCCGCCCACAGTTCCCGCTGTACTGGTTCAGCGTGCCGGCCATCCTGAAGGGCTGGATGGATAGGGTGCTGTGCCAGGGCTTTGCCTTTGACATCCCAGGATTCTACGATTCCGGTTTGCTCCAGGTATGTGCTCTTGGATAAGGATCACTATGGATAGTTGGAGTGAGGGGACAGAGGATGCATCTTCTATCAAGTTATATTTCTAGTTTGCTTCCTTTTCTTAGCAAATATTGATTGAGCACCCACTATGTACAAAACACCATGTGCTGCACATGGGTGGACACAGCATCATTTCTGAAATCATGGAGCATTTGTCTAGTGGGGCTGCAGACACATCCACAGCATACTACACGCATGGCAAACAAGGGAGTGGGCCAGGTGTCAGGTGACAGGGGACCTGGGCAACCTTATGTGGGCAACCCGGTGGCTGGCTCTGGCTCCAGAGAGAGTATCTCCTTAGTGCAGAGTCCAGCCCTGGCCTGGCACAAGTTCACCCCCTTGAGCATCATGTGCCTGCTGTGAGACAAGATCATGTGACACCCACATGGCAGGATGAGGAGGGCATGGAACCTGGTAGATGTGCAACACGTGGTAGCTATGAATTCTTACTAAAACAATGATTTTTAAGGCCGGGTGCAGTGGCTCATGCCTGTAATCCCAGCAATTTGGGAGGCCGAGGAGGGTGGATCACTTGAGGCCAAGAGTTCAAGACCAGCCTGGCCAACATGGTGAAATCCTGTCTCTACTAAAAATACAAAAATTAGCCGGGCATGGTGTAGTCCCAGCTACTTGGGAAGCCGAGGCAGGAGACTTGCTTGCACCTGGGAGGTGGAGGTTGCAGTGAGCCAAAATCGCACCATTGCACTCCGGCCTGGGTGACAAAGCAAGACTCTGTCTCAAAAAAAAAGAAAGAAAAAAGAAAAAAAAAAAGGAATGATTTTTAAATTCTAAAAGCTTCAGAAAATAAATGCATGTAAGGGAAACATACTGAGTAACCAAGATGTGTCTTGGACCATGAATGGTGCTACCACTTACTGAGCGGCCCTGTGTGCTGGGAACCTTGTCCTATGGTCAGTGCCTCGGCCGTATCCATCACACATGGCGTCATGGAAACCAAGTTTCCACCAGCAACCTGGGCATGTTAGAGCTTCTGTGTCCACTTGGTCCATTCACTTGGACTGTCTCCTCCTCTTGAGATGTTGTTGTCACCTATGGATGGGAGTGCTGCATTTGTCCATTCCTGGAGGGTGTCCACACGCATGTTCCCTGCTGGCTGTGCTGAGCCCGTGTGCTGGAGGCTCGGCAACATTTTTGTCCTCTTCTGGAGTCCACACAAATGCATCTGCTTTCTCCCTTGCAGGGTAAACTAGCGCTCCTTTCCGTAACCACGGGAGGCACGGCCGAGATGCACACGAAGACAGGAGTCAATGGAGATTTTCGATACTTCCTGTGGCCACTCCAGGTAGACCAGCTGCGAGTGGCTCCCTTGCTTGTTGGCACACGCACACACAGACACAGACACACACATGCACACATGCATACACACACACATGCACACACATACATGCCCTCAGCTCCCCGAGGGGTGAGATGAGATGGGATGGAAGCATGGTGCCCCACACCATTTTGACTCCCCTGGATACAAGAAAATTATAACATTTTGCGCCTTTTAAATGCTTCGCTTGACAGATTTGAAAAGCTTGACCAATAGGGAAAACATGCCCTAATTATAGCTTTTGATATGGTTTGGGCGGAAGCTAAGCCAAACCTGCGTAGCCTGGTCAGCAGAGTGGCCCCAAGGTGGCCCTGCGTGTGTTGTGATCCGTGCATGTGGAGGCCACCCACATGACTCTGGCAGTGCTTGGTGAGGGCAGCACTGCCCTTGGACCCTGGCAGGTGGCACCCCGGGCCCTGCATTCTGATGGCCGCATGCTGGTCTCTGCTGGCCATGCCAACCCCCACACGGACAGGGGGCCTATGGAGCCAGCCCACACCCATCTCCCAGTACGCAGACCCCTCCCAGGCCTGCTCCTCCAGGGAACCCCTTAGTGCCTGCGTGAGTGTCCCTGGGGCCTGAAAGGTGGCCGAGTAGTGGCCACCTGCCAAAGGGAAGGTGGTGGGCAGAGCAGTTCCAACATGCTGGGGTGTCCCAGGAAGGAACCCCTGGTGAGGGGTGGCAGAGGGAGGGAGTGGGGAGCAGACTCCAGGTCAGGGGCTCCAGGGAACCCAGAAACCTAAGGGTCAACTGTTCTTCCAGATTGTTTAAGGGAGGTTTGTCGAGACAGGAGGAGAGCTCGTTCTTGAGGGGTAAGGAGTTTGCTGGGCAAATGCACGCGTCACCCCTTTTCTGTGAACTCTCTCTAGGTGCATGTGCCTTGCCCATGTCCTATTGGGTTGTTGGTATTTTTTAATTTTCTATTTGTCAGCACTCTTCATATATCAGAGAAATTAATCCTATTACGTCCTTTCAAAACACAAAGATTTTTCCTCCTACAGGCAGTGCACATTGGCTAAGTTCATTCCTTGCTTTTGTTGTTGTTTGCTATTATAAATAGGATTTTGTCTTCAATTATATCTTCTAAAAGTTCTTTGGATTGGTGAAAGCTATTGATTGCTGAATATTGGTTTTTTACCCCGACCATTTGCTGTTTTCTCCTCCTAATCATAATTTTTTCTTAGTTGGTTTCCAGTAATAAATTCACGTTGTCTGAGGCTGGGTGCAGTGGTTCACGCCTGTAATCCCAGCACTCTGGGAGGCCGAGGTGGTAGATCACCGAAGTTCAGGAGTTCAAGACCAGCCTGGCCAACATGGCGAAACCCCATCTCTACTAAAAATACAAAAATTAGCCGAGTGTGGTGGCGCACTCCTGTAATCCCAGCTACTTGGGAGGCTGAGGCAGCAGAATCGCTTGCACCTGAGAGATGGAGGTTGCAGTGAGCCAGGATTGCACCACTGCACTCTAGCCTGGGCAACAGAGTGAGAAACCACCTCAAAAACAAACAAACAAATAAATAAAATCATGTTGCCCGAGGAAAAAAATGTGGAAAGTGGTGTGTGGGCCTCTCATTCCCCACCTGACAGGCCAGGCCTGGGTGTGGGTGTAGGTTTTAAAGGAAGTAATGCAGAGGGTTGAGTGTGATATTTTTAGAAAAAAAGTGGTCCTCTTTGAAAGGAGAAAGTATGTGACTCCAGTTACTGATAGTCTACTGAAGGAAATAATAATTTACAAGCCTGACCTTGCTTCTTCACAGGCCAACTGGTCTCTTATGTGTCATTAGCCAAGTTCAATTCTTCTTGCTTTTAAAAAAATATTTTTTTTCAGTTTGCAGAAGTACATATTATGGCAAAAAAAATGAGACAATATGAAATAAAAAAGAGAAAGTCCCTTTAATCCCCCCCACCTCAGAAAGAATCACTTTAAATAGTTTGATTTATTTTCTTAGGGCCTATATATTTTCTCACATACATAATTTTTATTATAGGTTTATTACATTTACTGCTTTTTTACATAAATGGTATATCATAAATACTGCTTAAAATTTGTTGTTGTTTTCATTTAACAGATATCTTGAACAAACTTCCATGGTACACATTATAGCTAAAATAACCTCATTCTGGAATAATCTATAGTGTGAATATACCATAATTTGCCCAATCAAGCAGAACTATAATGTTTGGTGTCTGAATCAGTTGCAAAGATTGTAGGTTAATTGCAGTTATAAAAATAGAGCTTGGAAATTGCAGCTGCCCCAAGTTCTCACCACTCTTGCGTCCTAAAGCCATAGGGAAGTTTAGCTTTCAGTTGCCTGAAACATTAAGGTTGTTTCATGATTTTTTGAAGGTTTGTTTCACATCATTTCCCCCCTTAAATCATTTAACCGAATGGTATGTAACAGGTGTAGTTTCTAATGAGTTCTCTTCTTCCCCTGTGGCTTTAGCATGGCACATTACACTTCTGTGGATTTAAAGTCCTTGCCCCTCAGATCAGCTTTGCTCCTGAAATTGCATCCGAAGAAGAAAGAAAGGGGATGGTGGCTGCGTGGTCCCAGAGGCTGCAGACCATCTGGAAGGAAGAACCCATCCCCTGCACGGCCCACTGGCACTTCGGGCAATAACTCTGTGGCACGTGGGCATCACGTGAGCAGCACACTAGGAGACCCAGGCGCAGGCAAACAGAAGATGGTTCTGTCATGAAATAAAATTACAACCGAGCTACCTGGGATACTTCTTTCTTTCTCTTTTTTGTTTGTTTTTAATTTTAGCTTTAAGGAGCACATGGGCAGTACTGTTTCAGGGGAATATTGTGTGGCGCTGGGGTTTGGGCTTCTATTGATCTCGTCACCCAGATAGTGAGCATAGTTCCCAATAGATAGTTTTCAACACTCCCTTTCTTCCCTTCCTTCCCGCTTTTGGATTCCCAGCGTCTTTTGATCCCATCTTTTCACCCCTGTGTACCCAACGTTTAGTTCCCACTTATAAGTTAGAACATGGGGAATTTGGTTTTGTTTCTGTGTTGATTCACTTAGGATAATGACCTCCAGCTGCATCCACGTTACTGCAAAGGACAGGATTTTGTGTTTTTTTTTTATGGCTGCGTAGTATTCCATGGCGTCTGTGTATGACACTTTCTTTATCCAGTCCACTGTTGATGGGCACCTGGGTTGATTCCATGTCTTTGCTACTGTAAATAGTGCTGTGATGAACATACAAGTGCAGGCATCTTTTCATAGAATGATTTCTTTTTTCCTTTTGGTAGATAGCCAGTAATGGGATTGCTGGGTTGAAGGGTAATTCTATTTTTAGCAAACTAGAAATATTTAATGAAGTACATGAATGATGTTTCAGAATTGTATACAGCCAGATCAAATGTTTTAATAATGAGCTTGTTAGGTTGAATTCTATTCTGACCATCATTCACTGAGATTTTCTTTTCTTTCTTTCTTTTCTTTTCTTTCTTTTTTAAAGAGACAGAGTTTCACTATGTTGCCCAGGCTGGTCTCAAACCCCTTGCCTCAAGTAATCCTCCCACCTTGGCCTCCCAAAGTGCTGGGATTACAGGTGTGAGCCACCACACCTGGCCCAGATTTTCTTTAATATTTGTCTAATATCTTTCCATCTTCCTATATTCAAGCTTCATGTAATTTTATTTTCTGGTAATTCTCTGAGCATAGAGCTGGATTTGCTAGTTTTTTTATTTTATGACTAAACATGAGAGTTTCTATATTTTCATAGAAAAGTTGAATCTATTCATAGCTATTGTTTTATTGCTATGTTTGGGCCTGTTTCTTAATTTTCTTCTTTGTCTTGTTTTTTAAATTTACATTAGGACTATGAAGTTTTAATTGAACAGCCAATTAACATATATAGTTGTGTGTTGCATGATGTTTCAATCAGTGATGGACTGCATGTATGATAGTGGTCCCCTAAGATTATAATGCCATGTTTCATTTATTAAAATTTATTTAAGATTTATTTTATTATTTTTATAGATGAAGTCTCACTCTGTTGCCCCAGCTGGGTGCAGTGGCATGATCATAGCTCACTGGGCTCAAGTGATCCTCCTGCCTCAGCATCCCTAGTAACTAGGACTACAGGCACATGCTACCACGCCTGGCTAATTATTTTAATTCTTGGTAGAGACAGGATCTGATTATGTTGCCCAAGCTGGTCTTGAACTCCTGGTCTCAAGGAGTCCACCCACCTCAGCTTCCCCAAGTGCTGAGATTACAGGCATGAGCCGCCTGCACCTGGACTAATACTGTAATTTTACTGTAACTTTTCCATGTTTAGATACACAAATACCTATCATTGTGTTACAGTTGCCTACAGTATTCAGTACAGTAACATCTCTACAGGTTTATAGCCAAGGGCAATAGGCTCTACCATAAAGCCTAGGTGTGTAGTAGGCTGTACCATCTAGGTTTGTGTAAGTGCATTCTATGATGTTTGCGGGACAAGGAAATCAGCTAATTATGAAATCACCTAATGATACATTTCTCAGAATGTATCTCTTTTGTTAAGTGAAACATTACAAAATGTATTTATTTAAAGTGTTTTAAAATCATTGGCTCAGCTGGGCGAGGTGGCTCACTCCTGTAATCCCAGCACTTTGGGAGGCCAAGGTGGGCGGATCAGGAGGTCATCTCCTACAGGCAGTGCACATTGACTAAGTTCATTCCTTGCTTTTGTTGTTGTTTGCTATTATAAATAGGATTTTGTCTTCAATTATATCTTCTAAAAGTTCTTTGGATTGGTGAAAGCTATTGATTGCTGAATATTGGTTTTTTACCCTGACCATTTGCTGTTTTCTCCCCCTAATCATAATTTTATCTTAGTTGGTTTCCAGTAATAAAGTCATGTTGTCTGAGGCCGGGTGCTGTAGCTCATGCCTGTAATCCCAGCACTCTGGGAGGCTGAGGTGGCCGATCGAGACCACCCTGGCTAACACGGTGAAACCCTGTCTCTACTAAAAATACAAACATTTAGCCAGGCATGGTGGCGGGCGCCTGTAGTCCCAGCTACTTGGGAGACTGAGGCAGGAGAATGGTGTGAACCCGGGAAGAGGAGCTTGCAGTGAGCCGAGATTGCGCCACTGCACTCCAGCCTGGGTGACAGAGCGAGACTCTGTAAAAAAAAAAAAAAAAATTAATGGCTGGGCACCGTGGGTCATGCCTGTAATCCCAGCAATTTGGGAGGCTGAGATGGGACAATTGCTTGAGGCCAGGAGTTCAAGACCAGCTTGGGCAACATAGTGAGACCCATCTCTACAAAAAATTTAAAAACATACATTAGCAAGGCATGGTGGCGTGCACCTGTAATTCCACCTACTTAGGAGGCTGAAGCAAGAGGGTCACGTGAGTCCAGGAGTTCAAGGCTGCAGTGAGCCATGACTGTCACTGCACTCCAGCCTGGATGACAGAGCAAGACTCTTTTTAAAAATAGCCAGGCGTGATGGCTCTGACCTGTAATCCCAGCACTTTTGGAGGCTAAGACAGGCAGATTGCTTGAGTTTAGGAGTTTGAGGCCAGCCTGGGCCATATGGCGAAACCCCAACCCTATAAAAAAAATAAAAATTAGCCAGGTGTGGTGGCGCACACCTGCAGTCCCAGGTACTTGGGAGGCTGAGGTGAGAGAATCGCTCGAGCTGGGAGGCAGAGGTTGCAGTGAGCTGAGATCACACCACTGCACTCCAGCCTTGGGTGATGGAATGAGACCTGTCTCAAAAAACAAATAAAAAAAACTTTTAAAAAATTTAGTCTGATGGCATTGTACCACTGTGCGTGTGTTCACGTAACACTACTAGTAATTACCCTGACACACAGGCACACGCAGATGGAGGGACTTCCCTAAAAGCAAGTTTAAGGGATTAAATATCATCTTTGTCATCACATCCTCCTCTTTTCCCTTCTCCTCCTCCTCCTTGTCATCGCTACTGAGGACAGCACTGCTGCCTGTGCCCAGGGGCCTTTCTTCCTCAACGCCCCCAGCACCACCCAAAGTCCCCCTCTGTGGAATCGGAGCACTGAGTGTGTTGGCCTCAGGGACACTGAAGGAAGCCGCCCGTCCTCTCAGCCTTGGAGTCTGCTTAACCATATCATTCAAACCACCTTCCATCAAAGGTTTGAATACAATGAGCAGCTGCTCCTGCATTCCTCCAGGACACAGGTTCACCAGCTGGGTGTCTGTCAAAGAGAATGAGCCTCTTGAGTTGGTCCAAACTTGACTCTCCTTGAAGGTCTTCTCTGGCCATCCTCAAAATCCACAGGATGAAATGTGTTCGATGAGGACAACTCACTCGTGTCGTAGCGTTTGGATGGGCTGCGGCGTGGCCGCTTCTGCTGTAGAGACGGAGCTTTCCTGTGGTTCACGCGCTTCCTTCCTGAAGCCTCATATTTCCCATTCCGTTGATACTTGGCCACCTTAACCTGCAAAGCGCAGTTTCTAATGTCATCTTCATCCAAACGCATGAATGCAAGATCCACAGCTTCCCTCTTCCAATGATCCCAAAGCCTGTCTCCTTTAAGATGTCCTTGGTTATCTTTGTAAAAGTTGACCTTAAGTTCTTCTGTCTGGGGATCGCTCATAATAATGCCAAATGGACAGGCGTGTGAATGCCTCCACGGTAATGACCAGAGGCAAACCGGCACATACACATTTGTATTTCTCCTTCTTCAGCATGAAGCCTTCCTTTTTCTCCCCTCTTTGTGGGATCAGTGGGTTTGGGGTTTTTCTTGGTGGCAGCTTCTCAGTGTTGCAGCCGTGTATTTGCAGCAGAGCAGCGCCATCACCGAGCAGCCATCGTTGGCCTGATATGCAGCGGGGAAATCTTCACTGGTTTCTCTTCTGCTCCTGTGCTTGCAGAAACCGGGCTGGCTCTTGATTGGGACTGTAGGCTCAAGAGGCTGGGGAAGGACAGCCAGCCTCAGGAGACATGCCAGGAAGGGGCGGCTCCTTCCTGCTCCTCAATGACTCAGTGTGTTGGCCACATTGCTCCCCTCCTCCACCCTTGCTCAGCAGTCTGCATCCGGGGCAGGGCTGGCAGGCAAAGAGGCTGTGTCACAGCCCTTCAGAGCCTCAAGCTGGGGTCCCTAGGGTTGCTGGACCTCAGATCACCGTGAGGCAGGGGGTCCTCCACCCTCCCTCCGGCAACTCTGAAGTATGGGAAGGTGCGTTCTCTAATTGCCGAGGGGCCTGTCCCTTCCTGTGTGGGTTGAGAGGATGGGAAGTTGCTGAAATCCAACCTCTCTGAGAGCCAGTGCTGTCACCTTGGCCTGAGTATGCTGAAGACATTAATTCTGGTTCCCAAGCAAAACTGTTAGCAATTCGAGGGCTGGGCTCTAGCCTAGATCTCAACTCCCATAGTATCAGGCACCCTGATACATTTTCTGCCGGTTTTTAAGTTTCTTTTTTTGAGACAGAGTTTCACTCTTGTTGCCCAGGCTGGAGTGTGCAATGGCGCGATCTCGGCTCACCGCTACTTCCACCTCCCTGGTTCAAGCGATTCTCCTTCCTCAGGTAGCTGGGATTACAGGCATGCGCCACCATGCCCGGCTAATTTTGTATTTTTAGTAGAGACAGGGTTTCTCCATGTTGGTCAGGCTGAACTCAAACTCCCGACCTCAGGTGATCCGCCCGCCTTGGCTTCCCAAAGTGCTGGGATTACAGGCATGAGCCACTGCGCCCGGCCGGTTTTTAAGATCTTATTGCTGAAAAACGTAAAATGAAAAACAAATTCAGTATCAGCAGGGCAGCAGGAATTGCCATTTAAAAAAAAAAAGAAAATTGGAAATGACTGCAGCCAGGCGTGTGTGATTGGGCCCCGTGACCTTTTTCTTAGGCAAACAGGGCTTTGTGGATTCAGAAAGACTTCTTTGGTTGTGTAGTTTGTCTCAGAGCCTCTCGTGGGTGGAGGCTGGTAAAAAGAGGAAACAGACTCATGTTGCTCAACGTAAGAAAGCACCAGGAATTTTGGAGAAGTTCCCGGCAGCTCAGGAGAGTGGCTGGTGCCTTGTCCCAGGGGAGAGGGAAATAAGCACAGGCCTATTTCTTTCTCAAGAGGGAAAAACTGAGCCCCAGAAAATGGTGATAAGATGGGGAGGCAGGAAAGAGCTAGCTAATGTACAGTTCAGCAGTGGGCACCGTGTGGGAACCTCTCCTAAGCTGCCCTCCCTCTGATGGATGCATGCTCAAGTGATTTTGTTGGCCCTTAAAGGAAAGTGTTATTCCATCCTGTAATCCTAGCACTTTGAAAAGAGGCTAAGGTGGGAGGATCACCTGAGGTCAGGAGTTCAAGACCAGCCTGGCCAACATGGTGAAACGCCGTCTCTACTAAAAAATACAAAAATTGGCCGGTGTGGTGGTGCATGCCTATAGTCCCAGCTACTTGGGAGGCTGAGGCAGGAGAATCGCTTGAACCCGGGAGGTGGAGGTTGCAGTGAGGTGAGATCGTGCCGTTGCACTCCAGCCTGGCCACAGAGTGAGACTGCATCTCAAAAAAAAAAAAAGACATTTGCCCAAGGGTCACAGCTGTAGAGGGGCAGATGTGGTTTGAACCCAGGGTGTCTGGCTCCTCTCTGGAAGCAGCCAAAGTGCCTGTGATTGGGGTAGTGACAAAGCACTCTGAGCCGCTGCATGGCAGATGCTGTGAGGAGTCATCTTTGCCTGTCCCATACCTATTCCCATTTTTTCTGATTGCAATACCTTGTTTTTTTGTGTGTGGCGGGGGAACCATGCCCTTTCAACCAAGCTATGTTGTGTTCATAAGGGTGGCCCCTCCTCTGACCCCAGGAGTGGCAGTTCACAGCCCTGACTGATCACGGTGTTCCATGGCCTAGCCGTAACCACCCCAGGGAGTGAGACTGAACTCGGGTTCATTGGACCTATCAGGAAACAGAGACCTTTCTTGCTTCTGGACTTGGAGCTGTGACGAAGTAAGTGGGTCAGAGGCCAACACAGAGAGAGCGTTGGCCTACAAATGCAGCCCAGGCAGAGGATGGTGCGGCCAAGCCACACAGAGAGACAACCTCCTAGTGACACGCTGTGAACACCTGCATCCACCCCTGCCTGAACTGGAGCTTTTCCTCTTCAGCTCTTCAGTTATGTGAGGCAAGATGTTGCCTTTTTTGCTTAGTGCTGTGAGTTGAGTGTACAGCAGTTACAATCAAAGAATCCTAAATAATGCTGCAAGCATGGTGACTATCTACATGGGAATATGCAGTACTCCAGTGAAAACAAAACATAAATTAATTTTGGAATCTGATGACCATAATCTAAAAACATTCATAGAGGTATATAAAAATCATAACAAAATTTAAAGTAGCATATCTCCTCACGAAGCAGGTTAAGTGTATACACAAAGAAGGAGGAGGAAAAGGTGAGGAAGAATCTGCCCTTGTGGGGAAGTGACAGAGGCAGAAGAGGCTGATGCAGTCAGTCCTGCATCCAGGCCCAGCTCTGCCAGCAGCTGAGTACCCCTGAACAAGCTCCTCCACCTCTTCGGGCCTCAGTTTCCCCATCTATGAAAGAAAGGGAGTCTGGCTTCCATAGCTGCCCCACCTGATACGCAAGGTGCCAGCGTGTCCTCAGTCCTGTCATGAGAAACCTTCCCCCTAGGATCCCAGGAGGAGCTTGAAATCCTGTCTGGGATCCCGATGGCCCAGGTGCTGACCCTGCCTCGGGTTGTGTCTGCTGAGAAGTCTGATTTCTGCTCATCTCTCCCCATTTCTTTCTTCCCGTAAAGCGAGCTGATGTGCTGGAACGTCGATGCAGCCAGTGATGTGTTTGATGAGAATGTATTGAGGGTAAAGCTGGCCAGAATCCAGGTGTGTGTCATCTGAACTCTTGAATTATGGATGGAAGGTATGTCCTCTGTTGATGTCTCGCAGCTTGAGCTGACAATCTGTAAGAAGGTTTTGTTATCTTCATGTTACAGATGGTGAACCGAAACTTACAGAGGTCAAGTCACTTGACCAGGCTCCACCCCTACAAGAGGCAGCACGGAAACTAAAACCCAGGCGGCCTTTTCCAAAGCTTGTGCTCTGCTCCACTGCGGGAAGGAACCCTTCTGGGAATTGAAGCAGTACTGAACAAAGGCCATTTTTAAGAAGCGACCCTTAAAGACTGTCCTGGGGAGTTCACAGTGAGTACAGCAGAAACCTAAGACGGGGTCCCCGGCTCAACAAGGGTCTCATGTTTTGTGGGTCAGAGATTCTTTTGTGTCGTGTGTGGGTGAGGTCAAAAACCACTTCCTGTTCTGTGGCAGACAAGACATCTGAAGAGCTCTCCTGCAGCAACACTTCTAGATGCAAGTAAATCACAGCAAATATACTTTTAAATGTGTTACTAAGATCATAAAAAATGAATGAAAATGCCCAAGCATATCCCCAACCCCTCACCCCACCACCACAACAATAAACAAGTTGCTGACAGCGGATTGGTAAGCAAGTGTGGAACCTTAGGCTGGTCGGCATCAAATACTAATAACCGAGCAAGACCAGGCCTGAGGGCTGTGCCATTGAGAGGTGACAGCATGCTGGCCGTCCTCACAGCCCTCGCTCTCTGCGCCTCCTCTGCCTGGGCTCCCATTTTGGCGGCACTTGAGGAGCCTTTCAGCCCACCGCTGCACTGTGGGAGCCCCTTTCTGGGCTGGCCAAGGCGGGAGCCGGCTCCCTCAGCTTGCAGGGAGGTGTGGAGGGAGAGGCGCCAGCGGGAACCAGGGCTGCGCGCGGCGCTTGCGGGCCGGCTGGAGTTCCGGGTGGGCATGGGCTTGGCGGGGCCCTGCACTCGGAGCAGCCGGCCGGTCCTGCCGGCCCCCCGCGATGAGGAGCTTAGCACCCGGGCCAGCAGCTGCGGAGGGTGTACTGGGTCACCCAGCAGTGCCAGCCCACCGGCGCTGCGCTCGGTTTCTCACCGGGTCTTAGCTGCCTTCCCGCGGGGCAGGGCTCAGAACTGCAGCCCGCCATGCCTGAGCCTCCCACCTCCTGCGTGGGCTCCTGTGTGGCCCGAGCCTCCCCGACGAGCACCGCCTCCTGCTCCACGGTGCCCAGTCCCATCGACCACGGAAGAGCTGAGGAGTGCGGGCGCCCGGCGTGGGACTGACAGGCAGTTCCACCGCAGCCCCAGAGCAGGATGCACTGGGTGAAGCCAGCTGGGCTCCTGAGTCTGGTGAGGACGTGGAGAACCTTTATGTCTAGCTCAGGGATTGTAAATACACCAGTCGGCACTCTATCTAGCTCAAGGTTTGTAAACACACCAATCAGCACCCTGTGTCTAGCTCAGGGTCTGTGAATGCACCAATCAACACTCTGTATCTAGCTGCCCTGGTGGGGCCTTGGAGAACCTTTGTGTCAACTCTCTATATCTAACTAATCTGGTGGGGATGTGGAGAACCTTTGTGTCTAGCTCGGGGATTGTAAACGCACCAATCAGCGCCCTGTCAAAACAGACCACTGGGCTCTACCAATCAGCAGGATGTGGGTGGGGTCAGATAAGAGAATAAAAGCAGGCTGCCCAAGCTAGCAGCGGTAACCTGCTCGGTTTTCTTTCCTGCTTGCCACCTCCTTCCCTCCTATCTCTCTTTATCCCTCTCTCACCATGTGATAAGCTGGCTCCCCTTGCCTTGTGCCATGATTAGAAGCTTCCTGAGGCCTCCCCAGAAGCCAAGCATATGTAGGTGCTGTGCCTGTACAGCCTGCAGAACCGTGAGCCACATAAACATCTTTTCTTTATAAACTACCCAGCCTCAGGTATTCCTTTATAACAATGCAAAACAGACTAACACAATCATTAATCAACTAGATCCAATGAACATGTATATTACGCTCCATCCAACAATGACAGAGTACACATTCTTTTCAAGCACACCTGGAACATTCACCAACATAGATCATATCCTGCAGCTTAACAAATTTAGAAAAATTGGAATCATACAAAATATGTTATTACCATAATAGAATTAAACTACAGATCAATAAAAGGAAGACAATAGAAAAAACACCAAGCATTTGGAAATTAAACAACTTGTAAGTGACCCATGGGTCAAAGAAGTCTTGAGAGAGATTGGAAGTATTTTTAACAGTGAAAATGAAAATACAACATATGAAAATATGTGAGATGCAACTAAAGTAGTCCTTAGAGGGAAATTCATGGCATTAAAATGCTTACATTAGAAAAGGAGGTCTTGAATCAATAATATCAGCCTACATCTTAAGAAATAAAAAAAGAAGAGTGAAACATACCCAACACAAGCAGAAGGAAGGAAATCATAAACAGGAGTAGAAATCCATACAATTGAAAACAGCAAACAGAGAAAATGAAATGAAAACAAAAGCTGATTCTTTGAAAAGATCCACGAAACTGATGAATCTCTATAAAGACTGATCAAGCAAAAACGAAGACACAAATTACCGATATTAGAAATTAAAGGTGGGAGATCACTATAGACCTGCAGACATTCAAAATCTAATAAGCTAACAAAAGAATACTGTGGAGTCCTAATTACAGAAAGGGAGTCAGGCTGGCAGGTCCAAGGGAAAGCAAAAAGAGAAAGCAGGTAAGTTACAAGTCTGCCTTTCTTCATGGTCCAAAACACATCGCCCTCCTGCACAAATAACTCACGGTCCTGCACCCAGCTAGACACCTGCAAGTTAGCTCCGTGCAGTCTTGGCCTTATCCGTACTGCACAAAGCCCTCTTCAGCATAAACACTACCCTATACAATCTCCACAAGCCTTTGTTTCTTTGTAGTCAGCTTCCACTGACTTGCCCATTGTCTCTCTGGCAACGTATTTTCCTACTTTATCTAATCTGCCATTCTTTACCTACAACTGTCTTGGTAAATCCTTATACTCCCACACCACCGGCCCAGATAGTCACCACCCACCCATGACGTTTCAGTGGTCCTCCCGGGATCTCTCCGTACAGGGGAACACTCTCCTCATGGGGAATTCTCTTCCCTCTCTCTTTCCCAACTCGGGAACCTCGGTGGACAGCGTCTAAGCACAGAGACAGTTGCAGGTCTCTGGCTGGGGCTATACTCCCATGGGAGTGAAAGGTGCTTGTGTGGAAACGTCTGACCGCCACCGCCCAGGTCAGGTGAGGGACCTAAGTCCTTTTCTCTTTTCGTCTGTCGGCTGCCGTTTCTTAATAGTTCTTTGGTAATTGAGGGTAACTGGCAAGGGCCAATGTCCAGCGTTGCCTGAAGGCCAAAGGGTGAATGGGGTCAGCTGCCCTGCCCGGAAGGGGAAAAGGCTCGCCTCTCTTTTCTGACTGTAGTCCGTACGTGTGCTGCAATTGACATGGAAGCCCATTCGGGGCAAATTCACACACGTTTCAGGTGGCTCAGACCCTCTGTCTCAGTCCAAATTCTGGGGAGTCACCCAGCCATCCTGTTCCAGATGTTGCCAAATTAGGTAATTTCAGACAGCCTCAGAATAGTGAGTCTTCCCCTCCCCGCTCCCTTTCCTGGGCTGGCACGCGTGGAGATCTTCTTGTACCCTTCCTTCCTCATACAATACCCAAAATACAATCTCAAACTCCAAACATGGTTGATCACCCAGTGTGAGTAGAACCTGGACTGGCTGTCCACCCGCAGGGCGCCCTGGATGATCTTTACTAATAGGTGGGATGCCCCTTTATACAGTGCACCCCAAGTCCCTCAGCAGACATATGTGGAACTTGGCAAACATCTCGGCATTCATCTTGGCAGGATGCCCCAAGCAGAAGTGTGGTTGATGACCCTGCCTGGCACTGCCCCCGAGGGGTGTGTTTTCAGTTCCGCCATGGAACAAGCCTCGTCTGTTCCTTCAGACTCACCGCTAGGCTGCATCCTAAAGCATTAAGACAAATTTAACCCTCAGACTCTCAAAAAAAGAAATATCTAATTTTCTTTTGTAACACAGCATGGCCCCTATGCAGGAAATCCTCAAATTAACCTCCTCAGTCTTTATAATTCAAAGCGAAATAAGGAAAACAGGACTAAGGAAAAGAAAAAAACAAAAATGCAAGGACAAGACACAGGTTCAATGGTTGGCTGCTTTACAAGCCCCCAGCTTCTCCAGGTTTCCCTAAGAACACTCCTCGAAATAACTGCCATCTGTGCAAAAGGCCAGACCACTAAAAGGCAACTTACCCAATAAAATAAATGAGGAAAAGCTGTACACAGCTTGTCCACTCTGCCACAAGCTTAGCCACTGGAAACAGGATTGCCCTGAAAGCTGAAGGACCCCCAGAACAAAAATTCAACCACCAGTGGCCTTAATCTAAAGGGGTTCTCTGCTCCAGCTAAAAACAGCTCAACTTAACTAGTAACTTGTGTAGGTGGGAAACATTTGTTCCACATTCTGTGGGTCTGAAGTGCTAAAGCTTTCTGTGACGGGAGATAAAGTGGAAAAGAGTGCTAGCTCCACACCATGCAGCAGCTGGGAAGCTCACAAGCCCTCCTGTAAAGCTGAACCCTTGCCTCTCCATTCTTTCTTTTCCTTTTTTCTTTATCTGTTCAATGCAAAGATACAGCCTTAAAAGAGAAAGACAATTTCTAACATCCTAATCTTTGATTTTATTGTTCTCTTTAAAACTCCAGCTGATTGCATATTATGGCCTGTTTTCATGTACATTTTAAACTTATGGGCAAGTTGCAACAAGAAAAATTCAGAGCTCAAATGGTTAACCTGCCTTATAGAGTTAAATAGTTTTCTAAAGCTCTTTATTGCCCTCTTTTTTCTGTCTGCCTTAGATCAAGGTGGTTTTATAATCACCTGTAGAACTCTAACAGGTGCTCTTGAGTGCAGGTTTCTAATAACTTTGGAAATTGTAACATTAGAATAAAGAAAAAACTTCCCAGACTCTCATTAAAAGCTAATGTGTTCATAAATATCGAGCAGAAGTTAATTACATAAACTAAACTAATGGAAAACTAAAATAATATTTTTATAGCTTTTTGTTTAAAACATTGTTAACTCTTCTGTTTTTCAAAGTCCATAAAAACTTTTCTCTTTTAAGCTATTTACAGCCTTTAACAATTGGCTAAAGTACAATCTTGTAACGAAAAATTTTTTTTTTTTTTTTTGAGACGGAGTCTCGCTCTGTCGCCCAGGCCGGAGTGCAGTGGCGCAATCTCGGCTCACTGCAAGCTCCCCCTCCCGGGTTCACACCATTCTCCTGCCTCAGCCTCTCCGAGTAGCTGGGACTACAGGCGCCCGCCACCACGCCCGGCTAATTTTTTGTATTTTTAGTAGAGACAGGGTTTCACCGTGGTCTCGATCTCCTGACCTCGTGATCCGCCCGCCTCGGCCTCCCAAAGTGCTGGGATTACAAGCGTGAGCCACCGCGCCCAGCCATGAAACTTTAAAGCATATTTTACTGTCTACCTGATTTCTCTAGAATGTAAAAGCTATTTGCAAATATACTTAATTTATGGCACTATAGTTATTTGCATATATTCATTAAAATCTATTTTCTGGCTGTGTGTCTTGGCCCATTTTCTGGCTGTGTGCCATGGCTCACATCATCGCAGATACTGTAGTTATTTACATATATTCATTAAAAATCTATTTTCTGTTTGTGTGTCATGGCTCATTTTCTGGCTGTGTGCCATGGCTCACGCCATCATGGATACTATAGTTATTTACATATATTCATTTATTTTCTGTCTGTGTGTTGGCTCATTTTCTGGCTGTGTGCCATGGCTCACGCCATGGTGTGAAAATCTATTTTCTATTTTCTGGCTGTGTGCCATGGCTCACGCCTGTAATCCCAGCACTCATGCAGGTGGATTGTTTGAGCTTAGGTGTTTGAGACCAGCCTGGGTAATGTGGCAAAATCCTGTCTCTATGAAAAACACAAAAAATTAACTGGGTATGGTGGCACATGCCTGTAGTCCCAGCTACTTGGGGGGCTGGGGCAGGAAGATTGCTTCAACCTGGGTGGTCGAGGCTGCAGTGAGTTGATATTGCGCCATTGCACTCCAGCCTGGGTGACAAAGTGAGACCTTGTCTCACCAGGACAGACCCTGAATTGATTCCAGGAATCCATGCATCCAGGTAAGCACTACACTTTCTAGGCTACCTTGCAATTGAGATGGCCAGTGAGGTGTCAGCAGAAGTCACAGGCAGGGCTTCCAGGAAATACCCTCAAGAAGCTAACTCAGCTGGGGCTGGGAGGTGTGGGAGCTAGTTTCCTCTGGCTTTGCCGCTGGCTGTCTTCCCAGCTGGACTGTGGGATGATGCTAGGGCTCAGTCAGCCTTCTGGTCATCCTGGGGATGGTGGCTATGCACCAAGGGCAGGGAGCAGAAATACCAAAGGAACCTGGATTCCTGGGGCTCTCTCGGGGCTGCAAGACGGTGGATTGGTAACCTCTGATATTTGTGTTTATGTATTTTCCATGCAGGAACATCTATAATGGCACTGAGTCTGTAGGGAGGGTTATGGCCTGTCAGTCTGAAACTGCATAAGGGCTCCAGGCACAGGCTTTGTGTCCAAGTACCTTGCTGTGTTTAAGGCACATCACAGCACCGGAGAATGTGGGAGAGGTCACATTCAACCATTCAAAGCGCAGGGAGGTTCCTATTCTGACACCAGCAACACTTAAACAAGAATGAACTT
>NW_026652295.1:2766437-2920073 GCF_009828535.3 Hylobates moloch
ATCACAACGTGGACTGAGCAAGTTGCTCCCTGCTTGGGGTTGGAAGCCGGACTGGCCTAGTTCCCTGGGTCTTTTGTTGTTGTTGTTGTTTTTGTTTTTGTTTTTGAGACAGAGTCTCGCTCTGGCCCAGGCTGGAGTGTAGTGGCGCGATCTCGGCTCACTGCAAGCTCCGCCTCCCGGGTTCACGCCATTCTGCTGCCTCAGCCTCTCCGAGTAACTGGGACTACAGGCGCCCGCCACCACGCCCGGCTAATTTTTTTTTTTTTTTTTTTTTTTTTGTATTTTTAGTAGAGACGGAGTTTCACCGTGTTAGCCAGGATGGTCTTGATCTCCTGACCTCGTGATCTTCCCGCCTTGGCCTCCCAAAGTGCTGGGATTACAGGCGTGAGCCACCGCGCCTGGCCGTTCCCCGGGTCTTTTGAATGGTGTAAGTTGAATGGCGGTAGATTCTAGGACAGTTCAGTAGGAGCCCATCCTCAAAAGGAAAATAACAGAACTTCCTGATAATCTGGTGTTGGGGCTGAGCAATTACTGCAAACAAATGAGATGTGACCATAATTGCATCCTGAGTTTGAGGAGGAGGTCATGGTACTAAAACGAGATAAAATCAGCTCCAACGACAAACATCATCTCTGGGGGTTTCTAGATTCTCACTTTTCATTTAATCCCCAGCCTTAGTGGAATGCAAGAGTCGGAGTCGGCATTCTGGGCAGGGAGGCAGGTGAGGCAGGTACATATTTCCTCTTCTCCCCAACGCCCCATGTTTCTATTTCTGAATAAAATGGACCATCATGGTGCTAAGGTAAGGCTAAACTAGCTGAGCCACCTCCTGAAGAGGTCATTGCTTTTTTTTATTTAATGAGATTTCTTTCCCTTCTGCTACCAGCATCTCCATCCCTTTGGGAAACTGACTCTTAATAACAGAGTTTTTTGTACTTTTTAACTTTGTTTTTGTGTAGTCAAATATGTACAACGTAAGATATGCTGTTTTATCCATTCTTAAGCGTACAGTTCAGAAGCATTAATTACATTGACAATGTTGTGCAACCTTTCCTGCTATTTATTTCCAAAACCCTTTTCAACAGAACAAATAAAAACACGGTACTCATTGTAAAATAACTTCCCATTCCCCCCTCTTTTCATTACCGGTAGCCTCTAATCTACTTTCTGTCTCTATGATTTGTCTGTCCCATGTACTTCGTATAAGTGGAATCCTACAAAATGGGCCTTTACACTCAGCTTATTTCCCTTGAAAACCTTGTTGGCAAGTTTCATCAATGTTGTAATATGAGTCAGAATTTCATTTCTTTTTGGCTGAGTATTAAAAATGCACAGGTCGTTTGAGATTTGTGAATAATGCACCAATGATTCTTGGCATATATGTATCTGTGTGACTCCCTGCGTTTAATACTGTGGGTGTCTACCGAGGAATGGAATTGTTATTATAACAATTCTATCGTCATCCTATGTTTAGCTTTTTGAGGAATAGCCAAAATGTATTTCACGGTGTCTGTGCAATTTTACGTTTCCACCAACAATGTATGAGGGTTCCAATTTCTCCATGTTTTCACCAGCATTTGTTATGTTGCTTCTTTTTTCCTGAATTATTGCCATCCTAGCAGGTGTGATGTGGTATCTCCATGGGGGTTTGATTTGCATTTCCCTAATGACTAATGACTTGAATCATCTTTTCGTGCATTTACTGGCCATTTGTATAACTTCTTCGGAGAAATGTCTGTTCGAGTCCTTTGCTTATACTTTAATTGGATTGTTTGCCTATTCGTTGTTGAGTTGTAGAAGTTCTTTATGTTCTGAATTTATCAGCTTATATGATGTGCAAAATTTTTCCTTCACTCTGTAGGTTGTCTTTCTTGATAATATCCTTTGATACACAAAATTTCAGATTTTTTTTTGTTATACTTTAGGTTTTAGGGTACATGTGCACAATGTGCAGGTTTGTTACATATGTATCCATGTGCCGTGTTTTGCTGCACCCATTAACTTGTCATTTAGCATTAGGTATATCTCCTAATGCTGTCCCGCCCCCTCCCCCCACCCCACAACAGTCCCCGGAGTGTGATGTTCCCCTTCCTGTGTCCATGAGTTCTCAAAATTTCAGACTTCAATGAAGTATACTCCCAGTGAATTTTGTTTCTTTTTGTTTTTTCGTTGTTGTTTGGCCAGAGATTTTGGTGTCATATCTAAGAACCTATTACCAAACCCAAAATTATGAAGATTTACTTCTATGTTTTCTCCTAAGAATTTTATGATCGTAGTTTTTATATTTAGTTCATTGCTTGTGAGGGTTTTTTTAATACGGTGTGAAGCAGGGTCTGACTTTACTCTTGCATGTGGAAATACAGTCCTTCCATATCATCTATTGAAGAGACTATTCTTCCCTGCGTTGAATGCCGCTTGGCACCCTTGGCCATAGATATACGAGTTTATTGAGGATCCCGTGTACATGTCTTGCTGCTTTTATGATTTTCTCTTTGTCTTATACAGACATCCCTCATTTCGTTGCATTTTGCTTTACTGCAATTCAAAGATTACTGTGTTTTTTACATATTGAAGGTCTGTGGCAACTGTGTCAAGCAGGATTTTGGGACCATTTTTCCAACAGCATGTGCTCATTTCTTGTCTCTGTGTTACATTTTGGTAATTCTCACAATATTTCAAACCTTTTCATTATTATTACATCTGTTATAGTGATCCGTGATGTTACTATTATAACTGTTTTGGGGTGCCACAAACTACACCCATATAAGTTGACAGACTTAATGGATAAATGTTCTGTGTTCTGACCGCGCCAGCAAGCAGTCATTTCTCCATCTCTCTCCCTCTCCCAAATTCTTTGAGACAACACAACAATATTTAAATTAGGTTAGTGAAGAACCAACCCTATAATGACCTTTAAATCTTCAAATAAAAGGAAGAGTTGCATGCCTGTCACTTTAAATCAAAAGTGACAGACGATTAAAGTTAGGAAGACATGCCAAAAGCCAAGATAAGCCATAAGCAAGGCCTCTTGCACCAAACAAGCTGCCAAGTTGTGAATGCAAAGAAAAAGTTCTTGAAGGAAATTAAAAGTGCTACTTTAGTGAACACATGAATGATAAGTAAAACAGCCTTATTGCTGACATGGGGAAAAGTTTAGTGGTCTGCGTAGATCAAACCAGCCACAGAACTCCCTTCAGCCAAAGCCGAATCCAGAGCAAGGCCCCAACTCTCTTCAATCCTATGCAGGATGAGAAAAGTGAGGAAATTGCAGAAGAAAAGTTGGAAGCTAGCAGAGGTTGGTTCCTGAGATTTAAGGGAAGAAGCCATCTCTGTAACATAAAGTGCAAGGTGAAGCAGGAAGTGCTGATGGAGAAGCTGCACCAAGCTATCCAGAAGATCTAGCTAAGATCATTGATGAAGGTGGCTACACTAAACAGATTTTCAATGTAGATAAAACAGCCTTCTATTGGAAGAAGATGCCACCTAGGACTTCCATAGCTAGAGAGGAAAAGTCAATGCCTGGCTTCAAAGCTTCAAAGGACAGGCTGACTCTGTTGTTAGGGGCTAATGCAGTTGGTGACTTTTAAGTCGAGACCAATGCTCATTTACCATGCTGAAAATCTTAGGGCTTTAAGAATTATGCTAAACCTACTCTGCCTGTGCTCTCTCAGTGGAACCACCAAGCCTAGGTGACAGCATGTCTCTTTACAGCATAGGTTACTGAGTATTTTAAGCTCACTGTTGAGACTCACTGTTCAGAAAAAAAGATTCCTTTCAAAATATTACTGCTCATTGACAATGCACCTGATTACCCAAGAGTCTGATGGAGATGTACGAGATGAATGCTGTTTTCATGCCTGCTAACACAACGTCCATTCTACAGCCCATGGGTCAAGCAGTAAATTCAACTTTCAAGTCTTATTATTGAAAAAATACACTTCTGGCGGGCGTGGTGGCTCACGCCTGTAATTCCAGCACTTTGGGAGGCCGAGGCGGGTGGATTACCTGAGGTAGGGAGTTCGAGACCAGCCTGGCCAACATGGGGAAACCCCGTCTCTACTAACAATACAAATATCAGCTGGGCGTGATTGCGGGCGCCTGTAATCCCAGCTACTTGGGAGGCTGAGTAACAAGAATCGCTTGAACCCGGGAGGAGGACGTTGCAGTGAGCCAAGATCGCACCACTGCACTCCTGCCTGGATGACAAGAGTGACTCCATCTCAAAATACTACTACTACTACTACTACTACTACTACTACTACTACTACTACTACTACTACTAACAATAAATACAAAATAATTTTAAAAAGGCTATTAGCTGCCAGATATAGTGATTCCTCTGGTGGATCTGGGCAAAGTAAACTGATAAATTTCTAGAAAGGTTCTCACCACTCTTGATGCCATTAAGAACATTTGTGATTTATGGAAGGAGGTCAAAATATCAACATTAACAGGAGTTTGGAAGAAATTAATTCGAATGCTCATGGAAGACTTTAGGGAAGGAAGTAGCTGCAGATGTGGTGGAAATAGCAACAGAACTAGAATTAGAAATGGAACCTGAAGATGTGACAGAATTGCTGCAACCTCATGATAAAACTTTTCACAGATAAGGAGTCACTTTTTATGGATGAGCAAAGGAAGTGGTTTCTTGAGATGGAATCTGCCACTGGGGAAGATGCTGTGAACACTGTTGAAATGCCAACGGGCCGGGCGTGGTGGCTCACACCTGTAATCCCAGCACTTTGGGAGACCGAGGCTGGTGGATAACCTGAGGTCAGGAGTTCGAGACCAGCCTGGCCAACATGGTGAAACCTCGTCTCTACTAAAAATACAAAAATTAGCTGGGTGTAGTAGCACACGACTGTAATCCCAGCTACTCGGGAAGCTGAGGCAGGAGAATTGCTTGAGCCTGGGAGACGGAGGTTGCAGTGAGCCGAGATTGCACCACTGCACTCCAGGCTGGCTGACAGAGCGAGACTGTCTCAAAACAAACAAACAAACAAAAACCAAAAGATTTAGGATATAACAAACTAAGTTGATAAAGCAGTGGCAG
The DNA here is from genome assembly GCF_009828535.3 of Hylobates moloch. Lineage (NCBI taxonomy): Eukaryota > Metazoa > Chordata > Mammalia > Primates > Hylobatidae > Hylobates > Hylobates moloch. The sequence continues at coordinate 2,771,491 of NW_026652295.1, forward strand.
GGTTTGAGAAGATTGACACCAATTTGAAATAAGTTCTACTGTGAACAAAATGCTATCAAATGGCATTACATGCTACAGAGAAATCTTTCATAAAAGGAAGAATCAATTGATGAAGCAAACTGATTTTAAGAAATTGCCGGCTGGGCACGGTGGCTCACGCCTGTAATCCCAGCACTTTGGGAGGCCAACGCAGGCGGATCATGAGGTCAGGAGATCGAGACCATCCTGGCTAACATGGTGAAACCCCATCTCTACTAAAAATACAAATTAGCTGGGTGCGGTGGTGGGCGCCTGTAGTCCCAGCTACTCGGGAGGCTGAGGCAGGAGAATGGCGAGAACCCGGGAGGCGGAGCTTGCAGTGAGCCGAGATCGCGCCACTGCACTCTGGCCTGGGCGACAGAGCGAGACTCCGTCTCAAAAAAAAAAAAAAAAGAAAAGAAATTGCCACAGCCACTCCAGCCTTCAGCAACCACCACCTTGATCAGTCAGGTTCATTAACATTGAGGTGGGCCACTCCACCAGCAAAAAGATTATGACTCACTGAAGGCTCAGATGACTATCATTTTTTATTAGTGATAACGTGTTATGATTAAGGTATCTACATTTTTGAGACATAACGCACACTTAATACACTGCAGTATAGTATATAACTATTAGATGCATAGGGCTGCTAAAACGTTGTGTGATTTGCGTTATTGTGGTATTCGCTTTATTGTGGTGGTTTGGAACCTACCCCACAATATCTCTGAGGTGTGCCTGTATATTGCTGGCAGGAATGTAAAATTGCACAGTAGCTTTGCAAAAACAAGTTTGGCAGTTCTTCAAAAAGTTAAATATAGAGTTATACCATATGACTCACCAATTCTACCCATTGGTATATATCCATGATAAGCTCAAGAAAACATACATCTATACATATATTTATACATGAATGTTGATAGCAGCATTATTCATAATAGACAAAAGATAGAAAAAACCCAAATGTCTGTTAATTGATGAAACGCTAAACAAAATGGATATAGGTATACATATTATTATGAATATTATTCAGCCATAAAGAGAAATAAAGTCTGATAAATGCTACCTTGAACCATCATGAATGAACATTTAAAACGTTATGCTAAGTAAAAGCAGCAGCCACAAAAGACCATAAATTGTATGGTTCATTTTGCATGAAATCCCCGAAATAGGAAAATCCACAGAGACAGAAAATAAATCTGTGGTTGCCAGGGATTGTGGGAAGGAGGAAATGGAGAATAATTGCTAGGGTGATGAAAATCTTCTGGAGTTAATAGTGGTGATAGTTGGACAGCTTCATCAATATACTAAGAACCACTGAATTGCATGCTTTAAAAGGATGAATATTATGGTATGTGAATTGTATTTTACTAAAGGTGTTATTTTATTTGTATGTCATTTATTTATTTTTATTTTTTTATTTTATTTATTTATTTATTTTTTTTAATTTATTTATTTTTTTTTATTTTTTTATTTTTTTGAGACGGAGTCTCGCTCTATCGCCCAGGCTGGAGTGCAGTGATGCAATCTCGGCTCACGGCAACTTCCGCCTCTGGGTTCAAGCGATTCTCCTGCCTCAGCCTCCTGAGTAGCTGGGTCTACAGGCGTGCACCACCACGCTGGGCTAATTTTTGTATTTTTAGTAGAGACGAGGTTTCACCATGTTGGCCAGGCTAGTCTGGAACTCCTGACCTCGTGATCTGCCTGCCTTGGCCTCCCAAAATGCTGGGATTACAGGCGTGAGCCACCGTATCCAACCTTAGTAAGAACAAGCTAGGCACCTAGGGTGTCAAATTGAAGGAGGCTCTGATTCTCAGGGCTGCGCAAACGCAGGGTTGGCACCTATGTGTGTGGCCCTCCTGAAATTTTGTGCCTTAGGCGCCTAACTTGCCTCTCCCTAATTCAGGCCCTCGGGAGAAAGCTCTAATTCTGGTCAATTTGAAACAGGAGGGCACGGCTTCTGGGAGACGCTCCGTGCTCCAGAGAGAGCCATTTGTCTGTTCCCTTCCTCTGGATGTCACCGTGCCAACATGAAATGCTTCCAATTGCGTCCAGCCTGAGATAGAAGGGGGTGGGGGGATATCTGATGACATCACGAACTTCTGCATCAACTCCCCCGAGTCCCTGCCTCTGGACCCCCTGATAGAGGACACAAGGAGCGTCCTGAGCCCGTGTGACTCAGTGTCTCTTCCCATCACTTTGCGGGAAAATGGGGCTGCTTACACCACACCGCAGCCCAAGCACCTGTGGCTAGAGAAGGGCTCGGGTACTAGGAGTGAGGACGCCTGGTTCTGGGCCCAGGACTAGTACTAGTTAGTGGTGGGACCCGGAACAAATGCTTTGGTTCTAAGTGAATCCCCCATATTCATGACAAGAGGCGTGGGACACAGACCCATGGGGCCTTCCCACTGGAACATGGAGCTCGGCTGTCACCCGACCTTCGCTTCCTTAAGTAGAAAAGCCCAGAGTTCCAGGCTCTGTCTCCTTTCCCGCACACGCCTTGTTTCTTGGCGCGGAGGCCCTGGACGCCGCAGGCTCCCAACCTACTTCTCTGGGATGTCAGGGTCAGAACCCGGTCCTGAAGAGGCCCTGGCGCTGGGGGTGGGCGAGGCCGGGCGCGCGCCTTGGGAACCTGGCTGGCCTCAGGCTGGCGGGAGCATTCGCGGACACCGCCCTGGGCGGGGCGGACTGGGAGTTGATTGACCTGTCTCTGCTCCTAGCCCTGCCCTCCGCCACCGCGCGAAGGCGCGCGCCTCCCCGGCTAGTCCCGGCAGGCGGAGCCCCAGTTAGACCGCTCGTGACGTATGGGAACAGGTCTATCAAAAGCTTTATAAAAGGCGGTGCCCGCCGAGGCCCGAGTGGGAGTCCGCGGCGAGGGCAGCAGCACGGCCGGGTCCTGCGCCTCGGGCATCGGCGTCCAGGCTCGGAGCGCGACACGGAGACGAGGTGGCAGGTGAGGGCGTCCCCGCGCACGGCCGGGGTAGGGGACGCGAGTGGCGAGCTTCAGGTCCACCGCCTGCCACCGAAAGATGGGACCCGAGGACAGGAGAGGTCGCTCAGCCAAGAGCCCCGGGGAGGCGGTGGTGTCTCGGCGGGGTCAGCAACGGTCTCTGGGGGGTCCCCTGCAGCGCGCAGCCGGTTTCCGCCTCTGCAGCTCCCAGCCAGCGCGGACGCCGCCCTCGCCGACGCCTCCTCGCTGCCCTTCCCTGGCCGAAGCCCTCCCCTGCAGCCCCTCCCCACCTGCCGGCCCTGTTTTCTCGCTGCTCCTCTGCTCTGGGATGACGTCTGTTCTGGTTCTTCTCTATCTTTCAAAGTCACCAGTCTTCAGTTCCAAATCCGAGCACTCTTATCCATCCTAATTCTTTCAATAATTCAGCGAAACGGATGGGGCCCTTCCTTCCCCGAAGCACTCCTCCGGGGACTGAGAATCCGCGGAGCCAGGCTCAGCTCTCGCCTGCAGGGCCTGCGGTCAGTGGGGACCGCAGGCAAGATGACGAGTCACCTTCGGGAGGAGGGGTCGTGCTGGGGAGGCTCGCGCCAGCGGGGTTCTCTAGGGTGGGAATCAGAGCCTCCGGGCCGCAGTGTTTGAGGGTGAGTGGAATTAATCCCGTGATGGACATGGGGCCTTCTAAGGGGGACCAGGAGTTTGCGAAGAGGTGACTTTGGGAGGGGTTCAGAATGGCCAGAGGTGGAGGCTGTGACGTGAGCGAGGCGAGATCAAGGGAGCGGGCAAGTGGATAAGAAACCGTTTTAACAAGGTGGCTTTGAGCGGATCCTAAGGCCCCCGGGAGATTTAGGAGGAAGGACAAGAGGATTAAGACACCGCTTTCTGGCCTGGCGCGGTGGCTCACGCCTGTAATCCCAGCACTCTGGGAGGCCGAGGCGGGCGGATCACGAGGTCAGGAGATCGAGACCATCCTGGCTAACACAGTGAAACCCCTCTACTAAAAAAATATATATATATATATACAAAAAATTAGCCGGGCGTAGTGGCGGGCGCCTGTAGTCCCAGCTACTCGGGAGGCTGAGGCAGGAGAATGGCGTGAACCCGGGAGACGGAGCTTGCAGTGAGCTGAGATCGCGCCACTGCACTGCACTCCAGCACTCCAGCCTGGGCGACAGAGCCAGACTTCATCTCAAAAAAAAAAAGACACCGCTTTGTGAGGTGCTGTGTGGCTGTTGCGTGGTGGTGGCTGGGGGAAGTGGGTTGTGTTCATTGTCCAAGGCTCTCCAGTGCTTTGCGTGGCGTTTTGGGGAGCACAGATGAGGTGTCCCGACAGTGGGGAGTGGCTCTAGGGAGACCAGAGGCTCGGGAGGGGGCCTGGGCATTAGGCCAGGCACAGGACCCGAAGTGGGAAGAAATGTGGGCGTAGAGGGCAGGCCTTGGGGATGGGTGTGTGGGAGGAGGGGGAGATGGAAAGGAGTCAGGGAGGTCTCCCAGGCTCACCTGGAGGAGTGAGGGTCTCATTTCCAAGTGCACTGGGAACTGCAGTCTGGAGGTGGGGGTTCATTTGGTTTCAGACCTGTGACCAAGAGACCCACACCCTCACATTCACACTTTCAGAAGTGTGATACTCTCTCTGAAGCCTCCACCAGCTTCAGAGATAGTTGTCAGCTCTTTGTTCTCGCTGGTTTTCCTTCCTCACCTTGGGCTGTTTCTTGCCTTTTCCATTCTGGTGTTCTTCAAGGACCAGTTCCTTCATCTCATGCACAGTCTACACTCATGGCTTTTGCTGGGAGTAATAAGTAAAGCTCCCAAATAAATGTTTCTGAGTTAGAACACTGAAAACAAAATGAAGCAAAAACAACCCATTTCCAATCTCCCAAGGTCACATGATGTCCAGAGGACAGTGATGGGCAATAACTTTTTGTCTTCCCCATTAGAATGCAAGCTCCACGAATGGAACACAGAGTTTTTTATTTTTTATCGTTTTTTGAGACAGTCTTGCTCTGTCGCCCAGGCTGGAGCAATCTTCGCTCACTGCAACCTCCATCTTCTGGGTTCAAGCAATTCTCCTGCCTCAGCCTCCTGAGTAGCTGGGTCTACAGGCGTGCGCCACCACGCCCAGCTAATTTTTGTATTTTTAGTAGAGACGAGGTTTCATCACATTTGCCAGGCTGGTCCGGAACCCCTGAGCTCAGGCTGTCTGCCCGACTTGGCCTCCCAAAGTGCTAGGATTACAGGTGTGAGCCACTACACACGGCCAGAACATAAACATTTTATGTTTAATTCACAACCGAGTCTTCAGTGCCTAGAACAGGTGCTCAGTAAATATTTATTGAAGGAATGAATTCCTTTTTGTATCTCTTGTATCTATCACCAGATACTCTTGTATCTAGTACCTGCTTGGCATACAGTAGATAGAAAGTTTTGCTGAGTGAATAGCTCTGCCTTTTGTCTTTTTTGATATGTGTACATCTTTTAAAAAATAATGAATAGACTTTTAGAGCTGTCTTAGTTTACAGCAAAACTAAGAAGAAAATATCCCCTTCTACCAACATCCTGGACCGTACAGCCTCCCTACCATCAACATCCTGCATTAGTGTGGAATATTTGTTACACCCAATGAACCAACATAGATTCATGGTTACAAAAATGAACCAATATGGATAAAACTTATACATTATCAGCCAAAGTCCAGAGTTCGTTAGGTTTTGCTCTTTGTGTATATTCAAGATAATTTGACAAATGTATAATGAAATGTACCCAACACTGTAATATCAGACTCCACTGCCCTAAATATCCCTTGTGCTCCACCTATCCATCCCTCCTTCCCTGCAAATCCCTGGCAACCGCTGATCTGTTTTACTATCTCCATAGTTTTTCCTTTTCCAGAATGTCACATAGTTGGAATCATGCATTATGTAGTCTTCTCAGATTGGCTTCTTTCACTTAGATTTATACATTTAAGATTGCTCCAGGATTTTTTTTTTTTTTCTGTGGCTTCAGAGCTCATTTTTTTTTTAGCACTTAATATTCCATTGTATAGATGTACCACAGCTTATCTGTCCACCCATTAAATGACATCTTGGATGCCCTTAAGTTTTGGCAATTATGAATAAAACTGCTATAGACATTCTTGTACAGGTGTTTGTATGGGCACAAGCTGTCAACTCGTTTGGGTAAATACTTAAGGTGTGGAGTTGCTTCATCTTATTGTAAGAAGAGCTTGGTTAAGAAATTGCCAAAATGTCTTCCAAAGTGACTCTAACATTAGGCATTCCCACTAGGAATGTATGAGAGTTCCTTGTACTCCAGATCCTCATCAGCATTTGGTGTTGTGAGTGTTCTTTATTTTAGCCATTCTAATAAATGCGTAATAGTATTTCAGTTTTTTTAAATTGCAATTCTCTAATGACCTATGATATTGAGCATCTTTTCATATGCATATACATATGGTGAGGTGTCTGTTCAGAGCTTTTGCCCACTTTTAATCAGGTTGCACATTTCCATATTGTTGCATTTTAAGAGGGTTTTTTTGGTATATTGTGGGTCACAGTCCTTTATCAGATACGTCTTTTGCAAATATTTTCTCCCAGTCTGTGGCTTGTGTTGTGAATGTGGCTCGTTCTCCTGACATACATATCTTTTTACAGTATGTAATCCTGTTGTGCTTTTTTTTTTTTCCTTTTGAGACGGAGTCTTGCTCTTGTCACCCAGGCTGGAGTGCAGTAGTGCGATCTTGACTCACTACGATCTCCGCCTCCCAGGTTCAAGCAATTCTCCTGCCTCAGCCTCCCGAGTAGCTGGGATTGCTGGTGCCTGCCACAACGCCCAATTGATTTTTGTATTTTTTACTAGAGACAGGGTTTCACCATGTTGGCTAGGCTGGTCTCGAACTCCTGACCTCAAGTGATCCGCCCGTCTAGGCTTCCCAAAGTGCTGGGATTACAGGAGTGAACAACCGCGCCCGGCCTGATGTGCATATAATTTTATTACTTGATTTTTAATATAACATGAATAGCATGCAGTTCCAATTTTGCTCGAGACTTCACAATTACCATTTTAAAGGGCTGCAAAATAACCACATTTCCTCCTCGACAGCCCCATTTCACAGATGAAGGGAGAGGAATGCTAACTTGCCAATGCTAACCCGCAGAGCTCCGAATCCTCGGGATAGGGGCCCCGCTGTAATCCACCCAGTGCTTCCCTCCAGGCCCTTCTCCCTCTCGTGCGCGCGGGGGTTTCGGTTTCCTCTTTTACGTAGGCCGCCCCACTCGCTTGAAAACAAAGTCCGCGATCCTCTAGCCCGCAAGAGAGCTCCGGGACTCAGACCCTGGGCGCGAGGTCCCACGAGCGGCGGGGCGGCGCTCTCGCAGTCCTCCTCCCAGGCAAAGGCCGGGACAGGGGGAGGAGGCAGCGCGAGCAGTCCACGCCCTCCAGCCGGGCGCACTCGACGCGGACGGCGGACGGCGGACGGCGGGTCAGCTGCCGGAGCGCGGCGAGTCCAGAGGACCCACAGCTGGGGCGCCAGAGCGCGGCCATCCGGGCGGGACCGAGGGAGCGCGGCGGGACTTGGCTGGACGGCGCGGCCACGGAGACGGGCGCGGTGAGCGGGATGGGACCGTGCGGGGAACACTCCGGAGGCCGCCGCGCTCAGTCCTGGTGACCCCCTGGTCGGGGTTCACGCGCCCTCCCCCAGCACGCCCCGGCAAGGCTGCCGCGGCGTCAGAGTAATCCCCAACCCTCCGCCGCCGCTTCTTCCCTCACCCGGGCCTCCCGACGTTTGCCGTGGAAACGAAAGTAACTCTCGGGTGCTTGCCTGGACGCCGGGGCGGCCGCGGGCTTCCCGGAAGGAGAGGGACTCTGCCCCGGGTGCGCGCGGCGCGGGCCCCGCCCGTACCGGAAGTCGGGCGGTGGGCGGGGCCGCGGGCGCTCCCGGAAGTCAGGGGTGCTCCGCTCTGTCTCTGCTTATCCGGAGTCCGCTGGCCGCTTCTGCACCAGAGGTCGGGGCGCTGGACTGGTAGCGGGCGGAGACCTGCCTTCGAGCCGCGGTTACGGCGTGAGGGTAGAATAGGCAGTCCCACACGCCATTAATGTTGTTTTGGTGGAGAAGGTGGGCTCTTACTGCCCTATCATTAAAAAACAGTTTGGGCTCTTCCCTTACCAACCCTTTGAAAGGGCCTTTTACTGTTGCGCTTGAGGCCGCAGCAGGTTCCAAAAACAAAAGCATTTCTGCGTGATCTTGGACGACTGAGGGGACGAATGTGGTAACCCTAGCAGGCTTCTTTGGTTGTCACTGGCAGGTGCTTTTGTGAAGTGCTGCGGACCCTCTTGAGGGTTGGGAAGAGGATAGGCTGCATGCTCCTTCCCAAAGCATTTGACAAAGCCTCACAGGGATGCGGGGGTTGCAGGGGCAGGGGAAGGTCTGGGGTTGTTCACTTCTTTCTCTCTTGCTGACCATTTGGCTCTCCCTTAGTCAGAGCTCTTTTTTTATCTTGGGCAAAGCAGGAGCCTGTTCCAATGATTAATTCTTCCTGACTTACTCTTGAAGAAGCCAAGGCAGGAGGTGAACTTTGAAATGTGCGGTGACTTAGTACTCATCTGCATTCTGTGACTGCTAGGAAGATGGACTGAGTCAAGAGGAAATTGTCATGTTAGAAATGTGGAATACTGGGTCGGGCACGGTGGCTCACTCCTGTAATCCGAGCACTTCGGGAGGCCAAGGTGGGAGGATCACCTGAGGTCAGGAGTTCGAGACCAGCCTGGCCAACATGGCAAAACCCCGTCTCTACTAAAAATACAAAAATTAGCCGGGTGTGGTGGCAGGTCCCTGTAATCCCAGCTACGCGGGAGGCTGAGGCAGGAGAATGGCTTGAACCCAGGAGGCAGTAGTTGCATTGAGCCGAGATGGTGCCACTTACACTCTATCCTGGGTGACAGCGGGAGACTCTGTCTCAAAAAAAAAAAAAAAAAAAATGTGGAATACTGCAGCTCTTCTATTCACAAAAAGTGAAGACTAGGCTTGTTTAAAATGAAATTTGGAGTGTATCATTATTACTGATAAAATAGCAAAAATGATAACTTTAATACTGATTTTCCTCTGTGTGCACTATACTGAGCCCCAGAGATATGTTGTACTTTCTGGATTGTGAATATTAATGAGTATTAAGAAAAGTTCTTAAACAGCCTCTTTCAAACTGGGCAGCTTACTTTTTGGTGCTTATTAATCTATAACGTCTTAACACCCATATGATCTGGGAATTTGAAGAAAATATTTAACTTCCCATGCTTTAGTTGGATATTACATTCTGGCAAAAAAAGGTTGACTGTATTAATCTGTACAACATTGATTTTGAACCATGTATTTCAAAAACACATGAGCCATGTATTTTTATTTTTGAGACAGAGTCTTGCTCTGTCGCCCAGGCTGGAGTGCAGTGGCGCGATCGCGGCTCACTGTAACCTTCGCCTCCCGGGTTCAAGCAGTTCTCCTGCCTCAGCCTCCCAAGAAGCTAGGATTGCAGGTGTGCACTACCATGCCTGGCTAATTTTTGTATTTTTAGTAGAGACAGGGCTTCACCACGTTGGCCAGTCTGGTCTCAAACTCTTGGCAATCTGCCCACCTTGGCCTCCCAAAGTGCTGGGATTATAGGCATGAGCCCCTGCACTCCACCTCCCTGTATTTAAAAAGTTTATTCTGTACTTTCTCCGTGTTTCTGACTGTCGCATGTTCATTTAATATAGATGAGTAAGGCTGTTAAGAGTGGGTCTTTGCATCTGGATTTTTCTGAAGACAGATTATTTGCTATTTAGAGAAGTAGCATGTGTTAGTGAGCCAATAGTGAAAGTTTGAATGAAGGGACAAATATTTCATTCTAGGATCCTACCACTTTAGGTGAATCATTTAGCTCCAAATCTTAGTTTCTTTATTTGCAAATTGAAATCATGATAAAATTTGCTTCAGGGGTTATGATGCTTGTTTAAACTCTGTTTCAATTCTTGTCTCTTGCTGGTCCTTCGTTGCTGGTCCTTAAGTCTCTTCCTTGCTCAGAGCTTTTGTTTATCCAGGCAAAGCATCAGGCTGCTGTAATCAAGGAAGTTGGAGAAATCCTCTGGTCACTTGGATAGCTGAGCAAAATCAGAATTCTGTTAGTGGGAAGAAAGGGGGCAATGGCAGGTGGGCAACCAGCATTTTCTGCCATTCTCTTGTTATGTGTGGTCATCATAGAAAAATGGAGAAAAAGTTAATTAGAATATTTTGATATGTATACTTACCCTGCCTTAGAAGGTAATCGTGAAATTCCTTGAGATTTCACATTAATTTCAATAGAAGAAAATTCACTGTCCTGAGTCCCTGAATATTTATGCAAAACATTTACAAATTCCTTCAAATGGACATAATTATTAGTTAAAATTAATTGCTGTAACAGGCCAGCATGTCTTTGTTACTCTGTGACATGGCTTTGTAATAATATGGTTATGCAATATGGCTAATAAGCTGCCTGAATTCACTGTTTTTGGATATCCTTCATTCAACTACTCACAAGGCCTTCCTAAGATATTCGGTGCTCATAAAGTTGAATCTTTCATGTGGATAAAAGAGGGGTGGATAGGAAAAACAAAAGAAATCACTGAAAACCGTGCAGAAGATGCATAAGATTAACATCAGACTAAACTAGCAAACCGCAAGACTATAAGGAGAACCGACTTGGGTCAGGAGCTAAGCTCCCAAAATCCAGTGGACCCAACTAGAGGCCTTCCCAAATTCCACCGCACACAGGAGCACCTGCAGGTCCTAGTTGGTCTTGACAAATTTGAGGAGACGTGGCCGAGACTAAAGAAGAGGTACCAAATAGGACTCCTCATAAAGTAGAAACCTTTTACTCAAAAGGGCGTTTTTCAGGGCGTGTTGTAGTTCCTGCCTGTTTCTTTACTGTCTGTGAGCATTTTTAAATATTATTAAACATTCTTTCACAACATCGCTTTTCACAACATCGCTTTTGCAAACTGCTAGATATATTTCAGTGTTGATGGGCATAACTGATTCCTCTGTACATGCTAAGTGTTTCACCTACTTTTGCTGTTCTATGTAATGCTACCAGGAACAGCTTTGCACATAATCTTTATCAGCGTCTCTGATTTGATCCCTCAGAGTAAAGAAATACTGAGTCAAGGAATTATTCCTTTCAAAAAATAATTTTAATTTTACATTTAATTCATGTCTATTGTGGAAAATTTGGAAAACATAGTAAAAGTGTAAAGAAGAAAGTAAAAATCACCCTACCATCAAGATACAATCCTTGTTAACATTTTGGTGCCTTTATGTCTTCTTTTTTTTCTGTACTTATCTCTTTATCTATTTTTATATATATAGATATATATAAAAAACACACACACAAATGTGAATATAATTTTTACAGATTTATTCATCAAAAACAATTTTGAATGGCTATATAATATTCTGTTAGGAGTGTGCCGTAATTCATTTAACAATATTTTTATTTTTTATTTTTTTGACAATTAAATAGTTCTCTTTTTAAAATAGTTACTCAATTGATGATGGGCCGGCATACGTTGGGTTCTGCTAGGCTCTGGAGATGGTGCACAAGACAAGTTTCCTGCCTTCTGTGAACTTCATGAGAAATAATTCTCAATTACAGTACTGTCTTACCTATGAAAATGTCTAATGAGAAGATTTAGGATGGCTTCCTTGACAAAATGACAGTTCTCTGACATCTAACCAGGCAAGAAGTTGGAAGAATGTGGCCTAAGAGGGTGGGATGGATGACTCTTATGGAATGGGGAAGCTTCAGGGTTCTGCAGGCTCCAGTGATCTGTAGTGAATGAAAAAGGAGGCCTAAAATCAGTGTTATCTTTTATGCCCTCTGTCTCCACCCCCTCCTACGTCATTCTCACTAGGATTGGTCAGTAGGGCCCTGCTGACAGAGTGATCCCAGCTGAGAATGTTGGCATTCTCAAAGCCCAAGGAAACACCATCCGTGTGGATAAACACATGTGGGCGGCCGGGCCAACCATAGCCAGCGACATAAAGCAGGCAACAAACGTGTTTTCACAAATATATACATATGTACATATATATGTATATGTATATACAAATTATATATATGTATATACACATAGACAAATATAGCTGTATATCTACATATACAATATATGCCTATACACATATACAAATATATGTATATATACACATACACAAATATCTATACACATTTTTATATCATTGTATTATATATTACATATATACATATACAAATATATGTATATTTATACGTATACATACATAAACATATACTTTTTTTTTTCCTCATAATCCTTACCACTTCTGTGAGGCGGTCATTTTTGTTTCATTTTGCAGATGAGGAAATTGAGACATAAGTAAGTGCCCCAAGGTGACAGGTTGGTGAGTCACAGAGCTGGAGTTGATGCTCATAGTGGAGGGCTGTGCTCTTGGAGCTATGGCTCCTGGTCTCTTACCTCAAGCGTGTGCCTCACCCCACCCCTCAGCCTTCAGGCCTTCATCTTGACAGCCCCCCACCTCCACCCACTGCCCATGTCTCACCGATGTACTTGTTTCCTGAGACACTTCCTCTTGTTTGGTAATGTCTTATGTCGTAGGAAAGAAGGCCCATAGATGCTGCTGTGTGAGCTTCCTCTGCTAGACAGAGCTGGCCCCCAGCCTTTAGATGAGGTGTAGAAGGCTGGTTACCCGAGTCACCTGTAGCCGGCCACTGTACAACACCATGGGCAGCCTAGGGGTTTCCAGAATTCCCTCTCCCCAAGGCATTTCTTTTTTCATTTTTTAACTCCCTGCCCTCTAACATTTTATTATGAAAAACACCAAAGTCCGAAGGTTACGTCCACCATGAGTATCATCTTAACACCGCTTGCTTCATCATGTAATTCTCCATCTCCTTTCCCGTCATCTGTCCATCATTCTATCTGACTTTTTGATGTATTTCCAAGTACACATCAGTACACATCTCTTAAATACTTCAGCATGCATACCACTAGCTAGAGTTCAGTATGTTTACAGGTTTGTCTTTTGATGTAAAATCTACCTGCCGTTGTTAGGAGTACATCTGCTGAGTATGGGCAGATGCGTATGCCTGCAACCCTAGCCCCCATTGATATAACATTATCATGACCCCAGAAAGTTCCCTCATGCCCCTGCCCACTCAGCCTCACCATGCTCACAGGCGGCCAGTGTTCTTTTTCTGGCACAGATTGGTTTTGACTTCTGAACGGTCATATAAATAGAATTACATAGTATGTATGCTTTTGTATAAGGCTACTTTCACTTATCATGTTTTTGCATTTCGTTCATGCTGTTTTCATTCATGTGTATCAGTAGTTCATTTTTATTGCTGAGTAGTATCCCATTGTGTTCATATACCACAGTGTGTTCACTCATTCTCTTACTGATGGGCAGCTGTTTCCAGTTTGGAGCTATTTCTTTTTTTGTGTGTCAAATGATCCTTTATTGAAATGTTTTCAGTTTGGAGCTATTATAGATAAAGTTGCTATGAACATTTTACAAGTGTTTTCCGACATACGTTTTCATTTCTCTTGGGATTGGAATTGCTGGGTCATAGTGCAGGTGTTTGTGGTTTTATAAACAAAATATATGCCTATGAAATTTCAATGAATATTTTATGCCCCAGAAAGAGTATTTTTCATGGTCTGTATTTGCATATGGATATTTATTATTTTATTTTAACTTTTTTGAGACAGAGTCTCACTTTGTTGCCCAGGCTTGAGTGCAGTGGCATGCAATCTCAGCTCACTGCAACCTCTGCCTCCCGAGTTTAAGCAATTCTCCTGCCTCAGCCTCCTCAGTAGCTGGGATTAGAGGTGCGTGCCACCACGCCTGGCTAATTTTTGTATTTTTAGTAGAGACGGGGTTTCACCATGTTGGCCAGGCTGGTCTTGAACTCCTGACCTCGTGATCCGCCTGCCTTAGCCTCCCAAAGTGCTGGGATTACAGACGTGAGCCACGGCGCCCAGCCGGGATGTGGGTATTTCTGGAATACAAAACATCCATAGCCCTCCTACTCTCAAATCAAAACACAGACATGCACATTCACATGCACACACCAGTGTGTCCGTGTCCTGTTGGTTTGCATGGAGTTTCTGTTTTGCCATGAAGCTTTTTGCCAGCCCTTTTCCCATAGTGTTTGTACCATTTTATACTCCCACCAATGATGTTTGAGAGGTCTGGTTGCTTCACATGTTTGCCAGTGTTTGGTGCTATTAGTCTTTTTAGTTTTGGATATCCTGGTAGTTGTGTAGTGGTGTCTCCTTGTGGTTCTCCATGGGTTTTTATTCTATATTTCAGTTTGGGGAAAATGAATGAATGGAAGAAAAGAAGGGAGGGAGGATGAAGCAAATAGCTGTGCTTTGAGATCTGACACTGTATACTTCACAGCCCTGATGGACATTCTCCAAATCCTACTCCTTTTTCACATTTTCGTTAAGCTTAGACTGTGCATTGTTCTTTTTATATTCTTCAGATTCCTTCTTTTGTTCATAATTACTTAAACCTATTCATTTTCTAATGCCTTTCAGTTGTTAATTTACTGAAGTTCTTTGGTGCTGACTACTGCTGTTTGCTGTAGCTTCAGGGTCTGTCTCATGGTGAATTTTTTCTTTTGTGTTTTATAATTTTGGAAAGGGAGCTCATGTTAAATTTGTATTTGTGGGAATTCTGTCTGGCCTGGCTTGAGGGTGTTGTTTGCTTTAGCCTGTAACCTCAGGATGGCATCAGCCTGTGGCCACTTCCTGTGTAACAGTTCATAGTTCAGGCGATCCTCTCAATTCAAAGTCTGTATCTATTTGAAGACAGGCCCAAGGTTATCAATTTGCACAAACTTTTTTTTTAAAATATCTTGTGCCCATTCCAAGACAAATATGTTTGTTTGCCACGGGCTGCTTTTTTTCTAGTTCATCCTTTCATCAAAGGGTTGCACATTGAGCAGTGCTGTGTTAAGGGGGGAGTCTTCATTCTACCAGCTTTACTTGCATTCCTTGACCCCAGCTGGGCTTTAAACCTTGACTTCTGGATGGCGAGGTTGGCACTGCCCTGTGTGAGCTACTGCCTGCCTCTGGTGCCCTGTTTTTGTCCCTAGAGTTCTTTTCCTTTCCATGGAGTTCTGGTATGCATTTCAATGAATGTTTGTATTATGTTGTCCAACATACTTATGTCCTTTATAGCCGGAGGGTTCTTAAAATTTTCTAATGCTCCATATTGCCAGAAATAAAAAGGCTGAGGGAATAAATATTATAGTCTTCTCTGATTCTTAAAAATATGAAAAATAGCTCATCAGATGACTGTAAGTCTATCCTCAAAAATCCAAGGCACACCAAGCATGTGGTGGAATGTTAACAAAGTTTTTAAAAATGATCCTTTCTGCCAGGTGCAATGGCTCACACCTGTAATCTCAGCACTTTGGGAGGCTGAGGTGGGAGGATCCCTTGATTCTAGGAATTCGAGACCAGCCTGGGCAACATAGTGAGATCCCCCGGCCCCCCCATCCCTACAAATAATTTAAAAATCAGCTGGGCATGGTGGGGTGCACCTGTGGTCCCAGCTACTCAAGGAGGCTGAGGGAGAAGGATTGCCTGAGCCCAGGAGGTCGAGGCTCCAGTGAGCTATGATTGTGCCACTGCACTCCAGCCTGAGTGACAAAGTGAGACCCTGTCTCCAAAGGAGAAAAAAACTATATCTATCTATCTATCTATCTATATCTATATATATATATATATAATCTTTTTGCCCTGAGGTGTTCTCTCTGTTCTCTTTACAGGGTACGGCTCTGCCGGGGGGGGAAAAGTGGTACCATTTTGGGCGTTCTTGAGCTTCAGAATGCAACAAGACATGTCCTTGAATGTCATCAAGATGAAATCCAGTGACTTCCGGGAGAGTGCAGAACTGGACAGTGGAGGCTTCGGGAAGGTGTCTCTGTGTTTCCACAGAACCCAGGGACTCATGATCATGAAAACAGTGTATAAGGGGCCAAACTGCATTGAGTGAGTGGGGAACAGGGGTGGGTGGGCTAGGCTCTGAGCGGGATGGGGACGTTGGCTGTTGTGGGGCCGTCGGCTGCTGTGGAGCCATTGGTGGGTAGAGTGAGAGGGAGCCTGCCAAGATGTCAGGGTGACGATGGCTCTTAGGATTGTTATTGTCGCCGATGTGGACTCTGAGACTGGGTAGTGAAGGGCTCTCACAGCTAGTTAAGTAACAGAAGAGACATGAACAAGAAGGAAATAGAGAAAGACAAAGAGATAAGCATGGTGAGGGGGACAATGAAAAGGAAACAGGAGGATGGGTGAAGACAGACCTATTCACTTGCTTCACATTTTCAGTGAAGACCAGCCCTAAGTATAAAAATAAAAAGGCAGTTCATTCCTGAGAGGTTCTGAGAGCCTTCCCTTTAAAGCAACCAGTACAGTGGTTTCTCCTCTCTCCCTCCTTTGTCAGAGTGGTTTTGAGAGAGGCTGTTTTTTGGGTTTTTTTTTAATCGTACTGTCCATCACGGTCTTTTTTCAGGTTACCTTGCTGCTGTTCATGTACTTTTCATTCATTGATTCATTCATTCCTTCATTGATTTACATTTTTTGAGCATGCACTGCCAGTTGCTGGGCAGGAGTACTGTGAGGAAGTGAGAAACCGCTCTGCCTTCTAATACTTCTGGCCTGTGCCTGGAAGAGATCTGTACAGACCCAAGCATGACCCCAGCACGGGGGAGTGATGTGTCGGAGGTGTGCACCAGGCTCTTGAGGTACTGGCTCTGCCCTTCAGCATAGCACCTTTCCTGCCCACAGGCACAATGAGGCCCTCTTGGAGGAGGCGAAGATGATGAACAGACTGAGACACAGCCGGGTGGTGAAGCTCCTGGGCGTCATCATAGAGGAAGGGAACTACTCTCTGGTGATGGAGTACATGGAGAAGGGCAACCTGATGCACGTGCTGAAAGCTGAGGTAGAGAGTGCCCCTCTGCACGGGGATCCCCTGTGCTTGGGCCCTGGCTGTCTGTTATGGCTGCCCTTGGGGTGTTTGTTTGCAGCTTGTTAGTATAAAATTTGCAAATTGCTTGGTAGTTTGAATTTTCTTTTCCTTTTTTTATGGAGACAAGGTCTTGCTATGTTGCCCAGGCTGAACTCAAACACCTGGTCTCAAGCGATCCTCCCACCTCAGCCTCTCAAGTAGCTGGGATTACAGGCTCGATTTCCTGAAGTCAGTTTCTCCTTAAAACATCTATGCCTTGATCGGGCTCAGTGGGTCACTTCTGTAATCTCAGCACTTTTGGCAGGAGGATCACTTGAGCCTTGGTGTTCGAGACCAGCCTGGATAACACAGTGAAATCCCACCTCTACAAAAAATAAAAGGTGCATGTGAACAGAGTAACATCCCGTCTCTGAAAAAAAAGAGAAAATCTTCCTTGCCTTCTACTGCCCTGAGAGTGGTCTCTTCATCCTCTCGATCCTGTGGACAGTCCTCCGTAGTCTGTGTCTGAGGAATGTGATTGGCTGTTTACCATACCTGTCCGCTGCTCTGCAATCTATAGTTCAGAGACAAGCCCTGTCGTCGTGATGCAGACATCATCTGATGTGGAGTATATGCATGATGGGATGACAATTAAATATGGATTGATTAATGGAAGGATGTACACTATAAATGACCATGAGAGCAGATAGAATATTAGTGGTTGCAGTTTGATACCATTCAACAATGTTTTATTTTAAATTAAATATAGAAGATTATCAGCAACAACACTGGATAGGATTTAAAACATAAATAAAAATTGTTTATCAAAGTCAAATTATTTGAAAACATTTTTAAAAGCTTACGTGCCTGTTAAGATGAAGGCCTTGTGCTAGTTGCTCATGAATCAATAGCTAATATGATGCAGGTGAGTAAAAGGAGGCAGATAACTAAATGAGTGGTATGGTGTGATGGGGTTTTTCTTTTTTAATAGAACAAGGTCTCACTGTGTTGCCCAGGCTGGAGCGCAGTGGCACAATCATAGTGCACTGCAGGCTTGAACTCCTGGCCTTAAATGATCCTCTCACCTCAGCGTTCTGAGTAGCTGGGACTATGGGCATGCGCCACTGCACCCAGCTGTGTGGTGATATTTTTTTTGTTGTTGAGAGGAGTCTCGCTCTGTTGCCCAGGCTGGAGTGCAACGGTACGATCTTGGCTCACTGCAACCTCCACCTCCCTGGTTCAAGCAATTCTCCTGCCACAGCCTCTTGAGTAGCTGGGATTACAGGCGCCCACCACCATGCCTGGCTAATTTTTTTATTTTTAGTAGAGACAAGGTTTCACCATGTTGGTCAGGCTGGTCTCGAACTCCTGACCTCGAGATCTGACAGCCTTGGCCTCCCAAAGTGCTGAGATTACAGGCACGAGCCACTGCTCCCAGCTGATGGTGTTTTGATAGACATACTCATTGTCTGCTCTGGGAGTACACGAGAGGCACCCACTCAGCCTGGAATAGACAGGAAAGGCTTCCAATGTGAAGGACAAGTAGACGTTTTGAAGCAGAGAATTAGGGAACAAGTGTTCCAGGCAGAGAGAATACCACGTAGAGACTGCCAAATTTGGGGAACCGTAAATTCCTGGGTTCGGCTAGAGCATAGATTGCACAGGGTATGGGGAGGGGTGGTGGGATATGGCTGCCTTTATGGCAGATACTCCTACTTTTGCACTTTCTTCTCCCACCCCACAATTGCCAAGCCAACAGACATCTCACAAAAATACCTTTGGGAAGGAGAAGAGGTGATCACTTATATGCATGGTATTATAGTTTGATCAGATTGCTCTCCACCCCAGAACTAGAGAAGATCAGCTGTTTGAAGTAAACATTTTGATTGGGAAATAAGTCTTTGGTCTCCCATCCACGTACTAACCAGGCCTAACCCTGGTTAGCTTCTGAGATGAGAGAGAAATCACTGGGGACATGAGGCATTCTGCAGGATCAGGGGGAGTTCAGGTGCGCCTGTTTGGTGAGGCATTCTGCAGGATCGGGAAGTTCAGGTGCACGTGTTTGGTGAGGCATTCTGCAGGATCAGGGGAAGTTCAGGTGCACGTGTTTGGTGAGGCATTCTGCAGGATCAGGGGAAGTTCAGGTGCGCCTGTTTGGACTGTCAGGACATCAGGAGGACCTGAGAGAGAAGCAGAAAGAGAGGAGGGAGGGGGACCAACTTTGCTTCCTCAGAAGTTTTTCCTAAGTCCAAAGGTATACCAAGGAAGAAGAGAAAACATCTTTTCTGCTACTTTCTGTATGGTGGTGATCAAGCTATTAACGGTGTAGCTCAGCTACATCGTTATGTCATAAATATGGTTTGAGGGGGAATCTCACTTCTGTCACTAAAATTTTTTTCCCATTAACCAACAACCAAAATACATATACATTTTTAGGAAACATGTTGTTTGTATACTGATTTTTTGTTGTTAAGCAAAACTGTAACTTAACCACTATAATAGAAACTGGAATTGTTTCTGTTAATATCGATGTTCACATAACAAGAATACAATTGTAAGAACCAGTGACCTGAGACTCTACAAAAGCCTGAAGTATCTGCTACCAGGTCATCAAATAGATATTAATTCACTTAAGCGTAGTTTTAACATCATGTTTATCTCAGATTTTTCCATGATTGTAATCAGTGTGAACATGTTCCCTTGTATTCTTTTTTCTCTTAATGTTATTTTACATGTGATATTTCCATGGCATTATTCATGTCCTTAATGTAAACTTGGTATGACGTCGTATGAGTATCCCATAGAAAATGCTTGCTTGTATATTTATTCATCCATACATTCAACAAGCATTCCAGGTACAATCCTAGGTTCTAAAGAGACAGTCCTAAATAATATATATTTTTGTTCTCAAGGAGCTTAATTTTATAGTATTTTATGCATTACCAAATTATTGTGGGATTTTTGTTTTTACGCTAACAAAATACAACGTGAATACCCTTTGCCCCCCCGAATGAAATATTTCTTGTTTCCCAGTGACAGCAGTGCTGTGGTGCATCTGCTGGAAGGAAACCTGGTAACCCTCTCCTCAGGCTCAGATCCCACCACCCTTTCATGAAACAGTTGCTTTGGCCTATTTGATAACCTTTCCATTTCATAGACTTAATATCACTTGTTTTTAGATGAGTATCCCGCTTTCTGTAAAAGGAAGGATAATTGTGGAAATCATTGAAGGAATGTGCTACTTACATGGAAAAGGCGTGATACACAAGGACCTGAAGCCTGCAAATATCCTTGTTGATAATGACTTCCACATTAAGGTAAACCATCATCTGTAGGCTTCCAGAAAGTTGGGTGATTTTAGTTTTAATTCTGTGATGTAAATCCATTCTTGTACGTTGGAGAAGCTAAAGGAAGACCTAGCTCAGCTTATAACTGGTGATGATGGTGCCGAAAGGCTCTACTGGTGATTGAGAGGAAGGCTGCAGGCTTGAAGGATCGGGAGATAACTGTCAGGATAACTCATATCTTTTGGGGAGGACTGGAATTGAATGAGGTAGATGAGAAGACCTCTTTCCTAGATTGTATTTTTCTCCTCTGGTAGAAACATTCAAGGGTTGCCCTTTTCATCCTGGAATGGACCGTTGGTGCCATAATGTTCTCCAGGAAATCTGTGTCACCAAGACTCCCCTCCTCTGGAAATGCAGGGGAATGTGAAGGCGTGTGCGGAAAATCCTTAGAGTTCAGATATGGCCTAAGAGTGAGATCAGTGGCCGGGTGCGGTGGCCCACGCCTGTTACCTCAGCACTTTGGGAGGCTGAGGTGGGCAGATCACCTGAGGTCGGGAGTTCGAGACCAGCCTGACCAACATGGAGAAACCCCATCTCTACTAAAAATACAAAATTAGCTGGGCATGGTGGCGCATGCCTGTAATTCCAGCTACTCGGGAGGCTGAGGCAGGAGAATCGCCTGAACCGGGGAGGTGGAGGTTGTGGTGAGCCAAGATTGTGCCATTGCACTCCAGCCTGGGCAACAAGAGCGAAACTCTGCCTCAAAAAAAAAAAAAAAAAAAAAAGAGATCAGCAGTGCATCAAAAACCTCTACTTTGAAATTTTGTTTTATATTTTTATTTGATTGTTTACTTCTGTCTGTATTTTAAAAATCAGTTTCCTTTGAACACATTCTTTCCATTTTCGTAAAGGGAACAAGTGAAAGGGATTTTTCTTTTGTTCATTCAAGGGCAGGATTTAGCTAGGGGGAGTGTCATATCTAATTGGCTTCCGCAGCAGGAATCCAAGCACAAGCATCCAAAAGGGGAAGCGGAAGGGGAAGCAGCCCTGGGGGAGGCACCCAGGAGCTGCTGACACAGGGGCCTCTCTCCACCAGCAGTTCTGCATCTAGCGCTTTGTCCTAGTCTTAGACAAAAGACTAGGACAAAGGACTGGGAATAAAAATCCCTTATTCATAACCTGTCTTCAAATTCATGACTTCCCTCTTATGTCGTGGGTTAGAATCTGTGGATTTTAGGTAATCATGTGCTACAGTTCATCCCCACATGCTTGCTTGGATTCCCGGAGGCAGAAGTGGAACTGGCACCTATATTCTCTTCTTAACTGTACTGCTCTGTCATATTGCCCCGCCACCTCTGTTCTTGTTCTGTGTCTGACCTTGGTATTTTTCTCTCTGCTTTTTTGTCTGTTTTTCTCCTCCTTTCTACCCTATCTTCTCTTAGGTTCAGGCTACAGCTCAAAACAAGCAACACTGCAGTCCTTATCCTCAGTGTGTCTTTGGGATCCTTGGACACTCACATCCACGGGCCTCTGGATGCCATTTGGGGAAATAGAAGGTGTAGTACTTAGCCACTGTCTGCTACGTAAATGTGCAGAGAAGAAAATAACCATTTTTCCCCCAAGCCCCAGAAATAGTTGAAAAACATAGGCAGAGTCAATGGGGAATTAGAATAAATATGTTTGGTTGTTACTGTTGTTGTCAGAAACGTCTTCTGCTTTTCCCCTCCCACTTATTGCATAAGGAATACGATACCAGAATTTCATGTGAACGTTTCCTCGGGGAGATTGTACAAATGGCTGAGGAGACACACAGTTTCTATGAGTCTGTTGAGAAATCACTGTTTTGAACCTGCCCAGTGCAACCATTTCTGGAAAATTTACCATACCTTATGTAAAATGGATAAGCCCAAAATTTAAAGTTGGATCTGATTTGCTTATGACCTTCACCAAACAATCCCAGCGGCTCCATCTCTTTCACAGATCGCAGATCTCGGCCTTGCCTCCTTTAAGATGTGGAGCAAACTGAGTAATGAAGAGCACAATGAGCTGAGGGAAGTGGACGGCACCTCGAAGAAGAATGGCGGCACCCTCTACTACATGGCACCCGAGCACCTGAATGACGTCAACACGAAGCCCACAGAGAAGTCGGATGTGTACAGCTTTGCTGTAGTACTCTGGGCGATATTTGCAAATAAGGAGCCATATGAAAGTAAGGCATTAGAGGAGTGGGGTTTTGATATGAACCAACACTGTTATATGAAATAATGGGCTTCAGTGAAATCAGTTAAGGTTTATAATTGTTTGTTCTTTTAACGTCAGTCTTACCTGCTCAACTGTGAGTTCTGTGAGGGCAAGGACCACATCTGATTTATCCACTGCTGTCTCCTCAGCATCTACACGCACTGTGCCTGGCACTAATAGGTGCCCAGTAAATTTTTGTTGAATGAATGAGTAATCCCATTTAGGAATCAGTGATCATAGGATGAATAGGAACCTCGATAGCGTGTCATTAGCTTGAGAGGTGCTGTGAAATTCCAGGGTTCTTCCTAGACAGGGAAGTTGATTGTTTCTGCTTGTGAGGACTTAGCCTTTCACACTACAAGGCATATACTTCATACTTTCACTCATTCACTTACTCCTTCATTCAAGATTTCTTTTCAGTCCCTAGTCGGCATTGGGAATATAAAGATGAGTAAGTCGTGGCCTGTGTAGGAGAACAGAGACACTCTTCAGTTTGTTAAGTGCATAAACTAATGGATGTTTTCCTACATACTCTTCTTGGGTAATCATCAGCTCCCATGGTTTGATGATCATCTCTTTGCAAATGCTTCCTAAATGTGTGTCTCTGGCTCTGGCCTGGATATCCACCTGTCTTAACGGTCAGATCCATCACAGGTACCAGAGGAACCTCCAAAGCAGCATGCCCCAAACACACCCATCTTGTCGACACTGTCCTGCAGCTCGCCCTGCTTCACCCCTCTTCATATGCTCGGGAAGTGGCATTGCCATCCTTTTACCAAGTTGCCCAGTAAGAAACCTTAGAGTCAGGCCGGGCGCGTTGGCTCAAGCCTGTAATCCCAGCACTTTGGGAGGCCGAGGCAGGCGGATCACGAGGTCAGGAGATCGAGACCATCCTGGCTAACACGGTGAAACCCCGTCTCTACTAAAAATACAAAAAGTTAGCCGGGTGTGTTGGCGGGCGCCTGTAGTCCCAGCTACTCAGGAGGCTGAGGCAGGAGAATGGCGTGAACCCGGGAGGCGGAGCTTGCAGTTAGCGGAGATCGCGCCACTGCACTCCAGCCTGGGGGACAGAGCAAGACTCCGTCTCAAAAAAAAAAAAAAAAAAAAAAAAGAAACCTTAGAGTCATCCCAGACTCACCCTTGCCTCTCTCTCCCACATTCTATCAGATCTCAAAACCTATGAATTCAAGATATATGTATGACTCAAGATATATCTGCAACCCATCTGCCCTTGTCTGTCTCCACTGGCCTCTGCTTAGTTCAAACCCTCCTCGTTTCTGCGGCAGGCTCCTTCCACCGTCCACCATTCATGTGGCAGCCAAAATGGTCGTCCTAAAAGGCACAGGCAACCCTCTCCCTCATGTATTGGAAATCCTTCCCAGATGCTCTGTGGTCTTCAGGATGAAGTTCGAATTCCTCGGTGTGGAGTAAAAGGCCTTCATGTTCTGGCCTTTGCTTCTCTACTGGCCTCGTCCCTAATCCTCCCTTCTTTGTCAGTTACACTGAGTGAGGAATTTCTGGGATGCGTCATGATCTCTGTAACTTCTAGTCTGTTGATACCCTGCTTCAACTTGCCTGGAGTCCTCCTCCTTAAGTCTCCCTTTCCCATTCTTTACCTGCTAATTTTTCTGGACTCAACAAAGCCTTCCTGGACCATTTTAGTCAGGTTTGTGCTACTGGAACCCCTTGTACATCCTTCTTTTTTTTTTTTTTTTTTCTTGAGACAGAGTCTCACTCTGTCGCCAGGTTAGAGTGCAGTGGTGCAGTCTCAGCTCACTGCAGCCTCCACCTCCCAGGTTCAAGCAATTCTCCTGCCTCAGCCTCCTGAGTAGCTGGGACTACAGCTGCACATCACCACGCCCAGCTAATTTCTGTATTTTTAGTAGAGATGGGGTTTCACCATGTTGGCCAGGATGGTCTTGATCTCTTGACCTTGTGATCTGCTGTCTCAACCTCCCACAGTGCTAGGATTACAGGTGTGAGCCACTGTGCCCAGCCTCATCCTTCTTGAATAGCAATGATCACTCTGTGTTTTAAGTCACTCTCGTTAAACTGAGCTCCTAAAGACAAGGACTGCCCCGTATTTGCCTTTGCACATGGAGCATGCCATTGGCCTTGCCCACATAATCTTTTTGTTCCATCAGCAGGCAGCTTTGTTGAGAATTTCGTTTTATCTGCAGACATTAAGATATTGTTTGGTCAGCTCTATAGTGGAATATGTCAGCTCCTTGTCATAAGGCCGTTCCACTCTATGGAATGAGGCAGCTGTACCAGAGGCTGACAAAAATGAGCAGTATTGTTCAAGTTCTGTCACCTTCCTGCCTGAGAGAGGAGCAAGACCTGAAAGAAAGTCTTTGCTTTGTAGATGCTATTCGTAAGCAGCAGTTGATAATGTGCATAAAATCTGGGAACAGGCCAGATGTGGATGACATCACTGAATTCTGCCCAAGAGAAATTATCAGTCTCATGAAGCTCTGCTGGGATGCGAATCCGGAAGCTCGGCCGACATTTCCTGGTAAGAGCATCTTTTCTGACTGTGTAGGATGCATCCTGTGTGGTGATTTTCCTAGTAACATGTTGTTAGGAACTTGGTTTGAATCCTCAGAAAACTGAGTTCGACTTTACTTGTGGTTTTAAACTGATTTTCTTGATTTCAAACATGTTGTTCAATGCAAAGAAGCCCTCTCTCTCAAAAGCATGAAGGCACATAAGGCCTTCTTGTTTCCTTTCTTTGTAATTTTTAACTTGGGTTTAAATATACATAACATTAAATTTAACATTGTAACTGTTTTCAAGTGCACTGTTCAGGGGCAGTAAGTACAGTCCCATAGTACATTCACTTTCCATCATCTCTCTCCCTGCCCCGGCAGCCCCCATCCTACTTTCTGTCTCTATGAATTTAACTGCACTGGGTGCCTTATATAAGTGGAACCATACAATATTTGTCCTTTTGTGTCTGGCTTCTTCCACTTGGCATGATGTCCTCGAGGTTCATCTGTGTTGTAGCATATGTCAGAATTTCTTTCCTTTTCAAGGCTGAATAATATTCCATTGTATGAATAGAGTGCATTTTGTTTATCCATTCTTCCATCTATGGGCACTTAGGTGGCTTTGACCAGCCTTCTTGCTTCTTCACTTCTTTTATTTCCATCCCCTCCCTTGTTTAGCTGGCATCTTTAGAAAGTATTTTGCCATTTAGATTGGCCTTGTCACACAGGGATGAGGAAAGGTGCCTGGATGTTTGCTGAGCAGTATTCTGTGGTGTGGATGTACCACAGTTTGGTTAGCTACTCACTCCTTGAAAGACTTGTTTCCAGTTCTTAACTGTCGGGACTAAAGCAGCTTTAAATATTCATGGACATGTTTTTGTGTGAATATAAGTCTTCATTTCTCTGGAATAATACCCAGGAGTACAATAGCTAGGTTGTATGGTAGTTTCATGTACAGTTTATTTGAAAAATTCCCAAACATTTTCCCAGAGGGGCTGTGCCATTTGATATTCGGTGTCCGAGTGATGCAGGTTCTTGCATCCTCACCAGCATTGGGTACCCAGGCTACGCACACTTCTGCTTAGTCAACTACAAATTTATTTGAGTATTCCCACAAGCCCCACTTCAGGTTTGGTAATTCATTAGAAAGACTCACAGAACTCAAGAAAACATTTTACTTATGTCTCCCCTTTTACTGTAGTGGGTACAATTCAGAAACAGCCAAATGGAAGAGATGTACAAGGTGAGGTATGGGAGGAGGGTGTACAGAGCTTCCATAGCCTTTCAACACACACCGCATTCCAGTGCTTCTGTGTGTTCAGCAACCTGAAGCTCTCCAAGCCTCACCATTTAAGGTGATTTATGGAAGTTCCATTACATCCTCATGATTGACTAAATCATGGTCATTGGTGCTTGAGCTTAATCTCCAGTCCCTCTGTCCTCACTGGAAGTCAAAGGTGAAGCTGAAAGTCCAACCTTCTAATTATAGCTTGGTCTTTCTGGTTGCTAGCCCCCATTCTGAAGCTGCCTAGTTTTCTGACCCCACCCAAAAGACACTCTTAGAAGACTCCAAGGATTTTAGGTGCTACCTGCCATGAACAAAACCAAACCTTCCTGATTCTCCAAGGTGTCTTCTTTTATTGTTTCCTTTCTGTTTAAAGAACTTTCCTTAATCATTCTTTTAGGATGTGTCTGAACTCTGTCATTCTAAAATTTTTTCCTTATAGGGAAGGTGTTATTTTTCTCTTGCTGCTTTCAAGACTTTGTCTTTATTTTTCAGAGATTTAGTTGTTATTTATCTTGGTATGGATTCCTTTGGGTTTATTCTGTTTAGGTTTTACTCAGCTTCTTGAATCTGTAGGTTTATGCCTCTTAAACCATATTTGGGAAGCTTTCAGCCATTATTTCTGTAAGTACTTTTTAACCCCCACGCTCTTTCTCTTTTCCTTCTGGAACTCTGACAACATAAAAACTATATCTTTGGTTATGGTTATAGTCTCACAGGTCTCTGAGGCTTTTTTTTTTTTTTTTTCAGTTAATTTTCTCTCTCTTGTTCAGACTGGATAAGTTCTATCATTCTGTCTTCCAGTTCACTGATTTTTCTGTTTCTTCTCGATTCCACAGTTGAACCTGTCTACTGAGCTTTTTTTTTTTTGGACACGGAGTCTCCCTCTGTCGCCCAGGTTGGAGTGCAGTGACGCAAGCTCTGCCTCCCGGGTTCACGCCATTCTCCTGCCTCAGCCTCCCAAGTAGCTGGGACTACAGGCGCCCACCACCACACCCAGCTAATTTTTTGTATTTTTAGTAGAGATGGGGTTTCACCGTGTTAGCCAGGATGGTCTCGATCTCCTGACCTCGTGATCCACCCGCCCTGGCCTCCCAAAGTGCTGGGATTACAGGTGTGAGCCACCGTGCCTATCCTGCTGAGCTTTTTATTACGTTTTGGTCATTAAAGTTTTCAGCTCTAAAATTTATATTCTCCCCTTTTTTGCTGAGACTATTTTTCATTTGTTTCAAGCAGGTTCATAACTATTAATTGAATCGTTTTTATCATGGCTGTTTTAAAATCCTTGACAGGTAATTCTAACATTGCTGTCATCTCAGTGTTGGCATCTATTGATTGTCTTATTTCATTCAGTTTGGGGCCTTTCTGATTCTTAATAGAATGGGTAATTTTTCTGTTGAAACTTGTACATTTTCTTACTCTGTTTTGAGATTCTGTATCCTCTTTAAGCCTTCTGTTTTAGCGGAACTTTTCTGATAATGTTCTGACAAGGAAAGAGTGGTGGCCACCTTATTAGTGCTGGGTGGAGGTAGAAGTTCAGCCTCTCCGCTCAGCCCTTATTGACGCCCAAGGTCAGAGGCTCCTCTTCACTGCTGGTCAGGGGTGGGAATTCTGGCAGAGTCCACATAGTCTCCACTGACACAGAGGTGAAGGCACCTCATTACTACTGGACAATGTTAAAAGTCCTGATTCTCCACTAGACCTCCTTTGACACTTCCCCAGTGGGGAAGGGAAGGGTGGTCTTGTTACTGCCATGTGGGGCAAATCCAGGCTATTCTTGTGTTTTCCTGACACCATGGGAGTGGAGGGGCTCATTATCAGCTGGCAGGTAGGACAGCCCTGGCTTCCTGTTGGGTGGGGCTGCTGGGTTACGTTGTTACTGTCTCACGCGGTTGGATGTCGAGGCTCTCCACTTGGCCACAGCTGCTGTGGGTGGGGTTGGAGCCACAGGGTTTTTTCTGCGGTGGTTGGCTGGAACAGAATGGTTGTTGACTAAAAGTTTTCTCCTATCCAAGTACTAACCAGACCTGACCCTGCCTAACTTCCAAGATCAGACAAGCTTGGGCATATTCAGGATGGCATGGCTGTAGACTGACTAAAGGTTTTCTGTTGTCCCTTGCTGCCCCTCGCTTAGTTCTTTGGCTAGAAAGAGCAGGCTTTGATTGGAGATTTTTTTTTATCTTGGCTCTTGATGGTTTGAGGTTGCCACCTTTTCAGCCAAGTCTGACATATATGAGGAAAAGAGAAAATCCAGTGAACTCACTGTCGTGTGTTTCATCTGATCCTGAGGTTTCCTGCTGGTCTGCCTCCTTCTCTTCTCCTTTCAGAGACTCTGTATGTTTGTTTTATAAATAATATATAGGATGTTTTTGTTGTACTTAGAAAGAAGAATAAGAAAAAAGTCCACTCCATCTTCCTGGAACTGGAAGTTTCTTTTTTCTTTTAAGGCTAACAGCTGTAACCCATTACACTAAATCCTTGCTCTGACTATCCTGACCTCTCATAAATTTGATGCCAGAGGGACAGAAACATGGAGTTCGCCCATCCCTGTTCAGCTGGAGATGAACTCACATCAGGGAGCGGTTTGTGTTGCAGTCAGAGAAACTGCAGCACGAATAAAAAGCACAAAGAGCACAGGCTATTTAGGCAGAAACCCCTGGTTTCCCGTGTTCGCCTATCCCTTGTTCTGTCTATTAACCTGATTAGTCTCTATCAGAGTCAGTGATTTGGAGCTTAAATTTTTATTTTACTGCTTTGCCCACAGATTGAGGTAAGTAATTCAAAGATAATAGATGGCTAATATTTTTATTTTATGTTAGAAAATAAGAAATTTAAAGTACATTTTATTCTTACAGGCATTGAAGAAAAATTTAGGCCTTTTTATTTAAGTCGATTAGAAGAAAGTGTAGAAGAGGACGTGAAGAGTTTAAAGGTAGGCAATATAGCAGATGCTCAAAATATTAACATATCAAAATATATACTGTCAATCATGAAAACCAAAACAAAGATATTTCTTATTGAGATTTGAGGTAAGCTAGCTTGGTAAACATATAAAACAAAATGAGCAATTGTCTGCAAATATCATCCTGTTGGCATACTGGACCCATTTCTCCTTCAAAACTCATGAAATGAGAGAAAACATATATAGCAATATGAAAACAAAAGCACAGTGTCACTGGCAAAGGTTGGAAAGTACCATAAGGGGATCAGTCATTTTGAGGAATTCTTGAACGACAGAAAGACCACAGAATTATTCTGCTGAGACATGTAACAGAAAAGGAATACTAGCCCAAGACATAAGGCGGAGGAAACAGTACTGGAGGGGCAGTCTTGGGTCGGTGTACATAAGTAACAGCACAGTCACCTGGGACGTTGACAGGGGAGTCATTTGAGAACCTCATTCATGCTATTTAGGAAAGTCGGCTTCTCTCCCTCCTTCCCCTGTACTTAGCAACAGATGGCAGCAGCATCTGCCCAAGACTGAAGCAAGGAGGTGGGTTTCTGGGGTTAGAGGGACACGACAAGGCCCAGTTAGGAACCAGTCAACTAAGAGGAATGGAGACCACCCCGCCCCCCTGCCGACTCTGGAATCAAGCTACTGCCATACATCTTCCAGCAACTTACCCCCATAATCATGAACAGGAGACTACGGCAAATAAAACAGGCAAACAGAGATTTAAAAATATAATTTAAAAAAGAGATTGGAATCAGCTAAGATAAACTCTAAGGCAAAAAAGCATTCCCTCAAACAATCAGGAATATTTCATAATGATAAAAGGCCCAATTCATCCGGAAAGTATAACCGCTTTAAATGTGGATCTACCTTCAATAACATGACCTCAAAATCAACAGCCGAAAGTGACAGAACTCAGAGAAAAACTGACAAATCCACAATTACAGCTGAAGATTTTAAAACACATCTCTCTTCAATTGATAGAACAAGCAAACAAAAATCAATAAGGATATAGAAGACAGGAAGAGCATGACTAACACACTTGACCTAATGGAAACACAGGATACGCTGTACCTAATAACTGCAGCATACCTACCTGCTGTACCTAATAACTGCAGCGCACCTACCTGCTGTGCCTAATAACTGCAGCGCGCCTACCTGCTGTACCTAATAACTGCAGCGCGCCTACCTGCTGTGCCTAATAACTGCAGCGCGCCTACCTGCTGTACCTAATAACTGCAGCGTGCCTACCTGCTGTACCTAATAACTGCAGCGCACCTACCTGCTGTGCCTAATAACTGCAGCGCACCTACCTTTAAAGGCTTTGCAAGAAGACACAGAGCATTTTCAAAAACTGACCATGTGCTGGGAAATCAAACAAGTCTCAATTTAAAAGGACTGTAATCATAAAAATGTCCTCTGACTGTATTTCAATTATGCTCAAAATTAATTTTAAAAAGGTAATTGGAAAATCTTATGTGGTTAGAAGTAAAGAAATATACTTTTAAATATCCCTTGGGTCAAAAAAAATAAATCACAATGGTATTTAGAAAATATTTTTCACTGAAGGCTAACAAAACACTACATATTAAAATTATAAAATGCACCTTAATATAACCTTAATAAATAAATATTTCATATATATATGAAGAAAGGCTGAAAATTAAGTAGCCAAACATAATCTGAAAAAGATAGTGAAATAAACCTAGAGAAAAAAGAAGTAAATAATAAGGAAAAGAGCATAAATTAATGACGTAGAAAGTAACTAATAGGGGATCAAAAAATCCAAATATTGGTTATTCGAAAAGCTAATAAAATAGACTAATTAAGACTGATAGAACCAGGTGTGAGGTAATCCCGGTTACTTGGGAGGCTGGGGTGAGAGGATCGTTTGAGGCCAGGAGTTTGAGAGCAGCCTAGGCCACATAGTGAGACCCCATCTCTAAAAAAATAAAACAAAACATTAATGAGACATGGTGGCACGTGCCAGTAGTCCCACGAAGGCTGAGATGGGAGGACTGCTTGAGCTCAAGAGTTTGAGGCTGGAGTAAGCTATGGTCATGCCACTGCACTCCCACCTACTTCTAAGAAAAAAAAAAAAAGACTGACAAAAAAGGAGATGAGATTGAAATCCATGAATAAGGAGGAATCACTATAGGTCCTGCAGACATCAAATGGTATTAAGAGAATATTATGAACAACTTTTCGTTAACTATTTTAAAATTTAGATAAAATGGACCAATGTCTTAAAAAAGTACAATTTAGCAAAGCTAACTCAAATAGAGATAGAAACTTTGAATATTCCTGTAACTATTAAAAGAAGCAGTGATTAAAAAAAACAACTTCCTATAGAGAAAATCCCACAGAGAGCTTCATCAATGATTTCTACCAAATATTCAATGAAGAAATTATGTCAATCTTACACAGTTTTCTCTAGATAATAGAGAAGAGAGAACTCTTCCAGATTCACTTTGTGTAAGCATAACCTTGATTCCCAAAACTGGAAAATAAGATACAAGAAAGGAAAATTACAGACCAATCTTGTTTAACAGTGTAGATGCAAAAGTTCTAAATAAAAAACTATAAACAAACTCAATTCATCAAAGAACATTAGCAAAATTGAGTTTCTTCCAAGAGTGCAAAATTAGTTTAACTTTATGAAAATCTGTCATCATAATTTATTACATTGTCTTATTAAATGAGAAAGATGTATCTTTTCAATAGATGCAGATAAATCTGTTGATAAAATGTAATGTTTATTCATGATTAAAAATGCTAGCAAGTCAGAAAAGAGATTCCCTTTCTGATAATAAGTTATCTTGAACAGATGTTTTATACTTATTTTAACAAAATGTTAACAGCCTTTTTTTTTCTTTTGAGGCAAGGTCTTACTGTGTTGCCTAGGCTGGAGTGCAGTGGCGTGATCAAGGCTCACTGCATCCTTGACCTCCCAGGCCGAAGTGATCCTCTCACCTCAGCCCCCTGAGTAGTTGGGACCACAGGCGTGCACCACCATGCCTGGCTAATTTGTATTTTTTGTAGAGACAGGATTTTGCCATGTTGCCCAGGCTGGTCTCAAACTCATGAGCTCAAGCCATCTGCCCTCTTCAGCTTCCCAAAGTGCTGGAATTACAAGGTGTGAGCCACTGTGCCCAGCCCACCTTTCTTTGAAATAATATGCAAGACCAAGCTACTTACCACCGCTGTTTCTGGTCAGCATGGTCCTGGAGGCCCTAGCTATTTTAGTAGAACAAGAAAAAGAAAGAAGAGATATAGGATTGGAAAAGAAGAAACAAAACTGTTCATAGGTGATAGGATGTATACATAGAAAAACTCAAAAGTTCTTTTAAATTAATAATAGTTTAGTTATAAAAATCAATCTATAAAAATAAATCTTACAAAAGGTATGTAGTAACTCTAAAAGTATAACCTTAATTGAGAGACATAAGACCGAAGTAAGTGAAGAAATGTACCATTTACTTTGTGATTTGGAAGTCACCATAGTATGAAGATGTCAGCTCTTCCCAAACTGATCTATAGAATCAATGCAATCTCAACCAATATCTCAAGTTTTTTTTTTTTTTTTTTTTTGAGACGGAGTTTCGCTGTGTCTCCCAGGCTGGAGTGCAGTGGCATGATCTCGGCTCACTGCAAGCTCCGCCTCCCGGGTTCACACAATTCTTCTGCCTCAGTCTCCCGAGTAGCTGGGACTACAGGCGCCCACCACCACGCCCAGCTAATTTTTTTTTTTTTTAATAGAGACGATGTTTCACCGTGTTAGCTAAGATGGTCTCGATCTCCTGACCTCGTGATCCACCCGCCTCAGCCTCCCAGAGTGCTGGGATTACAGGCGTGAGGCACCACACCCAGCCAAGTATTTTTTTTGAGACAGAGTCTTGCTCTGTTACCCACGCTGGAGTTCAGAGGCGCAATCTCGGCTCACTGCAACCTCTGCCTCTCACGTTCAAGTGATTCTCCTACCTCAGCCTCCCGAGTAGCTGGGATTAAAAGCGTGCGCCACCATGCCCGGCTAATTTTTGTAGTTTTTGTAGACATAGGGTTTCACTATGTTGGCCAGGCTGGTCTCGAACTCCTGACCTCAAATGGTCTGCCTGCCTTGGCCTCCCAAAGGGCTGGGATTACAGGTGTGAGCCACCACGCCTGGCCTGTATCTCAACCTTTTAGTTTTGTGTGTGTGTGGCAAGTGGGTGTGAGGAGTGGAACTTGACAAACCCACTCTGAAATCCATATGAAAAGGTAAAGAAGAGAATAAGAACAGCCAGGATGCCCTTGAAGAAGGACAAGACTAGTAGTGAAGGGCTTGCATTATCAGATTCTTGTCAAGAATTATTATAAAGCTATATTAAAAAGACAGTGGTATTGGTGTAGGGTGGACAGATACTGTTGGAATGGAGTTGAAAACCCATAGCTCTACACATACCTAGAAACTTGACTTTGACAGAGCTGGCACTGTAGAGTGGTGGGAAGTGACAGTCTTTTTGGTAAATGGTGCTGAGACAACTGGGTATCCACATGGTACAGAAATGAAATTGGGCTTCTACCTTACACCATACCAGAAAATCAGCTCCAGGTTGATTACTGACAGAAATGTGAAAGATAAAATTATAAAGCTATTGGAAAATATAGGAGAATTTGTCCATATCCTCAGGGTAGGGGATCCTCAACAGTATACAAAAGCATTAGCTGTAGTGGTAAGAACTGATAAATTTTAAAATTTATAAAATTTTATATGAATTTTTAAAATGAATTTATAAATGAATTCATTGTAAAATGCTATAAATTATAAATAAATTTTATATGTTTACAAATTTATGAGATTTTTAAATGGATATATAAATTCATTTTAAAACTTTTATTCCTCAAAATAGGCTGGGCGTGGTGGCTTATGCCTATAATCCCAGCACTTTGGGAGGCCGAGGTGGGAGGATCGCTTGAGGCCAGGAGTTCGAGACTAGCCTGGGCAACATAGTGAGACCTCCTCTTTACAAGTAATAATTAAGAAATTAGCTGGGCATGGCGGTGCGCACTTGCGGCCCCAGCTACTCAGGAGGCTGAGATGAGATGACCGTGTGGGCCCAGGAGGCCGCGCCATTGCGCTCCAGCCTGGGTTACTGAACAAGACCCCATCTGCAATAAATAAATAAATAAATAAACCAGTCACAGGATGGGAGAAGTGCAACACACATGTAACTGACAAAGGACTTGAATATATAAAATCTAGAGAAATTTTATAAATCAGAAAGGAAAAGATATGCAACCCAGTTAAAACAGGGATGAAATAGCTGAATGGGCACTTCACCAAAGACAATAAATATACCAAAAAAGTGCACAACTTTACTAGTAATTAGAGAAATGCAAATTAAAACCACAATAAGATAATATTATGTGTCTAAACATTGGCAAACATGTTTTCTAAACAACATGAAATAAATCCAAATAAACAGTGAAATGTGTGGAAAGACTTGACATGCTAAAGCTGTCTATTCTCCCCAACATCATTTATAAAAGGAATGCAATCCTAATTAAAAGCACAACCAAATTCTTTATGGAGTTCAACAAGCTGACTCTTAAGTTTGTGTGAAAGAAAAAATATACAAAGATAGCTAAGAAAATTCTGAAGAAGGAGATCAGAACCGTGTAGACTACAGCAAGGATAATCAAATAGATTAATAGAAAAGGTGAGTCTTTGCAGGTTGGGTTTTCCAGAAGCAGCCACTGAGTTGGAGATTGGGGTGCAAGGAAGGAGTGGGAAGCAGGAATGAGCAGAGGAAGAAGTCAGAGGGCAACGAAGCCTGACAGAGAGCTCTGGCAGCGGGGAGCACGGAGCAAATGCCCCTCAGCCTTGTCCCACGTCAGACTGAAATGGCCAAGCCTTTACCCCCTCGCCTTTCTCAGCCACTGGCCCGGAAGGGGAGTACCTGGGGCAGAGAAGTTCACAGCTGCAGGCTGTTTGTTCACTCAGCTCCTTGCAACAGGGCAGCAAATCCCTCCTTGAGGGGGAGTCTGAGAGGCCCATCCCTGTGTCTACCACAAAGTCCCAAATCAATCCATGTATGTTTCTTAAGCTACACACAAAATTCGCAAGGTATAAAGAAAAAGATGGTTGTATATGACCTCATGAAAATGGAAAGGTAGTTGAGAAGGAGAAATTGTGTTTAGCAAAGGATTAATATCCAGAATATTTCATAGAGTGCCTACAGATAAAAAACAAAAATAGGCCGGGTGCGGTGGCTCACGCCTGTAATCCCAGCACTTTGGGAGGCCGAGGCGGGCAGATCACGAGGTCAGGAGATCGAGACCATCCTGGCTAACATGGTGAAACCCCGTCTCTACTAAAAATACAAAAAATTAGCCAGGCGTGGTGGAAGGCACCTGCAGTCCCAGCTACTTGGGAGGCTGAGGCAGGAGAATGGTGTGAACCCAGGAGGCGGAGCTTGCAGTGAGCTGAGATCGAGCCACTGCACTCCAGCCTGGGCGACAGAGCGAGACTCCGTCTCAAAAAAACAAATAAAAAAAAAAAAGAAAAGAAAAATAATAGACAAAGAACATAGACAATTCAAAAAAGAAACTGAACAACACACTTCTGAAAAGATATTTGGCCTTGCCAATAGAGAAAGGCAAAATGAACCCGTTACAGTTTTTCATCCATTAGATTGAAATTTTCGAAAGATTAGTGATACAGTGTGTTGGTGAAAATGCAGAATAACAAGCAGTCTTCTGTAGTATTGGTAAGAGTGGCAAAGTTTATTAGAAGGTGAGGCACCCAACGAACTCCACAAGCCCATAAGTTTGGCTGCAGTTCTACTCTCAGTAATCTATACTGCTCATGTGCACTCAAAGATGTAATTTCCATTCTTTGCACCTTAGTTTATAAGAGTGAAAAATTAGAAACAACTCAAATATCCATAAGTAAATGCCCTAAATTATGATTCATCTAAACTACAGAATACTAATAGCCATTTAAAAGAAAGAGGTGAAAACTAACATGTAATGATATAGAAAGATCTTCAAGAATACCTGTTAGTGAAAAAAATAAGTCACAAAACAATACTTATAGTGTGGTCCTTTTAATGTTAAAGATATATATATATATATTTTGGCCGGGTGCAGTGGCTCATGCCTGTAATTCCAGCACTATGGGAGGCCGAGGTGGGCAGATCACTTGAGGTGAGGAGTTGGAGACCAGCTGGCCAACATGGTAAAACCCCATCTCTACTAATACAAAAAAAAATGGCCAGGTGTGGTGGTGCATTTGCGTAATCCCAGCTACTCAGGAGGCTGAGGCATGAGAATTGCTTGAACCCGGGAGGTGGAGGTTGCAGTGAGCCAAGATCGTGCCACTACATTCCACCCTGGGCAACAGAGTGAAACTGTGTCTCAAATATATATATATTTCTGGAGTGTGTGTGCAAATTCCTAAAGAGAGAATAAGTGATATGCATCACACTCTGGATAAGGCTTACCTCTAGGGAATGGAAGAGTAGGTGCTGAAGGAATGTTTGGGTGTTATTCTATGTGATTGTGCGTTGTTTGAATCTTTGGGGGTTTTTTTGGTTTTCTTTTTGAGACAGTCTTACTTTGTCACCCAGGCTGGAGTGCAGTGGCACAATCTGGGCTCACTACAACCTCCACCTCCTGGGTTCAAGTGATTCTCGTGCCTCAGCCTCCCGAGTAGCTGGGATTACAGGCGTGTACCACCACACCCAGCTAATTTTTTTGTACTTTTAGTAGAGATGGGGTTTCACCATGTTGGCCAGGCTGGTCTTGATTACAGGCATGAGCCACCATGCCTGGCCTGTCTGAATCTTTCAAAAGGACTTTGTACTTATTTGTGTAATAAAAATAACTATAAAAAGAAAATCAATTTTATAAAATTAAAATAACAAGAATACTTTCATATTAGGCCAAGTGGAGTGGCTCATGCCTGTAATCTCAGCACTTTAGGAGGCTGAGGTGGGTGGATTTCTTGAGGCCAGTTCAAAACCAGAAACATGGCAAAAACCGATCTTTACAAAAAATACAAAAATTAGCCAAGCGTGGTGGCGCATGCCTGTTGTCCCAGCTACACAGGAGGCTGAGGTGGCAGGCTCTCTTGAGCCTGGAGGTCGAGCCTGCACTCTAGCCTGGATGACAGAGTGAGACTCTGTCTCAACAACAACAACAAAAAAACCCTTTTCATATTAATTAAAAACAATAAACATACAGCTGGGTGAGGTGGCTCATGCCTGTAATCCCAGCTCTTTGGGAGGACAAGCTGGGAAGATTGCTTGAGCCCAGGAGTTGGAGGTTTCAGTGAGCTATGACCGTGCCACTGCACTCCTGCCTGGGCGACAGAGGGAGATTCGGTCTCTAAAAATAAACACACAAAGAGACAAAAACAATATATAGAATGCTACAAAGTGTGAACATAATACCCTCTGTCATTCTCCCCTAGATCATGCATGTATTCATTTAGCTAATATTTTTGACTACCTATTTATATAGCAGACAATCTGTTAAGAGCAAAATACAAATAAAACTAGGAAAAAAAAAACTTGAAGGAAAAATACCAAAGTGTTAACATTTTATCTTTGTGTGTAGGGCAAAACTATGGATAGGTTTTTAAGGATATATAATTTTCTATATTTTCTATAATGAGGATTATTGCTTCTATAAGGAAAAAGTTTTTTACTGTGGCAAAATATACTTAACATAAAATTCTCTATTTTAACCATTTTTAAGTGAACGATCCAGTGACATTAAGTACATTCATAATGTTGTGCGGCCATTACCAGTATCTATATCTAGAACTTTTTTTTATCATCCCAAACTGAAACTCTGTACCTGCTATATGATAACTCCCCATTCCTCCCTCTCCCAGCCCCTGGTAGCTTCTATTCTGTTTTCTGTCTCTGAATTCTAGGTAGCTCCTAGCAAAAGGATCACACAATGTATTTCCTTTGGAGTCTGGCATATTTCACTTAGCATAATGTTTTCAAGGTTCATCTGTTTCATAGCATGTATCAATTTCATTCCCTTTTATGGCTGAATAACATTTCATCATATGGATATACAGGTTGAACATCCTTAAACCCAAAATCCAAAATTCAAAATCCTCCAAAATCTGAAACGTTTTGAGTGCCAGCATGATGCCACAAGTGGAAAATACCACACCTGACACCTTTGCTTTCTGATAGTTCAGTATCCTCAGACTTTGTTTCATGCACAAAATTATTAAAATATGGTATAAAGTGACCTTCAGGCTATGTGTATAAGGTGTATATGAAACACAAACTTCATGTTTAGACTTAAGTCCTCTCCCCACGATCTGTCATTCTGTACATGCAAATATTCCCAAATTGGAAACACTCCAAAATCCAAAACACTTCTAATCCCAAGCATTTTGGATAAGGGATACTACACCTGCACCATATTTTGAGTTCCTGCCTTCACTTCTTTGGGGTATATATCCAGGTGTGGAATTGCTAGATCATATGGTAATTCTATGTATAACTTTTTTTTTTTTTTTCTGAGACAGAGTCTCACTCTGTTGCCCAGGCTGGAATGCAGTGGCACCATCTTGGCTCACTGCAACCTCCGCCTCCCGGGTTCAAGCGATTCTCCTCCCTCGGCTTCCTGAGTAGCTGGGATTACAGGCATACACCACCACGCCCGGCTAATTTTTTGTATTTTTAATAGAGATGGGGGTTTCACCATGTTGGCCACACTGGTCTCAAACTCCTAACCTCAGGTGATCTGCCCACCTTGGCCTCCCAAAGTGCTGGGATTACAGGCGTGAGCTACCATGCCTGGCCATGTTTAACTTTTAAGAACTGTTAAATTGTTTTACACAGTAGCTACACCATTTTATATTCCCCACCAGCAATGCACAAGGATTCTAATTTCTCCACCATCTTACCAACACTTTTTATTTCTCATTTTTATATTACAGTCACTCTAAGGAGTGTGAAAGTGCACCTCATGGTGGTTTTGACTTGCATTCCCTATGACTGATGATGTTGAGCATCTTTTCATGGCTTATTGGCCATTTATGTATCTTCTATGGAGAAACTGCTATTCAAGTTCTTCGCTCATTTTTGAATTGGGTTGTTTTTTGTTGTTGAGTTGTAAGATTTTTTTTTATGTTCTGGATTTCATCCATTTTCAGATATAGATTGTTTGCAATTTTCTCCCCATTATTTTATTTTATTTATTTATGTTTCTTGGAGACAGAATCTTGCTCTGTCACCACCCAGGCTGGAGTGCAGTGGCGGAATGTTGGCTCACTGCAACCTCTGCCTCCCAGGTTCAAGAGATACTCCTGCCTCAGCCTCCTGAGTAGCTAGGACTACAGGCACACACCACCATTCCTGGCTAGTTTTTGTATTTTTAGTAGAGACAAGGTTTCACCATGTTGGCCTGGCTGGTCTCGAACTCCTGACCTCCTGTGATCCACCCACCTTGGCCTCCCAAAGTATTTTTTCCTTATTCTGTGGGTTATCTTTTTACTCTCTTCATAGTATCCTTTGATGCACAGAAGCTTTTAATTTTGATGTATTATTTTTACTTTTTACTTTTGTTTGTGCTTTTGTGTCATAACCAAGAAATCGCTGCCAAGTCCAATGTCCTGAAGCTTTTTCCCTGTGTTTTCTTCTAAGAATTTTTGTGGCACTAGCCCTTAAATTAAGTCTTTGATCCATTGTGAGTTAATTTTTATATGGTATGAAATAAGGGTCCAACTTCATTATTTCATATGTGTATATTCAGTTTTCCCCATCGAATGGTCTTGGCAACCTTGTCAAAAATCAATTGGCCGTTTATAGGAGGGTATATTCCTGGGCTTTCCATTCTGCCCCACTGGCATATGTGCCTGTCTTTATGCCAGTACTACACTGTTTTGAATACTGTAGCTTTGTAGTAAGTTTTGAAATCAGGAAGTGTGAGTCCTACAACCTTGTTCTTTTTAAAGATCATTTTGGCTATTTGGGAAAAACATTAATTAAAAAAAATTACTACTTGTAAGATCTATGTGAAATTTCTACCTTCTGAAAATATGAATTCTTCTCGTTAAAATTTTCTGAGACTCAATTATTTCCTGCTGTTCACTACAGTGTGTATTTATGCTCTTAATTATAGAAAGAGTATCCAAACCAAAATGCAGTTGTGAAGAGAATGCAGTCTCTTCAACTTGATTGTGTGGCAGTACCTCCAAGCCGGTCAAATTCAGGTAAATTACACTATGGTCAAAATCTATTCGTTTATTTGTTTGGTTACTCATTCACTCCACTCTCTAAAAGACTATTTAGGACCATATGGGAAACAGAAGAAACTATAAAAGTGAACACTTGCCTTACAGGAATTTATAATAATATTCAAGAGTCAAGTTACATGTATTTGAAATATGAAGTAACAGTGTCATAGAATGTTCTGGACAAAAGGCCTAATATATCTGATGGGGAGAAGTGACGGTTCAGAAGAAGGAAGGGGACATACGTGAGAGCAAAGTCCCTGAGGAGCTCGGAGTGACTTAGAACCAGGATACAAGCAGAGAGGCTGGTCTCAGGTCAAGTAGGGATACTTTTTTCACTGTAACAAAAGGGATGGCAGAGTATAGGATACTGAAGCCGCTTAGCTACCTGATCTGTGGCTAATTACTTAACCTCTTCTAAACTTCACCCATCAAATCATAATTGCTCCTCCTCTCATAGGGCTCTTCAAGAATGAAAGAATTCATGGGACGTGCTTAGGACAGAGCTGCTGCAGATCTTGTTTTTTTGTTTTTTTTTTTGAGACAGAGTCTCTCTGTCACCCCGGCTAGAGTGCAGTAGTGTGATCTTGGCTCACTACAACCTCTGCCTTTCAGGTTCAAGCGATTCTTCTGCCTCAGCCTCCCAAGCAGCAGGGATTACAGGCATGCACCACCATGCCCAGCTAATTTTTGTATTTTCAGTAGAAATGGGGTTTCGCCATGTTGGCAAGGCTGGTCTTGAACTCCCGACCTCAGGTGATCCGTCTGCCTCAGCCTCCCAACGTGCTAGGATTACAGGCATGAGCCACCGCACCCAGCCGCAGATCTTATTTTCCACCTGAATTGCTCCAAGGAGACAACTACCTTCTCTGCTCCAAACCAAGTCCTTTTTTCCTTGATCACCCCTGCAACAGCCGCTTTTCTCTTGCTTGCTATAATTTTCCTAGTACTCTCTCACTGCCAGCGAGGAGCCCCTATTATTATTTGTAAAGCTTGTGGGAAGAGGACCATCTCCTAAATGCTCTGGACTGGTCTCTTACTTGTTTTCTGTGTGTTACTTTGAGATACAGATTCATGACGGCGCTCAGATTTTATTTTACTTTTTAATGTTTCATGAAACCCATTCTAATGTTGATCATTTCTTCTCAGCCACAGAACAGCCTGGTTCACTGCACAGTTCCCAGGGACTTGGGATGGGTCCTGTGGAGGAGTCCTGGTTTGCCCCATCCCTGGAGCACCAGCAAGAAGAGAATGAGCCCAGCCTGCAGAGTAAACTCCAGGACGAAGCCAACTACCATCTTTATGGCAGCCGCATGGACATGCAGACGAAACAGCAGCCCAGACAGAATGTGGCTTACAACAGAGAGGAGGAAAGGAGACGCAGGGTCTCCCATGACCCTTTTGCACAGCAAAGACCTTATGAGAATTTTCAGAATACAGAGGGAAAAGGCACTGCTTATTCCAGTGCAGCCAGTCATCGTAATGCAGTGCACCAGCCCTCAGGGCTCACCAGCCAACCTCAAGTACTGTATCAGAACAATGGATTATATAGCTCACATGGCTTTGGAACAAGACCACTGGATCCAGGAACAGCAGGTCCCAGAGTTTGGTACAGGCCAATTCCAAGTCATATGCCTAGTCTGTATAATATCCCAGTGCCTGAGACCAGCTATCTAGGAAACGCACCCACCATGCCATTCAGCTCCTTGCCACCAACAGGTAAATGGGTCTTCCATAGTCACAATCTTGTCTTTTTTTATTTTTCAGAAAATAAAGCAACCAAGCAGCTCTATTGTAGATTGTGGGTTATGATGGGGACAGAGGGTTATTGTCAGCTGCCAGATGCAAATTGCCCTGTGGAATGGACTCCGCCAGGCCACTTGGTCTGGGAGTATTTCATCTGGGGCTAGGATTCATCACAGATGCCCACAAGCATGGGGTTGCAGGTCCTTGTGACTGGCAGGCGTCTTTGACTCTAACCTGGAGTGCATGGTAGTCCTATTTCACCCAATCTCTGATAAAAGGGAAGTTATCTGCTCATTTGCTTTTACCTTGCTTGCTGTTTTTTGAAGGTAAGAAATCAGTCTTGGATATTTTTGTTTCTTACCTTATATAGCTCAAAGACTACCATTAGGGATGAAAAATTTTCTTTTAACTCCCATATCTCTATTGGGTGAAGTAAAAGGTAGGTGATAGTAGTTACTGGCAGTCTAGAATGGAAGTGATTTAATGTAATATCCAGCATTTTTATCAAATAATACTCACCAACATCACCTTAACCACCTGAACGGCATCCACCAATGATACCCACAGGTGTCCTGGAGATCTTGAAATCAACTCAGGTAGAGGAAGCTTTCAGAACCACAGAGCTTAGTTACATTTTCTTTCAAAAGGCCAAATTCTCCAAAAACGTCCTATGCAAACATCCTCGATTTTTTTCCATAGGTTTTATGATAAGATCTGTAGAATGCAAAATAATTGGATTAGACATTAAGCAGTATCCAAGTCATGTATAATCCTATGAGCAGAATGTCCTTTTGTTTCCTTCATGTTGGGGATAAAATTTTTTATTGGTATTGCCATATCATTTTATTCATTCGTGATTGAGACAATAAAAATTTCAGCTGGGGCCGTGGTTGGCCAGGCGTGGTGGCTCATGCCTGTAATCCTAGCACTTTGGGAGGCTGAGGTGGGTGGATCACTTGAGGCCAGGAGTTCAAGACCAGCCTGGCTAACATGGTGAAACCCTGTCTCTACTAAATAATACAAAAATTAGCCGGGTGTGGTGGCGCATGCCTTTAGCCCCATCTGCTAGGGAGGCTGAGGCAGGAGAATCACTTGAACCCTGGAGACAGACGTTGCAGTAAGCTGAGATCATGCCACTGCACTCCAGCCTGGGCAACAGAGAGAGATTGTGTCTCGAAAAAAAAAAAAAAAAAAAGAAAAAATTACAAAACTCTTCCCACTTTGTGCCATGCAGTTCTCCAGGCACTGGAGCTATAACTGAACAAACAGCCCGAGTCCCTTCCCTCATACAGTTTAAATCCTAATGGACAGAAGGCAGACCCTAAACCAATATTTAATGTGTCATTTTTTTATCTTCTTTCTACATGAGCAACCCAAATAGACTAGTTTAGTGCCAGAAATCTCTTTCTGTTTGCACTCTCGTTCTGGTTCCTGGTTCTGCCAGTGACAGATGTACAGGGATGCAGCTTCTTCAGGATTCTGAGATGCTTTCAGTGGGGAAGGGGCACTTGGATCTACAATAAATAATATAATTTTCTGTGTTTCTGCTCCCAAAGAGGATCCTGCCAAGTACTGAGCTAGTAAATGAACACGCAGAGTTTCTCCTTGCAAATTTTTTTTTTTATTTGTTTGTTTGTTTTGAGACGGAGTCTCGCTCTGTCACCCAGGCTGGAGTGCAGTGGCGCAATTTCGGCTCACTGCAAGCTCCGCCTCCCGGGTTCACACCATTCTCCTGGCTCAGCCTGTCCGAGTAGCTGGGACTACAGGCGCCCGCCACTACGCCCGGCTAATTTTTTTTAGTTTTAGTAGAGACGGGGTTTCACCGTGGTCTCGATCTCCTGACCTTGTGATCCGCCCGCCTCAGCCTCCCAAAGTGCTGGGATTACAAGTGTGAGCCACCGCGCCTGGCCTCTCCTTGCAAATTTAAATAAGTCTTCTGCTTGCTTTTGTTATCATCAGAAAGTCCGAACTCTGTACCAAAATGTGAGTTTTCTAATTTGCCATACCATAGAAGGGTGTGTGTATCCAGTAAGTACAACAGGAAAATAAATGTCTTCCTTTCTGTGAAAGAGCTCTTAGACCCACTGCTTTTTATTCACTGTGCTGCTTGAAGTGAAGTTAGAAAAGGAAAGCTCACTGGGCTAAGAGTCAGGAGAGCCAAGTCTAGTCCTGCTTGTGCCAGTCACTATATGGGTAACTTTGGGAAAGTCGTTTGCCTCTCCAGAGTTCATTCTCCTCAATTATAAATGAAAATGTTGCAACTGAAAATGTATACATTGTAAGCTCTAGTATGTTTCTAATATTCCATTAGTTTCTCCATTTCATAACTTTCATGGTTTTTCCAGT
Source organism: Hylobates moloch (assembly GCF_009828535.3). Classification (NCBI taxonomy): domain Eukaryota; kingdom Metazoa; phylum Chordata; class Mammalia; order Primates; family Hylobatidae; genus Hylobates; species Hylobates moloch. The sequence goes on from NW_026652295.1 coordinate 2,816,056, forward strand.
GGCCAGATTTGGGCAGAAAGCACTGATTCAAAAACACAAATTTCCAAGTAGAGAGGTGCAGGGTAAACCTTCATGTAAGCCCGTGGTGAGCGCAGACTGTGAGTGACAAACACGGTGTCAGTGTAAGCTGGAGGTAGTGGGCCAGGAGGATTAAACAGGGTAAGGCAGCTTAGCACTGTGCCTGACGATGCACAGAGTAAGTGCTCAGTAAATGGTTGCTGCTGTTATTAGCATTGTTAACAAAGAACGCCTAGACAGCCTTGAGCGCTGGAAGGCACCTCAGACTGTCACAGGGGTTCCTTGCTAGGATTCCAAGGACCCCAGTTTCAGCAGCTTCGCTAACACCCTGAATTGCACACAGATGGCATGTGTGCTCACATCCTATATTTCTTACACCTTTCAGTAGAGAGGGTCCCTAGTTTCCTTGGCTTCCTCACAGAAAATGCAACAAATGAGCATGGTGCCTGGTCCAGAGGGCAGCCTACCTTAGGGCCAGGTGTGTTGACGGAGGTACCTAGAGCTGATATTCATTTCCCTCCCTCCTCAGAACTGTCTTCTTGACCACCTTCTCTCTCCTACAAAGATATGCCAAGCGCTCTTTAGGGACAGTACCGACACTTGACAAATTCAGCTTAGCATGAATGTCACTGAGCCCATGCCCTGTACCAAGTCCCAGGCTAGCGAGTGTAAGGAGTACAAAAACAAGTGGGTGTGGTCGCTGCCCTCTCGGGACTCACATTCTAGTGGAGAAGTCAAACAGACCCAGCTCGGATACAGAGCGGCCCAGGGCAGAGTGCTGAGTCAAGGATTACAGTGCAGGCTCATGGAAGGAGGTGGAATTTGTGCTGGGCCTATGTCCGAAACTCACAAGCAGGGAGAAACATGTGGGGAGGTCAGCAGTCCAGGCAGAGGCAGGAGCATCATGTCAGCAGATCAGTGGGAAATCTGGTGGGAGTGGAGTCTCTGGAGTGGAGAGAAGGAGGAGATAGCTGTGGCCAGCTTCTGAATACTGAATCTGAGAGGTTTGAGTTTATCGGGTAAAGGAGGAGGACCCTTCACAGATGTTGTTCAGAGTCGTGGGATCCTGCTGGGAAGTGTGGCTGAGCTTTGCTGTGTTGTTCATCCACCTCTGTTTTCTGACTTGGTGTTAGCCACATTTTTTTATGGTAAAATTCAAAAACATAAAATTTACCATTTTAACCATTTTTACAGTGGCATTATCTAACATTCACATTGTTCTGCAACCATCACCACCATCTATCTATATAACTGTTTTAATCTTGCAAAACTAAAATTCTGTATCCATTAAACACAAACTCCCCAGCTCCCCTCCCAGCCCCAGACAACCACCATTCTGCTCTCTGTTTCTGTGACTCTGACTATTCTGGGTGCCTCATATGAGTGGAATCGCGCAGTATTTGTCTTTGTGGCTGGCTTCATTCACTTAGGAATTGTCCCCAAGGTTCATGCATGTTGTAGCAGGTGATGTGATTCCCTTCCTTGGCGAGGCTGACTGTTCCACTGTGTAGCTAGACCACAGTTGGGTTATCCACTCATCTGCTCATGGGTGCTTGGCTTACTTCTACCTTTTGGCTATTGTGAATAATGCTGCAATGAACACATGGATAGAAATATTTCTTCAAGACCATGTTTTAGTTCTTTTGGGTATATACTCAGAAACGGAATTGCTGGATCATATGGTAATTCTATCTTTAATTTTTTTGAAGAATCACCATACTTTTTTGTTTTTTGAGACGGACTCTCGCTCTGTCGCCAGGCTGGAGTGCAGTGGCACGATCTCGGCTCACTGCAAGCTCCGCCTCCCGGGTTCAAGTGATTCTCCTGCCTCAGCCTCCTGAGTAGCTGGGATTACAGACGCCCACCACCACGCCTGGCTAATTTTTGTATTTTTAGTAGAGATGGTGTTTCACCATGTTGGCCAGGCTGGTCTCGAACTCCTGACCTTAGGTGATCCACCCGCATCGGCCTCCCAAAGTGCTGGGATTACAGGTGTGAGCCACTGCACCCGGCCCACTATACTCTTTATAGCAGCGGCTGCACCATTTCACATTCCCACCAGCAGTGCACAAGGGCTTCATTTTTTCCACAACTTTGTCAATATGTGTTATTTCTGTCTTTTTTTTTTTTTAATTGTAGGCATCCTAATGGGTATGATGTGGTTTAGCCAGATTTTAAAGAAGAAAAGTTTAAAGGGTGGCATAGGATAATTAACTTAATGTTTGGGGTAAAGCCCTGCTTTTTTGCCAAGCTGTATTTTTTTCTCTTGCTTTTGACCTAGAATTACTTACTGTGTGTTTCTCTCTATTCAGATGAATCTATAAAATGTACCATATACAATAGTACTGGCATTCAGGTTGGAGCCTACAATTATATGGAGATTGGTGGGACGAGTTCATCACTACTAGACAACACAAATATGAACTTTAAAGGAGAGCCAGCTCCTAAGTACCAAGCTATCTTTGGTAAGATACCCTGGAAGGACCCAACGCCTAGCAACCTTGAACTTTCTTACTTGTGAGAAGGACACAGTGGAATCTTAAAGTTTCTCTGATAATTCTTCTTGAAAGTTTTCTCACGTTACTTCTGCAAAATATCTTTGTAATTTCCATGTAATTCCTTTGTCATTTATTTTTAATATGGAGATAAGCACAGTATTTAATTTATGGATTTGTTGTGAAAATTAAATGAGTTGATATGTATAAAAAGCTTAGAACACTGCCTGGCACATAGTAGGTTCTATAAAAAGTGTTAAACTTTCATCATTATCATCATCAGTATTACTTCTCAGACCCGGAAGAAATAGCTGTGTCAGGCCCTCATCGAAGGAGATCCTGTGAAAGATAGAAGACTGTGCCCTCCACAGCACTTCTGTAATAAAATCAAGAGGGCTATCTCTTATAGGGTTCTATGGTGCAGACCCATAAGGCTAATCCCAAAGTACAGTCTGGAAAAAGTCGTGAGGCCAAAACAACTTGATTAAGAACTCAGCTTTCTAGTTAACCATGGGATTGGCTTTTTTTTTTTTTTTCCCTGTAAAGGAAGCAATAGTAAATGTTAGGCCCTGCTGGCTTTGAGGTCTCTCTTGGAACTACTCAACTCTCTTATTGTAGTGCAAAAGCAACCACAGACAATATGTACATGGATGAGCACGGCTGTGTTCCAATAAAAGTTGATTTACAAATGCTGCCAGGGAGCCAGATTTGGCCCACAGGCCATAGTTGGCCAACCCCTGGTCTAACCTATTTGAAGGACAGCTTTTAAAATACCTAGAACAGAACTTTTGAATGGTCAAGGGCACCGGTGAGAATGTAATGAAACCCAGGATCTACCCCCTACAGAAATATTGACAAAATTTGGAAAATATCTTGGGAAGTTCTTGGACTGCTGACAATCTATAAGGTATGGAGAGACAGAGAGCCACATCACAGAGGGCTGAGGAAAGAAGAGAGGTTGAAAGGAAGAATGAAATGTTTTCTTCCTTATATTCTGTTTAATGAGGTAGTGAGGGGATTAAGGAATCTTTTTTGTTGTGGTTGTTGTACATTTTTATTTGTTTCCTTTTATTATTTTTATGAAGGGCTAAGGGAAGGAACCAGTAGAAGGAGAGAGGTTATGGCTATCGGAGAAGAGGCAATGTCGGTCGGCAGTGGGGTGGGGTAAAGGAGGGGAAGGGACCAAAAACAGACCTTGAAGAGTATAGTTACCTCGTCGCGTGAAAGAAAGGAAGGCTTTGTAACTAACTGAATGGGTTCCCGCCTGCTGGACAATGCCTTGATTAAGTAAGAGGAAAAGTGAACTGTTAGGCGGGGGTAGTGGTCAGGAGTTGAGTGGCTTTAACTCTGGCCAGATGTAAGTGGAGAATGTCTAAAAGGAACAAAAATGGTGGTTTTCCCTTTACATCCAGGAAGGTCTAATACCAACAGGGTCACTGGCTAAGATTGAATAGAACACCCAGCCTCATAGCCACACAGGGGTTTTGTTCACAGAGCCATCAGCTGTGGCTCAGGGATGTGTCCACGAGGAGGAAGGAATGCCTTATTCTTTTTTGTTTTGTTTCTGAGACAACATCCTGCTCTGTGGCCCAGGCTGAAGTACAGTGGCACAATCATGGCCCACTGCAGCCTTGAACTCCTGGGTTCAAGTGATCCTCGTGTGTCAGCCTCCTCAGTAACTGGGACTACAGGCATGTGCCACCATACCCAGCTAATTAAAAAAAATGTTTTTTTTTGGTAGAGACAGGGTCTTGCTATGTTGCCCAGGACTGGTCTCGAACTCCCGGGTTCAAGTGATCCTCCTGCCTTGGCCTCCCAAAGTGTTGGGATTATAGGCATGAGCCACCACGCCAGGCCAGGAATGCCCTATTCTAATTCACATAAAGACTCCATGTGGGCTAGCAGGCATGTGAAATGTCTGCCAGTGCATCAACGGCTATATAACTAAGAAGTTATCTTTTTCACTGTCTTCTGGTACTCTTCATTTCACTGGGGTTTTTTAGCAATTCAGGAAGCTGGAATGTTTGAATGGGTTTTAGCTTGATACCTTCTTCTCTTTCCCATTTGGCAGGTAATACCACTAGTCTGACCGATGAACACCTGGACCCAATCAGAGAAAATCTGGGAAAGCACTGGAAAAACTGTGCCCGTAAACTGGGCTTCACACAATCTCAGATTGATGAAATTGACCATGACTATGAGCGAGATGGACTAAAAGAAAAGGTTTACCAGATGCTCCAAAAGTGGGTGATGAGGGAAGGCATTAAGGGAGCCACAGTGGGGAAGCTGGCCCAGGCGCTCCACCAGTGTTCCAGGATCGACCTTCTGAACGACTTGATTTACGTCAGCCAGAACTAACCCTGGATGGGCTACGGCAGCTGAAGCGGACGCTTCACTTAGTGAATAACCCCAGAAGGCTGGCTGCCTCAGAGCATTCAGAATTCTGTCCTCACTGATAGGGGTTCTGTGTCTGCAGAAATATTGTTTCCTGTACTTCATAGCTGGAGAATGGGGAAAGAAATCTGCAGCAAAGGGGCCTCACTCTGTTGCCCAGGCTGGTCTCAAACTTCTGGACTCAAGTGATCCTCCCACCTCGGCCTCCCAAAGTGCTGGGATATTAGGCATTGAGCCACTGTGCCCAGCCAACAATCCGCTCTGAGGAAAGCGGAAGCAGGCAGACCTCTTAATGGCGTAGTGCCAATAAAAAAAATGACTCCTAACTGTTTGGAAAGGGAGAAAAGAGATGTCTGAGGGAGGTCATTTTCTTTCAGCTTATGGCATTTCCTAGAGTTTTGTTGAAGCAAGAAGAAAAACTCAGAGAACATAAAATCAACTTTTAAAATTGTGTGCTCTCTTCTTCACGTAGGCTCCTGTTATAAACGAAGTGTAGTAAAATTCTAAGCCCCGTTCAGAGACTTTTTGGATCACAACTGCAGCTCACTGCCACATTACAGGGTCTGTTAACATTAATATCAAACACTGTATCAGTCACTCTAGGCTCTAAGAATCACATGCAGTCTTCAGTCTATTAAATTATCGATTATTTTTTAAATTAATTGAATTTATATTCAGTTTTCAAATTAACGGAATGGATTTAAAGGGGTATTAAGGAGGGGGGAAACATCAGAATTTCCCGGGCAGTTGTTGCAAGGAATTGCTACTAACTGTGACTACAGCAAAAATTCTTGATTGACTTTTAAAGTTATTTCTTGGCATTCTGGTACCTTCACCCAGCCTGGGCGCCCTGGAGAGGGAACAGGAAATGGCTGATCTCTACCCCTGGGTGAGACCAGAACCTCAGGGCTGATACTGTTGAGTGGCTTTCTCAGTTTACTCTGTGTACTGTGAAAGTATTTTCATATTTTTTCTGTGTGCCAGAGTGAAAAAGGACAGCTTCTGAGTGTGGTAATTGTGCCTCTAGCACCCAACCTTTCAAAGCCCACCTGAAACCTGGGGGTGGATGGAAGAACTAGAATAGAAGACTGAAGCTGGGTGGGCCGCTCAGCGTCTCCACTGGCATTTTGCTAAACCGACAAGGAAGGCTGTGTGCTTAGCTCTCCCCAGAGGCAGGGTGAGAAGGGTGTGGTGATGGTCAGTCTGGCTGTGGGAGCAGATTCTGGTGTCTTGGGCTGTCTTGGGCTGATAACAGTGTTGTTGATTCTGATTGTGAATCCCCTCAACTCTAGCAGACACATACACACCCCTGAAATGGGGCTGCAGAGCAGGCTGTCTCAGCCTTGCCACTGTCGGCATCTCGGGCTGGGTAATTCTGTGTTGTGGGGACTGTCCTGTGCCTCGTAGGATGTTTGGCAGCATCCCTGCCCCCACCTACTAGACGCCAGGGGCACTGTTCTCCCCCCCACTCCCCTGCAGTTGTGACAACAATGTCTCTAAACATTGTCAAATGGTCCAAGGAAAGGGGAAAATTGCCCCGGTTGAGAAGAGCACTGCTGTAAAATAATGAGCCTCGGCTCTCCTGTCCGCACCTGCCCGGTTACTGCTTGGCCCCCATGCAGCCTTGGATCCTACAGCCCAAAAGGGAGAATGGAGGGAGGGTCCAGGCTTTGCTGGAGGAGCCTGGGTGAGTTCTGTTTGCTCCTTGTACCACCATCCAAATGGTGTTCTCAAATCTTAGATTCCAAAGAGGTTGAATAATTAATGTTAAAAGGCAAGAGGGCAAGGCATTTTTAAACATATTTTTTAAAATAAAATTTTATACCACAACTTTAGGCTATTGATGTGATGTGTCACTGGGACAGATGGGGATTCTCCGTGGTGCCTCTGCCACTGAGGCCGCGTTTCCTGAGCATAATCCCCTTTTACCCTCCTGCTGCCAAGCAGGAGACGGGATGCTGATGGTGAGAACACCTCCCTGCTGGTGCCTTTTGGCCCTCAGGATGACAGGCCTGCAGCACTGCTGTCCCTGCGCCTGGCTCTGGGGCCTTCCCTTCACCCCCACTCTCTCAGCACCATGGTGAGAAGAACCAAGTTTGCCCAAGCTCCACAAGAACACTGCTGTTAATGGGCAGAGCCAAGTGAGCATGACGACACAGACCAGCAAAGGAGAACCGAGACTGTCCACACTTGGTTTGGAAACAGGTAATTCACACCCTAGGTTATTGCTGGTAATTGAGACCTACTTCCAGCTCCCACAGTCCTGCTTGGTAGATTTTCCACTTGTTGCTACAATCATCATCTTTGCTTTGGGTGTGTCATGTGAGGTTAGGGTTTCAGGAATAAAATGTTTAATCACAAAATATTTTAGGCAGTAATTTGATATACATTTTAATGTGTGGTATTTTTGAAAGGAAAAGGGTTTTCTAATTATAATAAAGGCAAAACTAGGAGTGTAAATGTTCAAGATTTTAGAAGCAGCTGATTTCAGAGAAATCACTGAAAGGTTAATGCTACTACAGTGATTTTTACAATATGTAATAATCCAAGTATACGACCAGGTATAGTGGCTCATGCCTGTAATCCCAGCACTTTGGGAGCCCAAGCTGGGAGGATCGCTTGAGGCCATGAGTTCGAGACCAGTGTGGACAACATAACAAGACCCTATCTCCACAAAAACATTTAAAAATATTAGCCAGGTGTGGTGGTATATGCCTGTAGTCCTAGCTTCTTGGGAGGCTAAGGTGGGAGGATCACTTGAGCCCAGGACTTTTGAGGCTGTGGGGAGCTGTGATCACACCATGCCTCAATAATAATATCATCATCATCATCATCCAAGTATAGAGTCCTAAAATTGAGAGCTCAAAACTCCCCTCTGCCACTTCTCAGCTGTGTTACCCAGGGCTTGCTTCCTGGCCTTTCACCATCATTATCCAAGTATAGAGTCCTGAAATTGGGCAGCTCAAAATTACTTTTCAGCTGTGTTACCTAGGGCTTGCTTCCTAACCTTTCTTAGCCTCAGTTGCCTCATCTATAAATGGAGAGTGCAATAGCACAGAAGGCTGATGTGAAGATTAAAGAAATATGATGCATCATAAGGTGCCTGGCACAAAAATGGCAGTTTTTTAAACTGCACAATCTTCCTATATATAAAGAACTGGTTGTCAGGTATGTTACTTAAAAATAGTGACACCATGCTGGGCGCGGTGGCTCACACCTGTAATCTAGCACTTTGGGAGGCTGAGGCGGGTGGATCACCTGAGGTCAGGAGTTCGACACCAGCCTGGCCAACATGGCAAAACCTCATCTCTACTAAAATTACAAAAATTAGCCGGGCATGGTGGCAGGTGCTTGTAATCCCAGCTACTCAGGAGGCTGAGGCAGGAGAATTGCTTGAACCCGGGAGGTGGAGGTTGCAGTGAGCTGAGATCGCGCCATTGCACTCCAGCCTGGGCAGCAAGAGCAAAACTCCGTCTCAAAAAAAAAAAAAAAAAAAATAGTGACACCAACAACCTAAAAACTCAGTGCTACCGTTTTTGATTAGCACAAGGGTAACTGGTGTTGAAACTGTACAGACAGCTATTTTTATTATTTCTGAGATGAAACCCCAATCAACATATCAGGAAAAAAGGAAATACCTCACCAAAGATTTCTGAAAGTCAAATGATATTAAACTCAAACATTATATATGTCTCTTTCCTCTTATGCAGGAATTAATGTGATAGATTTATGTTGAGAGTAGAATATGAAAACTTTTGCATAGTCTGTATTTAGGCCCAAACTGCCTTTACTACTCAAGAAACTCCAGTGGGCCAGTAAGGACACTGCAGGTGACAGAACTTTCTGAGTGTAACACCTACAAGCACTGTGCTCACAGAACTGACTGTTACACCAAAAAGGTCTCTTGGAGGAAAAGAAATGCAATATGCAAAGAAGCTGTTGTCTCCAATTATTCAAGCCAAGGCTACAACAGTAGCCACAAATCTGCTAGTTATTTCCAATTGAGGCAGAACGATAGACTTAAAAAGCAATAGTGCTTTCAATTAGATAATGTCTATAACCTTTATAAAGCTGCAATTATACAGTCAAAGAAAAAAACTGTGGTAAAACATACATAAAACTTATCACTTAAACCACTTTTAGGTGTGTAGTTCAGTGGCATTAAGTACACTCACAATGTAATGCAGGTATCACCAAAATCCATCTCCAGGACTTTTTCATCTCTCCAAACTGAAACTCTGTCCCCATGAAACACCAACTTTCCATTCCCCCTTCCACCAGCCCCCAACAACCCCCATTCTATTTTCTGTCCCTATAAGTTTGACTCCTCTAGGTACCTTATTATATAAGTGGAATCTCCCTCAGCATAGCGTCCTCCAGGTTCATCCATGTAGTACCATGTCTCAGAATTTCGTTCTTTGTTCAGGCTAAAACATATTCCCTTACATGCACAGACAACATTTTGCTTATCCAAGTATCTGTTTTTGGACATTTAAATTGCTTCCACCCTTTTGGCTATTTTGAATAGTGCCGCTGTCAACATGAGTGTAAAAAGATTTCTTCTTGTACACCCTGTTTTAAATTATTTTGGGTTATATACCCAGGAAAGAAAATGCTGAATCATATAACTGATTTTTTGAGGAACCGCAGTACTGTTCATCACAGTGGCTGCACCATTTTACATTCCCAACAGCAATATACAAGGGCTTTAATTATCTCTACATCTTCGCCACCACTAATTTCTGTGGGTTTTGCTAGTAGCCATCCTAATGGGTGTGAAGTGGTATAAAGAAAATTTAGATCCCATCATCTCTGAAAAGCAAACACACTTCCACCGTTAGCAGCCTGCCTAGAGCCGGAGCCCCGCCCACCCCGGAGCCCCGCCCACCCCGGAGCCCCGCCTGGACGCCCACCCAGCGAGGGCGCTATGGCTGGCGGCCTCGCCTCCTGGAAAGGCCATAGTCGCTGAGGCGACGAGCGAGGGCGGGGTAGCGCCGACTGGGACACTCACCCCAGGAGCCAGAGCCAGCACCGAGAGGGGACGGTCTATGCGGGTGCCGGCCGTTCCAGGACTGCGAAACCACGAGCCGAGTTTCAGTTGCCCACGGGAAAGCTCCCGGCAGGGCGTGGCTTCGGGGCGGGGCGGGCAGAGGGCGGAGCAGGATGGAGCGGCGAGGTGGGCGGAGCAGAGGGCGTGGCTTCGGGGCAGAGTGGGCCGGGTACGGCGCTTGGTCTTAGCGCATGAGCGCTCCCGGCAGCGACGCGACCTGTGACCATGGTGGCTGTGCTGGGCGACCGGGGCGTGTTGCGCCTGCGGCTGCTGCTCTCAGCGCTGAAGCCCGAGATCCACGTCCCACGGGCCGGACCCGCGGCCGCGTTCGGGTAATGGCGGCCACCTCGCCCCGGGGATCCCCAGCGTCGGCGCGCTCCAGGGGAGGCGGGAGGGGCGCATGCCGACAGCAGGAGTTCCTGGCGCGCGGGCACAGGGCGTGGGCGCGGCCTGGCCGCCCTGTTGCCCTTTGTGCCGCGAGACCCCGATCCTGGGGGCCAGCCGCACTTGGTGCTCGAGCCTCTCGATCGTGCATGCGCCTCGGTCAGCCTCAGTTCAAGGAGTCTGGAGCCGTGGAGGCTTGGGCTATGGAGTGCAGCCCCTTCAGTGTGCACACCAGAAAGACCCAGGGAGATACATTTGCCTGTAGTGTAGACTCACCCGTGACGGAGCACGGATTAGAATCCCAACGCCCTTATTAGTCCATTGCTCTGTCCAGAGTCCACACTGAGGGCATAAGGACAATAATCTCTTCTTCCTGTTATGTCAGAAGTCAGCCTGAGCCTGAGTACCGCTAAGGCTTTAATCACGGGTCCTGAGAGCCCTAAATCTTCTCTTTGCTTGCTGATCTCGTACCTTAATATGCAAAAGAATCACGTTGGGAACTGAAAATTCGGAATCCTGGGCCTCACTCCCAGAGGATCTGATCTACATGTGTGGAGATGCCCAGGAATCTGCTTTATTCTCTTTTGTTCTCCCACCTGTCCCCCCATTTCAGGTAAAACAATAACAAAAAACTGGATTAATTTCTGACCTTCTGTCTTGAAAATGGGTACTCTTGGTCCCAAGAGATACTGGGTAGAAATGTGGATAGAGCGGCGTGAAGCTGGTTTTACTTTATTCTCTACATACATCCCTACACACATGCAAACACACGTATACAACGAACGTACACAGTGCATGCGCGCAGTTAACTGTTGATGGGCTACTTTCATAAAGTCAGTACTAGATAGGTGCACAGCGTTTAGAACTTTACTTGATCCAACATAGAAACTTTTAGTTTGAAAACTTGATTTAGAAGGAGAAAAGAGGGCAAATCTGACCAGCTTTTAAAATTTCATATTGCAATTAACTAGCTCCTTTAATTTCAGAATTATAAGATGGTCTGGGCTATTTTGATAGATGGAAAAACATGTCAATGGCTACAGCTGTATAAATTAACAGTGAAAATGATTATTTTTTCCAGTTTCCTGCGTGCAGAAAGGCATTGAAGTAAGTTACTGTGATTGTACCAATATAGTTTTTTTTTTTTTCTTTTGAGACTGACTCTCACTCTTTTGCCCGTGTTGGAGTGCAGTGGTGTGATCTCGCTCACTGCAACCTCTGCCTCCCAGGTTTAAGCGATTCTCCTGGCCTCAGCCTCCCGAGTAGCTGGGATTACAGGCACCTGCCACCATGCCCTGCTAATTTTTGGGTTTTTAGTAGAGACGGGGTTTCACCATGTTGGCCAAGCTGGTCTCTGTAGGGTCCAGCCCCACAGGGTCGGTGGGTCTCTCCCCGTGTGCAGAGATGAGAGGTTGTAGAAATAAAAGCAGAAGACAAAGAGATAAAAGAAAAGACAACTGGGCCCAGGGGACTACTACCACCAATGTGCAGAGACCGGTAGTGGCCCCAAATGTCAGGCTGCTCTGTTATGTATTGGATACAAGACAAAAGGGACAGGGTAAAGAGTGTGTGAGTCATCTCCAATGATAGGTAAGGTCACGTGGGTCACTTTTCCACTGGACAGGGGGCCCTTCCCTACCTGGCAGCTGAGGCAGAGAGAGAAGACAAAGAGAAAAACAGCGTGCACCATTATTTCTGCGTATCAGAGACTATTAGTACTTTCACTAATTTACTACTGCTATCTAGAAGGCAGAGCCAGGTGTACAGGATGGAACATGAAGGTGGACTAGGAGCGTGACCACTGAAGCACAGCATCACAGGGAGACGGTTAGGCCTCCGGATAACTGTGGGCAAGCCTGACTGGTGTCAGGCCCTCCACAAGAGGTGGAGAAGCAGAGTCTTCTCTAAACTCCCCCGGGGAAAAGGAGACTCCCTTTCCCGGTCTACTAAGTAGCGGGTGTTGTTCCTTGATACTTTTCGCTACTGCTAGACCACGGTCTGCCTGGCAATGGGCATCTTCCCAGACGCTGGCGTCACCGCTAGACCAAGGAGCTCTTCTGGTGGCCCTGTCTGGGCATAACAGAAGGCTCGCACTCTTGTCTTCTGGTCACTCCTCACTGTGTCCCCTCAGCTCCTATCTCTGTATGGCCTGGTTTTTCCTAGGTTATGATTATAGAGTGAGGATTATTATAATATTGGAATAAAGAGTAATTACTACCAACTAATGATTATTGATATTGATATATAATCATATCTAAGATCTATATCTGGTATAACTATTCTTGTTTTATATTATACTGGAACAGCTCGTGTCCTCGGTCTCTTGCCTCGGCGCCTGGGTGGCTTGCCGCCCACAGGTCTCAAACTCTTGACCTCAAACGATCCACCTGCCTCGGTCTCCCTAAGTGCTGGGATTACAGGCGTGAGCCACCGCTCTCAGCCTACCAATATAGTTCTGATAGGTTATTTAATGGTTGAGGAAGGCCCCATCCACCTAGTTTCAGGTTTCTCTGGATTTTCTACTGCCATTTTATAAATGCAGCTGCAAGTTGATATGACATATAATCTGGAAAAACAAGCAGTGGTATTAGTTAATCTTGAAATGCGGCTGTAGCTCAGTGTCAGTAGGTAAAAGGATTGATGTAAAAACTTTGCTTGAGAATAGCCAGTGCCCAACCTACAATTGACTTATGTTCCGAAAACTTGTTTGTAAGTCTGCTGTTTGGAACTTTGACCCTTATTTCAAAGTCTGTAAGGTGATTTATTCCTGGGTCAGGTCAAAAAAAGCCTTTTCTACCAAATTGTATATTATGTGCTATAAATATTAATAATTCACATAACCTAACAATCTTCCTAAAAAATATTTTCCAAGTTCAACCCTGGGATGCCCTGCCAGAGAATCGGGGACTGTCCTTCTGCTGATGTTTGCCACCACGCTGTATCTGGCAGTCAGTGTGGCCCCAGTGCCTGAGCCCTCTTAGGACTCTGCTCAGCCATGAGGTTAGAGAGGAATCATGGCCTCTGGAGTTCTCGTGGCCTCGTGGCCACTTCCTAGCTATGTGAATGTGGGCAGATTGTTCAAACTCTCTGAGCCTCTTGCCTTGCAGCGTTTTTGTGAGGATTTGAAACAATGAATGTAAAAGCCTGGGGATATAATAAACATGAAGTAATTAGCAGGCACAATGGGAATATTTATATAATATATAAGAGATGTAAAAATAAGTCATGACGATTCATGTAAATTTCAAGCCCTGAAGGTAGCAAATATTTAATGGCTACTTTGCAAAACATACACAAAAGAAATAGCTGAATATACAATATTGTAATAGCGATATTTTTTTTTTTTTTTTTTTTGAGACGGAGTCTCTCTCTGTCACCAGGCTGGAGTGCAGTGGCACGATCTCGGCTCACTGTAATCTTCACCTCCTGGGTTCCAGCGATTCCCCTCCCTCAGCCTCCCGAGTAGCTGGGATTACAGGTGCGCAGCATCACACCTGGCTAATTTTTTTTTTGTATTTTAGTAGAGACGGGGTTCCACCATGTTGGCCAGGATGGTCTCAATCTCCTGACCTCGTGATCCACCCGCCTGGGCCACCCAAAGTGTTGGGATTACAGGTGTGAGCCACCACGCCCGGCCGATCCTAAGCTATCTTAACTGTAGAAATGAATTTCTCAGAGGAATAGGGCAGTAATCATAATAAGTAAATGGCAGGGTCAGTATTGCCATTGCTTGGTGGCTTCATTGATGCCCCTCTAATAATATTTCTGTAGATAAGGAGCTTATAGTTTGGTCAGACCTTATTACTTCCCAATTCTGTCTTTTATTTTTCCAGAAATTGTGTGTTAAGATTAGATGTACCCGTATTCAACACATCTGTTTCCACGTTTGTTTCTTTTTTTCTTGAGATTGGCAAATAAGATTAAACCAAAAGAGAAAACAGGACCTCGTTTTTTCAGAAGGGCTGTGTTTCAGTTATCATTTGACTAAGGGCAGAGGTAGGGGTAGGGAGTATGTAGAAGAAAAAGGAGATGGGCCGGGCATGCCTGTAATCCCAGCACTTTGGGAGGCTGAGGCAGGCAGATCACGAGGTCAGGAGATCGAGACCATCCTGGCTAACACGGTGAAACCCCGTCTCTACTAAAAATACAAAAAAATTAGCCGGGCGTGATGGCGGGCGCCTGTAGTCTCAGCTACTCGGGAGGCTGAGGCAGGAGAATGGCGTGAACCCGGGAGGCGGAGCTGCCACTGCACTCCAGCCTGGGCGACAGAGCGAGACTCCATCTCAAAAAATAAATAAATAAATAAAATAAAAGTAAAAGGAGATGGTGGTTGATTTCATTGTATTGGCCCCCCACCAGGAGAAGAGAGCACCTCCTTCTGGCATCTGTCCTGGCTTGCCGTCATGTCCCTCCTGTGCTACACTCAGTCATCTGTCTGATAAGCTGTGGGAAGGCTGATGGAGCCTGGTCCTGGTGCAGGGGCCGTCTGTGTGCCCCACTGGTGTATATCCCAGGACAGTCTGGCACTCCTTGAAGAGCAGCTGAGGAGAGGGTAATCAGAACACCCGTACAGCACCCATAATTCAGGCAGGACGGACACTGGCATTATGCCTGTCCTGAGGCATTGTCCTGTGCTAAGCGTGGTCCAGTTAGATGCTGGATCCTAGGAGGTCTTAGGCCAAAGCGGGTGAGTGGCAGGAAGGAGGGCTTTTGAGATGGAGGCTTATGGACAGGGCTACTTAGCCGTTGACACAGACATATTTTACCATTTTGAAAAACAGTAGGATTTATCAGTGCAGATGGGCACTCTTGACTATGGCCCTCCTGCAGCAGGCCAGACAACACAGGATACCCTACAGCTAAAGACCAGCCTGGAGATCGAGACCTTGGGACCAGTCTCATCTTTGGGAATGTCACCAAGGCTGCTGAAGGTCTGGGTAGGTCCTCTGGGCCTGCTGAGGTGCAGACGAGTGACTCCAGGGTCTTTGCCCCTGATGTGCACCCTCATTTCACTGCACCCAGCCCCACGCCAGCCTGCACTTGAGTACCCTCGGCTTCCAGCTCACCGGTGTGTGCCATGAGCCTCTGTGGCCATTGATTGAGCAAGCCTCCTAGGGTTTTTGTAGGGTGAGCCCCAGGCTGGGCACGATAATGTATTCAAGCATGAGGGCACAGTTCAGATCGGCAGTCTAGTAAAGAAGATTCAAACTTATGTCACTGTTCAGAATTGGAAAAAGCAAAATAACCCAAGGAGCCTGAGAGGCGTTCTGGAGGCGACTCATTCATATACAAAGACTATTTTATCGTATTAAGTTCGTGCTGTTAAATGATTTTCCTTTGGGGGTGGATTTTTAAACATTTTTCAAATTTTATTTTTTAATTGACATAAGTGTACCTGTTTATGGAGTAGATAGTGATGTTTCGATAGGTACAAAGTGTAGTGATCAGATCAGTGTAATTAGCATATCTATCGTCTCAAACATTTATCATTTCTTTGTGTTGGGAACATTCAATATCTTCCTTCTAGCTATTTTAAACTATTGCTTATTGTTAGCCGTAGTCATCCTACAGCGGTGTAGAACACTAACACTTATTCCTCCTGTCTAGCTGGTATTTTGAATCAACTAAGAAATCTTCCCATCTCCCCTTTCCCTCTGTGGGGATGGGTTTTTTCTCTTCTAGCACCTCGGTAACCTCTGCCAAAGTGGCTGTGAATGGCGTTCAGCTGCATTACCAGCAGACTGGAGAGGGAGATCACGCAGTCCTGCTACTTCCTGGGATGTTAGGTCTGGACACTTTTTAATGGAATGTTTTTGCATGCTGTAAAATCTATGATGCATTCACAATACTAGATGCCAAATATTGATTATTAATTTTAGTGCTTTTCTGAAATGTTTTCATATTTGCTACAATCAAACTTAAATGACTTAGAAAAGTAGGTAACTTTCTACTGCTGTTCAGAATTGGATTTTTTATTCCTTTAGTAAAGTACCCAGTTTTTCCTATGCAAGTACTCTATGAAATCACAGTTGCCCATAATTTGGGAGGGTGACAGGGGTCAAGGAAAGGGGTGTGGAAAGAAGGGGTAGATAAAGGAAGAAGGTGAGTGGGTAATCAGTCATCCTAGTTTGCTTGGCATTGGAGGATTTTCCAGGATGTGGGACTTCCAGTGCTAAAACTAGGGTGGATTGATCACTTGTCGTGGTTGGTAATATATTCAGTTAAAACAAGAGGTAAGAAAAAAAAACTCAGTTTGAATCTTTTTAGAAATCAGAGTTAGCTTGGCATATTACCCCTTCTCAATGTATGGGCCATAATAAAGCCTACTGAATCTCAATCTCATTTTGCAGAACTGGAGTTCAGATGTAGAAAGTTCAAGGGAAAAATTTCCAGTGATTCCAGGACATCCGAAATCTGGTTTTAAGGGTGTTAGTGTTGTTGCTTTATTTTTGATTTAGTTAAATAATCCTAATATTTAATCTCAGTATTCATGGGGGATTGGTTCCAGGAAGCCCTCAGATCCCCAAATCTGAGGATCCTCAAGTGCCTGATATAAAACAGCTCAATATTTGCATGGAAGCTACGCATGTCCTCCTGTATACTTTAAGTCATCTCTAGATTACTTACCATATCTCATGCAATGTAAATGCTGTGCAAATAATTGTTATCTTGTATTGTTTAGGGAATAATGACAAGGAAAAAAGTCTGTACATGTTCAGTATAGACCCAACCATCCATTTTTTTCCCCAAATATTTTTGTTCTGAGGTTGATTGATCCACAGATGCAGAACCCATGGATAGGAAGGCTGCCTGTACTTATTTCTTTGTGATTTGCTTCTTTCTAAAAGTGAAGAGCTAAAAAGGTTCCACTTGACTGAGCCTCAGCTGATCGTGGCACTGTTGCAGCTAGTGAGGCACGTGTGTCTAAATGGTGTTTGGTACCTTTGTTTTCCTTAACCTGATGAACGAGGACATTGACTCTCATGGCTGATGGGGAGCTAAAGTTATCTGTAAAAACATTTCCCATCTTAGCTTTCCATTATTTCAGTATTGCGGTCATTGTCCAGGTGCTAAAAACTTACCAATTTAATTTTTTTTTCTTGAGAGGGAGTCTCACTCTATTGCCCAGGCTGCAGGCAGTGGCACGATCTTGGTTCACCACAACCTCTACCTCCCAGGTTCAAGCGATTCTCCTGCCTCAGCCTCCTGAGTAGCTGGGATTACAGATGTGTGCCACCATGCCTGGCTAATTTTGTATTTTTAGTAGAGACGAGGTTTCACCATGTTAACCAGGCTGGGCTCGAACTGCTGACCTCAGGTGATCCACTCGCCCCGGCCTCCCAAAATGCTGGGATTATGGGTGTGAGCCACTGCACCTGTCCCCAATTTACTTTTTGTTTATGTAAAGTATTAGCATGATTCCAACATAAAAAAAAAAAATGGACCAGAGGAGATTCTTTCTTCTGTCATATCCTCAGCACCCAGTTCCCCTCCGCACAGGCCTCTCAGGTGTTACATGCTGATAACTATGTACATGTATTCCTTAAATGTTTTTTAAAGTCTTATATTCTTGGCACTGGTCTTCAAATGTGTACATGTGTACCAGGGAGCAAATGCCTTCTTGTTTCTGAAATTGGTCTTTTAGACTGTTCTTTTTTCCCATCTTCTCACCTCCTGCCCCTCCTTCAGGGTACTTCCCTCAACAGAACCCCTCCAGGTCAGAGGCAGAAGAGAAGCCTCATGGGTCACAGCAGCAGATGTGGGCTGGAGATCTATTCATTTGGTTTTGGCTTGAATTTTCTGAATGGTTTACTTGATCTTGAGAAAGATATATCCTGCCAGGAAAAATGATAGGCCTTGACAATGTTAAATGATACTGCACCACCTTGAAAGACATTTTCTAATATAGTTTATCAGGCAAAGTGGTTAGTAGTCATTTGTGGCCTGAGATAGAAGTCCTCAGAAATCAGCAGACTTCACTGATAAAATGCTGACTTGCCCCTGGACTGAGCTCTGTGAGAGTGGCCTTCTGCACTGTGCACAGTAGGTGTGAACACACCACACCTACAGTGACCACGTGGTGGGCTGTGGACTAGCGGCCAAGCTCCCTGCAGGCCCACTAATAGAATTCAGCTTTTAGCATCAGCTGTTTCATACTGTTCTGACGAAACTGATTTGGTTTCTTTCCTCCATACCCCTTCTGCATTTCAGTGTTTTCGTTGAGTTTTTCTGGTTTTTAATTATAACTACAAAATAAAATCTTTAGGCTATTCACCTTAGCTTAGTAAAAAAAAAAAAAAAAATTAAAAATCTGGAATTTTAGAATTCTACTTTGAATAACTTGGACCAAATCTCATAAATTTCTTTGCAGATATTATAGAGATCCTTCTCATGTGTAAGTCATTGTTTTAAGAAGAAAAGATAACCCAGAAGCATATCTGTGAAATAATTTCTATACAGTTTCATTAATTCTTTTCTTTAGAAAAGGAAGATTAAGCCAAAGAGGTTTCAAAAGTGCTGAAATAATCCAGAACCAAAGGAAGACCCAGGGACTCTCTCCTTCCCAAAATAGCCACCAGGGGGAGGTCGGAGGCAGGCCCGCACTCCACCGGGAAAGGAAGCCCGCCTCCTTTTTTTTTTTTTTGGAGACTGTGTCTTGCCCTGTGCTCAGGCTGGAGTGCAGTGGCGCGATCTTGGCTCACTGCAACCTCCGCCTCCGGGGTTCAAGCAATTCTCCTGCCTCAGCCTCCTGAGTAGCTGGGACTACAGGCACACGCCGCCATGCCCGGCTAATTTTTTTTTTTTTTTGTATTTTAGTAGAGATGGGGTTTCACCGTGTTGCCCAGGCCGGTCTCGAACTCCTGAGCTCAGGCAGTCCACCCGCCTCGGCCTCCCAAAGTGCTAGGATTACAGGCGCACCCAGCCAGCCTGCCTCCTTTCTTCGAGTAGATGGATTAAGTCATTGCAAGGCTGCTTTCCTGATTACATTCTGACCACTTTGAGTAGAAACTACTTTGCTTTAAGATTGTTATTGCTTCTGTTTTCACGGTAATGTGTTTGGTAGGTGAAAGCGATCACTTGAGGGTAACCAAGTGGCTGTTTTTAGGAAGTGGAGAGACTGATTTCGGACCTCAGCTCAAGAACCTCAATAAGAAGCTCTTCACGGTGGTCGCCTGGGATCCTCGAGGTTACGGACATTCCAGGCCCCCAGATCGTGATTTCCCAGCAGACTTTTTTGAAAGGGATGCGAAAGATGCTGTTGACTTGATGAAGGCAGGTCTCTGAGGGAAGGGCTGGGGGAGGAAGGGTGGCTGGGCCTGTCTTCATTTATTTTGTTTAAATTTTGTTGTTATATTTTTCTACTAAATAATACCATGTAATTGCTATGGAAAACTCCAAGCGTTCAAATAGGTGTAAAGAAGAAAGTGGAAGGAGCCCACAGTGCAGCTCTCTGGAGACACTAGCAAGTCTTGGCGGCTCTGCTTTCTGGCCTGCATCACAAACGCAGTTTCACATTGATGGCATCGTACCACACCTAACGTTTTTCTAACCTACTATTTTTGTTGAACAATTTTTCAAGGAAACAACTTTCATGTCAAAAAATATGCATTTATACTAGTTGTATGATAGGCGCATATTATTCCATTGTATGGATGTACTGTATCTTATTTCACCAATTTTCTTTCTTTTTTTTTTTTTTTTTTGAGACAGTCTGGCTCTGTCACCCAGGCTGGAGTGCGGTGGCGCGATCTTGGCTCACTGCAACCTCTGCCTCCCGGGTTCAAGCGATTCTCCTGCCTCAGCCTCCTGAGTAGCTGGGATTACAGGCACACGCCACTACACCCAGCTAATTTTTGTATTTTTAGTAGAGACAGGGTTTCATCGCGTTAGCCGGGACGGTCTCAATCTCCTGACCTCCTGATCTACCCACCTTGGCCTCTCAAAGTGCTGGGATTACAGGCATGAGCCACCACACCTGGCCTATTTCACCGGTTTTCTAATAGTAGATAATTAACTTAATTTTTAAGTTGCCTTTTTCTGCTGTTATAAGTAGCAGGCAGTGAACATTCTGTTGCCCGTGGCCATTTTCATTTTTTTGCCACTATAAACAGTATTGTTGTGGACACCCTGGACTGAGCTCCTGGCACACGTGGGAGAATTTCATACAAATTTAGGAGACAATTTGCTAGGTGATAGAAGTTCCAGATGTTCATTTTACAGGATAGTGCCACAGTAGTTATACCATTTTATGGTCCAGGCAGCAATATTAACTCTTTACCTTTAATTTTCCAGTCCAGGCAGCAATATTAACTCTTTACCTTTAATTTTCCAGTCATTCTGTTCTTTTTTCTTGGCAGCCTCCTAAGATGTAATCTTTGTCCATTTTCCCTGCCAAACACATGTCCAGACCCTCTCTGATTCACCCGCGGACTCACATAACCTCCCCATGACGCTGTTCTCTGACAGCCTGGCTCCTGCCAGTTCTTCCCACAATTGCTTTACCAGATACCCTGCTTCACTTCACCCAGCAGAGCTCAGAGTCCCCTCTCTGATCTACGGAACTGTTCTCAAGGTCCTTGCTCAGGCATGCATATGCACACATGCGCACACGCACACTATATTTGTCATATTTAAGTAGTTGGTCTCCACTGACTCTAGTTCCTTGAGCTTTTTATCCAACCAGAAGATGTAGTTCCCTCCTAATTCAAACCCATACCGTATACTCAGAGTTTTGTGACAATTTCCACTAAAAGTAATTAAGAGAAAACATGATGTCATCAAATGGTGGACTCCAGGATTTTTCTTTTCTGACTAATTGATACTCCAGCCCCACACCTGTATTGATTCTGATAATCAGTGACTCAGTTTCTTTTAACAGAGAGGAGCAATAACCTGTGCTGTGCATTTTGTCGTATGATCATAGGCGCTGAAGTTTAAGAAGGTTTCTCTGCTGGGGTGGAGTGATGGGGCCATAACCGCACTCATTGCTGCTGCAAAATATCCGTCTTACATCCACAAGATGGTGATCTGGGGCGCCAACACCTACGTCACTGACGAAGACAGCATGATATACGAGGGTAGGTTCTGCGAAGGGGAGATGCCGGGGCAGCAGATCCTTCCCCTCTCCCCGCATCTCATCTCTTATTGTGAGATATGTTGACAAGTTATATCTCTTCTGCTTCTAGTTCTCAACTCTCAGGTAGGAAGAATAACGAGTTCTCAGAAAAGTAATGCAACTTCACCAGTCTGAGTTTGAAAGCTTTCTATTTCCAGGAGTGAAACTTCCATGGCTCAGGAAAAGGCCAAGGAAAATCACTGTTTCCATTTACTACTACTGATAATGAACTTCAAGGAAGGATGGGGTGGTATGGAGTGTGTTATTAATAATCTCATTAATAATGTGAGGCCAGGCACAGTGGCTTATGCCTGTAATCCCAGCACTTTGGGAGCCCAAGGCAGAAGGATCACTTGAGCCCAGGAGATCGAGGCTGCAGTGAGCCATGATTGTGCCACCGCACTTTTGCCTGGGTGACAGGAGTGAGAGAGAGAGAGATGGGGGAGGAAAGAAAGTAATGTTGAGTGTGGAAAAGAATCACTGGATTCAAATATGAAACCTTCTATTTTGATTAAAAGAATTTCTGTGCTATTTGCATGCTTTAAGGTTGTCTGTCTTTGAGGTGGTTTTTTTTTTTTTGAGATGGAGTTTCACTCTTGTTGCCCAGGCTGGAGTGCAGTGGCGTGATCTCAGCTCACTGCAACCTCTTCCTCCTGGGTTCAAGCGATTCTCCTGCCTCAGCCTCCCAAGTAGCTGGGATTACAGACATGTGCCACCACGCCTGGCTAATTTTGTATTTTTTAGTAGAGACAGGATTTCTCCATGTTGGTCAGGCTGGTCTTGAACTCCTGACCTCAGGTGATCCACCCACCTTGGCCTCCCAAAGTGCTGGGATTCCCAGCGTGAGCCACCGTGCCCAGCCTGAGGTTTTTACAGGCACTGGAATAGGGGCCAGCGAACTGCAGCCTGTGCATTAAACCTAGCCTGCCTCCCACTTTTGTGCAGCCCATGTACCAATTGAGGTGGCTAGTGCTGTGAGTCACAGAGACCAAGCTGGGGTGTCCCTTTATCACCCAGCATTGCTGCCCCCGATCTGCACTGGTGGTCACTACACAGGGGTGACTGTTGGCAATGAGCAGGCACCTAGTCATGGAATTTCAGTCAGCAACTCAGGAGTTGCTTAGCCTTCAGCAATCTGCCCAAATTGAGATGACCAGGCTCTTGGGAGGAAAGAAGGGGGCACGAGGATCCAGGGGTTGCTGGGACAAGAAGTAAAACTGACCTGCGTTACCCTACTACCCCCACCTGCCAGCCTGGCCCACCAGGACCCTCTTCCTTAGGCCACTAGCTTTTGTCCCAAGTGTGATTCTAGCGGATCCCAGATGGCCTTCCCCAGACACTTAGCACTAGGCGGGTCAGGTGTTTTCTCTCCTCATGTGTATCTACATAATGTGTCTGATTTTGCTTCTTAGCCAGCAAAACCTGAGGTATTTATTGACTCTCTAAGGTGTACAGATCTCTTTGCTAGAATATCACAAGTCTAGTCTTTTTCAGCTATTCTGCAATTCTCATGACTTTGAAGTAAGCTACTTAGTGGCAGTGTTCTGTTGTAGAATTGTAATTCTTCACAGTCTTTCTGTTTTTTAAATGAGTGTGAAGCTCCTACGGTGAGTCTGATATGGTTGCCAGTTCCTTATTTTGCGCCTGCCTGGAGCAGAGTAAGCCATTCCGCTCTGTTAAGGGTCTGTCCTCTCCCGCGGCCTCTAGGACAGGCTGCCGTGAGTTCTTCCTCCCTCTCCTGTATCCCTGAATTCTCTCCACTGGGTCAGTCTTCTCAGCCTGCAGAAGTGGGCACAATTCTTCCTTCAGAAAGTTGCCACTCTTACCTGTGGTTACGATCTTCCCATTCTTTATTCTTTCCCACAAACTTATGTAAAGAGCCACCGGCATCCCCTGCTTCTAGGGATCCTCCTCTCCTTCCTTCTTTAGTCCATTCTGCCCCATCTCCCTCTCTGGCCCATTCTAGCCCCCTCTCCTGAAACTCTTCTCACTCACCCCTGCCCACTTGTTCTTTCCCATAATCGCTATCTCAGTTCATGGCCTGCGGATGACCCGGCATCCAGGCAGAGCCCCA
This sequence comes from Hylobates moloch, assembly GCF_009828535.3. Lineage (NCBI taxonomy): Eukaryota > Metazoa > Chordata > Mammalia > Primates > Hylobatidae > Hylobates > Hylobates moloch. The sequence goes on from NW_026652295.1 coordinate 2,839,587, forward strand.
GATGCATCCCTCGACGGCTCAGTCCTCCTCTGCCCTCTTCATTTGCCCACCTTGCCCTGTTCATTGAACTGCGATGCTTTCTGTTGTTACCATGTGCATAATACCCCTCCAGTTATCCTCACCTCTCTTCCTTCCCCCCATTCTCCTGGTTTAGGCCACCAGCTTCATATGGTAGTTTTTTCTCCATGGGAGAGCTTCCTTTGTAAGGCAAAAATCTAATCAATTCCACTAGAGGACTGAACATCCTTCACTAACCAGCGAAGTCCACGCAGTTGGCTGGCCCCTCCCGCCAGCCCCTCCCCGGGCATTCTCCCATCTCCCCTTTCTCCTCATCCTTCCGGTGCCTCTCCCACATGGAATAAACGGCCATTCCTGGAACAAGCTTCCCCCTCATGCCTCTTTGCCTTTGCAACTGCTGCTGTGCCAGCTTGCACCAGCCTTCCCCTCAGCCACATCCTCTGCCAGGGCGTATTCACCCCTGACACAGCTCCTTGGGGCTCAGCGTCTGGGATGGCGTCCCAGAGCCCTGAGACCTGGCGGTGCTCTCCCTCCTGGACCCCGCCACACATTGCACGTGCCTGTGTCACGGCCCTTCATCCCGGGCACTGTCAGCACTTGCTCCCTTGCCTCGGTCACTGCAGTGGGAACTCACTGTGTGCAGTTGCTCTGGCTTTCCTTTATGAAAGCAAGAGTCTCTCAGTAGGACAGCGCTCTTTACTCTCTGACATCTCGCTGCTTCCCCTCCTGGCCACCCTTTCTTTCTCATCCCCAATTCTCTCCTAACTTGTGTCAAGATGGCTGTGGCCCGCCAGTGTGCTGCAGACCAAGCCCCCACCATGCACCTCCTCTTGGCTCCTTGGTCATTCTGCAGCATTTGCAAACATGCTCATGATGTGTGCGCCATTGGTCACACCCCTCTTCTTGAAGCTTTCTGTGTCTGGAAGTTGCGCCATTGGTCACACCCCTCTTCTTGAAGCTTTCTGTGTCTGGAAGTTCTTGCCACTGTGTTCTCCCAACTTCCCCTCCTCTCTCAGGCTGTTCCCTGGCTGACACGTGCCTGCTCCCCCATGTGGGCCACAGTGTTGGGGTCCTCCAGGCGTCACCCTCAGTGCTCTGCTCCCCTCTCACCCTCACACCTGAGTAGCTTCACTCAGCTCCTTGCTCCACCTAACTCCCAAACCCCGCATATTTGACTGTTGCTTTTTTTTTTTTTTTTAAGAGACAAGTTCTCACTGGGCATGGTAGCTCACACCTGTAATCCCAGCACTTTGGGAGGCTAAGGCAGGAGGATCACTTGAGCCCAGGAGTTCAAGACCAGCCTGAGCAACATAGCAAGACCCCATGTCTACAAAAAATACGAAACTTAGCCAGGCGTGGTGGCATGTGCCTGTAGTCCCAGCCACTGGGGAGGCTGAGATGGAGGATCACCTGAGCCGGGGAGGTTGAGGCTGCAGCGATCTGTGATGACACCACTGCACTGTAGCTTGGGTGACAGAGGCAAGACCCTGTCCCAACAACAGCAACAACAACAAAAAAAAAAAAAAAAAAAAGAAAGAAAGAAAAAGGAGAGACGAGTTCTTACAATGTTGCCTTATTCAACTTTTTATTCAGTTTTCTTATCTGGTTGTCTCACACATACTTTAAATCCAGTCTGTCTAATACTGAATTCGTGATCTTCTCTCTAGGCCTGTCCCTTCTGCTGAATTTCTTGTTTTTATAAATAATACTCTTTCTCCCTGAAAATAATATTTTAATTATTATTTATTGAGTGCCTGCCATGAGCTAAAGTCTTTAACCGTGTGATATCCCCATAAGGTCTCTGATACTCAGCCTGCTTGTCAAGTGAAAAACGGGCTCACAAAAGTGAGGAAACCTTCCAGACCACATCCCCCACACTGCAGCCTGCAGCCCACTCCACTCTTCTGCTGGGCTCTGAGGGGTCCCATCTTGCCCTCCCCCTCTCTCCCTCCCACCAGGCTCCCGCCAGCCTCGTTGGTCCTGCCTGGGCTGATTCTGTGCCTCTCCAACCGGTCCAGGTCCTTGCCCCCTATCAGTCTGCCTTCCATGATGCTCTGATAGCAATTCAGCAATATGTGAATCTCATGGTATCTTACTTTAAGCCTTCCAGGACTCCCCACAACTTTCCTGATAAAGTTCAGGCTCCTTCACTTTGCTCACGGAATGAGTGGCCCAGCCTCTGCCTCTCCAGGTCCCCTTCCCCCACTTTCCCCTCCCAACCACCAGTGTCCAGCCATCCGAGACCACCTGGCCCCCTGCGGCAGGTGGCGGGCTCCTGCCTCCTAGTGCGGGCCCTTCCCTCTCCCTTCCCGCTCTTTCACCTGTTTGCTGACTTCTCTTCTCCCAGAATGGCCCAAGCACTCCATCCTCTAGGAAGCCCTCACCTCCGCCACCCTCTCTCCGTTGCCCGTGTGAGCGCACAGGCCACTCTGCTACAGGTGGACGGCTGGTTCTTGTACCCGTCTCTTGGGGTGTAGGAGCAACAGTATCTCTCTAGGGTCTAAGTCCATGAGTGAAATTGCTGAGTGTTGTGGGCAGATTATTTTCCAGCAAAATAATTTACACTTCCACCAGCAATAGATGAGATTCCTTAACTTTCAGCTCTTCAACAAAAACTTGAAATTCTCAGACTTCTTAATTCACTAGCCAATCAAATGGGTGTAAGATGTTATCTTATTGGGGTCTTAATTTGCATTTCATATTACTAATAAGATTGAAAATCTGTTTATCCACCATTTGAGTTTCTTCTGTGTTATATCTATTCATGTATTTTTATTGGCTAAAAGTTTTTTATTATGTAGTAATTGATACATACAATACAGTATGTTTGGGTATACAGTATGTTTGGGTATACAGTATGTTTGGGTATACAGTATGTTAGGTATACAGCATGTTTAGGTATACAGTATGTTTGAATATACAGTATGTTAGGGTATACAGTATGTTTGGGTATACAGTATGCTTGGGTATACAGTATGTTTGGGTATACAGTATGTTTGGGTATACAGTATGTTAGGTATACAGTGTGTTTGGGTATACAGTATGTTTAGGTATACAGTATGGAATGTAACAACAAAACAACCCCGCCACCCTCCACCCAACTCTGCACCAGAACAGTTTCAATGTTATACCAGTGTTACTGCTGTGCAGTCTTAAAAAATAATCTAATCCTAGTCAATAACCCCTTTGAGGGTGACTGTGTTGGAAACACCTTTTCACAGTGGGTGGCTTGCCTTTTTCTTTATGGGCAGAACTACTTAATGCAAGGAAATGCCACAATGCTTTCTTTTTCTTTTTCTTTTCTTTCCTTTTTTTTTTTTGAGACAGGGTCTCCACTATTGCCCAGGCTGGAGTGCAGTGGCACCGTCTCAGCTCACTGCAGCCTGCTTGTTCAATATCAAACTATTCTTCTGCCTCAGCCTCCCAAGTAGCTGGCACTACAGGTGTGTGCTGCTGCACCGGGCTAATTTTTATATTTTTTGTAGAGACAGGGTTCCGCCACATTGTCCAGGCTGGTCTCAAACTCCTGGACTTAAGTAATCCACCCGCCTCAACCTTCCGAAGTGCTGGCATTACAGGTGTGAGCCACCATGCCTGGCCTCACAGTGTTTTATTTTCTCATTGGTTTGGCTGGTTTTGTTTGATTTTAGATCCACCAACATGTTTGCCCATTTGTTTACTCACCTGTTCGTTCTTCTCAAATGTTCCTTCTAAAAGCATTTATCTTCTCTTCTTCCTGAAGTTATTTTTAGAAGTTATTTAAGGGCAGCCTGTTAATGGTCAACTCAGTTTTTACCAAGAAGTATCTTTTCTTTCACCCACCTTTTCTGCAAGTCTGTTTAGCTGAGTGTGGAAATGAAAGTGGAAAATCATCGTCTCCCCCATTCTGCAGTCTTCTGCCTTCCATCTTGTTGTTGAGAAGTTTCCTGTCTGTCTACGTGGTTCCTGCTTCTGAGTGATGTGTCATAACTCTCTGGCTGTTTTGCAGATTTTCTCCTTATCTTTGATATATTGCTGTTTTGATATATTCTGTCCAAGTGCAGATTTCATTTTACTTATCCTGTTTGGAATACATTGCGTTTTTGTTTGTGGATTCTTTGGTTCATTCTGAAAAACTCTCCCACCCATTATTTCTTCAAGTAGGCATCTCGTTCATTCTCATTCTCTTCTTCTGAGACGAGTGGACTTTTGTAGACTCGTCTTTCCATCTTCCTTATCTCTTCTTCATCTTGTCTCTGCATGGTGTTCTGCATAATTTCTTAAGATTTCTCTTCCAATTTTCTAGTTTTTTCATTAACTTTATAAAAATCCTGTTTGTTTTGTGACCTTTGGTTAGGAGCTAATATTTGCTTACTCTTAATCTGAAAACAAACAAAACAGTGAGCATAACTCGAGAGCACTTTCCTTCCGAGAAGATTTGCATTTGTTGTTCTTGGGAACCACAGGATCATACCAGGTTGGGGCCGTTTTTAGCTCAGCTTAATCCAGGAGTCTCAGGTTGGGCCCCCGGCCTGCCTGCGAACACTGCGTCTCCACCCAGAGCAGGCCTGCCTTTGGAGCTGGCTTACTTCCTTTGCTGTATTTTCGGGGTTCTTTTTCTCATGCGCAGACACACTCACACACACACACCCCAGTTTCCATTAACCACTGCAACTTCAGCAATGCCACAGAATTCTGTTTTGTGAAAGGTCTAGTTATTCCCCTGCAAGAAGGCCTTTCAGAGGGTACAGTCTGCCATACAGCCAAAAGTAGAAGCATGTGCAGGGCTGTTTTACTAGCCATCTTCACACTGTCTTGCTTGCTTCTGTCTCCCTTACCCTCCGCCCCTAAACGTTTTCTTCTTCCCACATCTTCTCCCCACCTCTTCAGGCTGCCTCCACGTACCTCATTCAAGTCTTTTCATTCTTGTGCAGAGCAGTTCATCCTCTTCAGCCTTAACCTTCATCTCACATGAGGCCTACCTCTGAATATTTAAGCCAGTCAGCAGAAGCAAAGTCAGCACCAGGCACTGTCCTGTAATGAGGGGTCCGCCCTCCTCAGAAGGCAGTTGTGATTGTAAATAGCAGTTTTTCCTCTATTTGGTGATTTAAATTCACTAAGCGCACAGTGAGTGCCTGCCAGGTGCCTGACGTTGTCTGGGACTCTGTGGAGATGGTTGTTCATGTGAGTTCATGCCATTAGTGTTACATTTCTTCCATGTGTAACACGTAGCTCTCAGTAATATTTAATATGCTCAAAAGCATTGGAATCTTTACTTATCACAGTGTATTTAAAGAAATATGGAAGAGATTGGCCTAAGGAATTGCATTTGTTGATTCATGTTAATGGTTGGTTTTAGCTATTCTTCCCTACTAGTGAATCATCTGTAATATAGTTTGAAGTTTGGTACTTAGCCTTTTACACCCGTATTTCTTCGGTAGCAGAAATTAGAATGAATAATTTGTGTGCATTTTTCAATGTCCGTACAAATGCAATGCAGAACAAAACTCCTCTTTTGCCAACATTGTCGCTCTTCCTCAGGTGACCCTGTTAGGGTCATATTTTCTTTTATCTTGTATCTTTAAAGGAAAGCAGTAAGTGCAGCTCTAATTTCATCCACTTGGTAAGCATTGATTTGTGGGCCTGTTTTGTGGGAGGCACTAGTGTAGGCCCTGGGGTACAGTGAGAAGCAAAGCAAAGTCCCTTACACTGCACACATGTCCTAGTGGGAGGCGGGCACTCAGCCGTGGGTCCGGAAGGCACCGCAAAGCAGCAGCCAGGGCTAAGCCGAGCAGAGGGAGGGAGAGAGGCATTCCAGGCAGACGAGACAGTGAGCGCATGGGCTCAGCAGTGGCCCTTGCTCGGAATACTGAAAGACAATACTTGAGTGTGAAACGAAACCTTTCTTTGCCTACACTTCTGTTTTTCAGGCATCCGAGATGTTTCTAAATGGAGTGAGCGAACAAGAAAGCCTCTAGAAGCCCTCTATGGGTATGACTACTTTGCCAGAACCTGTGAAAAGTGGGTGGATGGCATAAGACAGTTTAAACATCTCCCAGATGGTAGGTTACTGGACTTGAAGGGCTCTCTGCCTGTCATAGAGGGTGCTCAAGTTCCTCCCCAGTGTTCCAGAATTGCTCAGTGATTCATGAATCTGCCTATCGCCCTCACACGCTCATGTGTGAACAGAACAGAGGATACTAGTTATTGTATACTGTGCCAGTTCTTGTGCAGTCAGTCTGGCTTAACGTAGAGATAGGACTGCGTGTCCAAAGGTTCACAGTGTTGAGTCTTTAATAGCAGACTGTTCTTTTTTCCTTCTAATCCTTGGTGTGTGTGCGATGACAAAATAATTATCCAGAAGCCTTAAACAGTTTCTATTTTCTAATTCCAGAATGAGTAATTCAAAAATAAATAGGCCATAATATGTACAATATTTTTTCCTTTTTACACATTTAGATGTGTCACCCCACAAGGACGCTGTTAATCTTATTCTCAATGGAATTAATATGAGGAAGAAAATATTCAGTTTTTTTCCCCATCTTCAGAACTAAGTGATATGACCTTAACTATGAACAAATATCTCCTATTTTTTTTTTTTTAATTTTAAGATGAAGTCTCACTCTGTCACCAGGCTGGAATGCAATGGCATGATCTCAGCTCACTGCAGTCTCTGCCTCCTGGGTTCAAGCAATTCCTCTGCCTCAGCCTCCCAAGTAGCTGGGATTACAGGCGTGCACCACCACGCAGGCAAATTTTTTTGTATTTTAGTAGAGACAGGGTTTCACCGTGTTAGCCAGGATGGCCTTGATCTCCTGACCTTATGATCCACCCACCTTGGCCACCCCAAGTGCTGGGATTACAGGCCTGAGCCACCGTGCCCAGCCTCTTATTCTTTATCTGAAAAATTAACAAGATTTCCAGTTAAAGTAAGAATTGACATCTTTAAGAGAAATTCTGAATTATAGTTTATTTTCATACAGCTATTTATGTTTATAATCTCATTTTTCTTTTTTTTTTTTATTGCTGGAAAATAGAGTAGCTAAGATCTAATCTTGGAGTGCATTGTTACAAAATGGTTGTGATTGACGGACCAATTTGATCTATTAGGTAATCATTTCCTGCATGAATCATCTGCCAAAACTTTCACAATGAAAAGGACATTTGGAAATGTCGCTCTTCTGGTTTGAGTTGAAAACAGCAAATGTATCAAATTTATGCCTTATAATGCTCCTGATTCAGATGCAGCATCCACCCATGGAAACAGCCCTGGAAATCTCTGCTCTTAGAACAAAAAAATGCCATAAAACAATGTTTAAGACAGTTCTCCGTTAAAGAGGGCATGTTTGTAAAATGTAAACTTGTATGTTTTATTGAAGAGAGTAGTGAAAAGATGGGAAGATTTAAAGGTGGAAATAGGGTTAAATCAGCAATTCAAAAATACATTCATGATACAGAGGCTGTAGCAGTGTATAAACTGTCTCACAGCGAGACCCTTCATGATGCGTCCCCGTTCTGTGCTGACTAATTTGGTAGGAGCCCTTTTTTCCTACTGTCCTCTCAGGTTTATGGATGCTTGGTATAGCATAGGGATTCACTGCATTGCATGGCTCTGGAGTGCGAGGGGCCTGAGTGTGCATTCTGGCTGTGCCCCCGGCTTGCTGTTAGAATGGATCTGGGCAGGTAACTTAGCTTCTTGAAGCTTCCGTTTCCTATCTGTGACCTCGAAAAGCTGTTGCGGGGATAAAATGAGATATTATCTGTTCAGCTTTGGTGCAGGATCAAAGACAGAGTAAGTGCCTAATGAAGGGTTGGTATTACTGTTATTACAAAAGTACTTAATGGACAAACATTTTTATATGCTGAATGAGTTAAAACATGTAACTACTGTGTTTAACAGATACGAAATTGTTTAAACAGTTCCTGGCACAAAGTGAGTACTCAGGAATATTGACTTTGATCATCATCATGTGATGATGCAGTTGGCTGGTGTGTGTCATCTCGGGACAGGAGAGGGAAGTGTCAGAGACCTGGAGAAGTATTTCCCTAGTCAGCGGGTCCCCTTCTCACTTAGCAGGCAGTGACTTCCCATTGAAGCGGAGGGAAAGGCCTGGGGCCGTGCAGGGCAGGGGAGCACTGCACTGTGGGGGCTTCTCCCAGCCTTCTCAGAGCTGCAGTGCCTTCCTCTTGACACACACGGAGAAGGAAGGGAGGAGAAGGAAAGAGCTAGCTTAGGGCTGCCGGGAACCTTAGATGCAACTCTCTTTTTAGCCCCACAACAGCCCCAGGGAACTATGATTGTTCCTGTTTGTGGCTGAAGCTCCCAGTGGTTAAGGAGCCACCACAGTCTCACAGAGGCAGGAAACTGCAGTACAGGGAGTAGGGCCCAGGCTGTCCATTATTGCCTCAGGAAAGTTCTCATAAATGGGGGTAAGTCCTTACAGTCTCTCCAAAGTGTGTTAGTCAGGAGTGTCACAGAGGCATCAGTGATAAGGAGAAGCTGCTTTACCATGCGCAAGTTGTATAATAAATTCACTGCGAGGTTCATATGCTTAGAGGGCTGGCCGGGGCCCCTACCCTCGTCTGAAACGTGATTTCCAGGGAAAAGCTCTACAGGTGTCAAGCACCTACCACTGTTTTCACGGTGGGAACTGCCACTGTGGAATACAGTGGTGGGGTGTTTATTTGATTTTCCTACTATTTTATGTGAATTTAAATCAGGCTACTTATTTACTAGTAGAACTCAGAAACAGGCAAACAAACAAGAAACAGAAAAGGGAACCCAAAGAATGTTAGAGCTGGAAGGAAACCCAGGCACGGTCAAATCCAAGACGCAGTTTTTACAGATAGGGAAACTGAGGGCCAAGGAGGGCTCTCCGAGTTTCGCTTCCTCTGACCGCGTAGAATGGTTGCACTAAAGCAGATTCCTCGTGCTATGTATCCTTCAGGTAACATCTGCCGGCACCTGCTGCCCCAGGTCCAGTGCCCCACCTTGATTGTGCACGGTGAGAAGGATCCTCTGGTCCCGCGGTTTCATGCCAACTTCATTCATGAGCACGTGAAAGGCTCACGGTAAGTCCTGTCACCACCTTCACACTCCCCCCGAGAGCCTTGGAGTCAATGGAAAAAGCTACTGGAAGGAAAAGAACCAAGAGGAGTTGGAGTTTTAGAGTACACAGCCCCCCTTTTTGCCAATGCGTCAGTAGCACCACTTTATTTAGGGTACCACAGAAGACAGAAGCCCTGAACTGTGGGTGACGATAACCAGAAGGAAAGGTGCGTTCAGATAGACAGCTCTTACTTTTATGAGTGGCAAACATGCCCATAGGTGCTAAGCCCTGTCACTTGGTAATAGTTTAGATTTATTTCCATCAGTATTAACCGAAACAGTTTCACACAATTTGGGAATTTTCAGTTTAGTTTTTTATCATTATAAAAGCACTGACCACCCAATTTAAAAAAATCTGTTAAACCAAATTTCCGATGTCTGCTGACAGCCAGCCCCGCTCAGCATGGTTAATGGTAATATTCCCTGTCCCTAAAGGCCCCAGGCCAGCAGGGAAAGCAGGCACAGAAACAGCTCCACTGCTTCCTTATCGCTCTGTTTTAGGATATATTTAACAACAGATTTCTCAAAGAATTTTTAAATGAGGAAAAAAAGTTTCTTTTCTATAATAAAATACAATTACCATAAACCTTTATAATTCCTATATCCATAATGGATAATGCTATATCCATTTAGCATTTTTTAACTTAACAGCATCTCTTTATTCCACACATTCCTCCTATACCACTTCAACCATGAATCAAAAATACACATGAGCCTGTATAACAAATAATTCATTTGGTGAGAGCATAGAGTCCGTGAAGAGCAAAGGTGGGAGTTGGGCAGGATTATATTGCCGGTGGACAAAGAGGTTTAATGGAGGAGTTTTTTTTTTTTTGGAATCGGAGTCTCATACTGTCGCCCAGGTTGGAGTGCAGTGGGGTGATCTCGGCTAACTGCAACCTCCGCCTCCTGGGTTCAAGTGATTCTCCCACCTCAGTCTCCCAAATAGGTGGGATTACAGGTGTGCGCCACCACGCCCAGCTAATTTTTTGTATTTTTAGTAGAGATGGGTTTCATGATGTTTGCCAGGCTGGTCTCAAACTCCTGACCTCGTGATCCACCTGCCTTGGCCTCCCAAAGTGCTGGGATTACAGGCATGAGCCACCGCGCCCAGCTTGGAGTTTTTAAATTGATTTAGTAGGGGCTGGGCACAGTGGCTCACGCCTGTAATTCCAGCACTTTGGGAGGCTGAGGCGGGCAGTTCACTTCAGGCCAGGAGTTCAAGACCAGCCTGGCCAACATGGCAAAACCCCATCTGTACTAAAAATACAAAAATTAGCCGGGCATGGTGGCAGGCGCCTGTAATCCCAGCTACTCAGGAAGCTGAGGCAGGAAAATCGCTTGAACCTGGGAGGCAGAGGTTGCAGTGAACCAAGATTATGCCACTACACTCCAGCCTGGGTAACAGAGTGAGACTCTGTCTCAGAAATAAATAAATAAATAAATATAAATTTATTTAGTAGGGAATAAAAGGTATTTTCAAACTAGACTTTATAAAATTATAATACTAAGTTATGGTCATGGTACAAAATTCCAATAGTATACTTTCTTATTAATCCTTGCAAAAGTTTTTTTTTTTTTTTTTTTTTTGTCAGAGTTTCGCTCCTGTTGCCCAAGCTGAAGTGCAATGGCGCGATCTCGGCTCACTACAACCTCTGCCTCCTGGGTTCAAGTGATTCTCCTGCCTCATCCTCCTGAGTAGCTGGGATTACAGGCATGTGCCACCACGCCCAGCTAATTTTTGCATTTTTAGTAGAGACGGGGTTTCACTGTGTTAGCCAGGATGGTCTCGATCTCCTGACCTTGTGATCCACCCGCCTTGGCCTCTCAAAGTGCTGGGATTACAGGCATGAACCACCATGCCCGGCCTGCGAAAGTTTTGTATACAATCTCAGTTTTTGTGCTTTTGATTGTATACGTTTGCAGTGTACAAAGTGATATCTCCATGTAGCACTTAATGTTTTTAAAGGTATTTTATATATAGTATCTAGTTATAATTTATGACACATTTATGAAAAATATTATCCATTTTACGGGTGAGAAATCACCACTGAGCGATGTTAAGCAATCTTTCTAGATTGTGTAGCTGGTAAATAATGAATCTTAGATTTTTCTCCTAATATGGTGCTTTTCCACCATAGCACAGCTGCCACTTATCTCTTGATATGTATGATGGTAACTTGCCTAGAATAAGATACCAGGTGACCTGGTTAATTGTCTTCCAGCTTCAGAAATGACAGGTTTTGCACAGTGACACACATAGTAAATGTGGTATGTGCCCTTAAAGAGCCAGCTTCAATTAAAGTCAGTCTACAAGAAAGTTTAATTTAGGAATTAAAGTTTAATTTAGGCCCATCTCCTAGCAACACAGTACATCAGTATAGGAGAAAAACACCCTTACAGGCTCACACCTGTAATCCCAGCACTTTGGGAGGCCGAGGTGGGCAGATCACTTGAGGTCAGGAGTTCAAGACCAGCCTGGTCATCATGGTGAAACCTCGTCTCTACTAGAAATACAAAAATTAGCCAGACATGGCGGTGGGCACCCGTAATCCCTGCTACTCAAGATGCTGTGGTAGAGAATCACTTGAACCTGGGAGGCAGAGGTTGCAGCGAGCCAAGATCACGCCACTGCACTCCAGCCTGGGCAACAAGAGCCGAAACCCTGTCTGAAAAAAAAAATAACAAACACTTAAAGGCACAGACTATCCCTTCCCAGATTTTTTTTTTTTTTTTTTTGAGACGGAGTCTCGCTCTGTCATCCAGGCTGGAGTGCAGTGGCACAATCTCGGCTCACTGCGAGCTCCGCCTCCCGGGTTCACGCCATTCTCCTGCCTCAGCCTCTCTGAGTAGCTGGGACTACAGGCGCCTGCCACCACGCCCGACTAATTTTTTTGTATTTTTAGTAGAGACAGGGTTTCACTGTGGTCTCGATCTCCTGACCTCGTGATCCACCCGCCTCGGCCTCCCAAAGTGCTGGGATTACAAGTGTGAGCCACTGCGCCTGGCCTCCTTCCCAGATTTTTACCAAGAAATACAGATTATGTGTGAAGCAAACACCAAACTGCCTTTCTTGCCTCAGAAGGAGGCTGAACGAAGGGTGGAGTGGCTCACCAGGTCTGCTTCCAGCTTATGTTAATTTGTCTCTTTCTCTCTTCTCTCTTCGTGGTAGAAGAAAAATAAGAATTGCTTATTTTTATTTTAAGCAAAGGGGCCTTAGAGATCATTCAAGCCCAGTGATTTTAAACTGTGTTTTTAGTCGGTTGAAGCCCTTCCTCTGACAAGCTCTTGTGCCGAAGTCTGAGATACGAAACACACAGTGAGAGCTGCTCAGACCACAGCAGTGATGGGGAGCAGGCTTTGCCTTTCTGCCTCCTGTGTCCAAATTTCCTCATATAAGTACAGCAGTTGTAATAGATTAGGACCTACTCATAGGACTTCATTTCAAATTAATTACCTCTTTAAACACTCTACTCAAAGAAGGTCATGCTCTGAGATGCTGGGGGTCAGGATCTAAGCATATCAATATGAGGGGTACAATTCAGCCCATCACAGTGCGTCTGAGGAGGCACTCAGATCCCAGGAACCAGAGGCCCGGTTCTGGGTTTCAGACTCGACTGCAAATGATGACTCCCTCGCGCCTCGCCTGCAGCCCCTCTCCATCCCTCAGCCCCTGCCTTTGCCTGCCTGGGTGTGTGCTCACCCCTTACGCCAGGCCTCAGGCAGCTCCTCAGTGAGGCTTCCTTGCCTCTGCGTGCACCTCCAGTTACTCGCTCACCTGTCTGAGGTCATGTGGCTCCTTATTCATACCTTTTTTCTTCTTCTTCTTTTTTTTTTTTTTTTTGAAATGGAGTCTCGCTGTCGCCCAGTCTGGAGTGCAGTGGCGCGATCTTGGCTCACTGCAAGCTCTGCCTCCTGGGTTCACGCCGTTCTCCTGCCTCAGTCTCCTGAGTAGCTGGGACTACAGGCGCCCGCCAACACGCCCAGCTAATTTTTTGTATTTTTAGTAGAGACGGGGTTTCACTGTGTTAGCCAGGATGGTCTCGATCTCTTGACCTCGTGATCCACCCGCCTCGGCCTCCCAAAGTGTTGGGATTACAGGCGTGAGCCACTGTGCTTGGCCTTCTTTTTTTTTTTTTTTTTAAGAGACAGGTCTTGTACTGTCATCCAGGCTGGAGTGCAGTGCTGTGATCATGGCTTATTGCAGCCTTGAACTCCTGGACTCAAGTGATCCTCCCACCTCAGCCTCCCAAGTAGCTCAGATATAGGCACGTACCACTACGCCCAGCTAATTTTTTGTGTATGTATTTTTTGTAGAGATAGGGCCTTGCCATGTTGTCTAGGCTGGTCTTGGACTCCTGGGATCAAGCAGTCCTCCTGCCTTGGCCTCCCAAAGTGCCAGAATTACAGGTGTGAGCCACTGCACCCGGCCTTTTTATTCATACCTCTAACAGCTGCTAAGGTGAATGCAATTCTTCCCCTGTTGAACGTCCACCGCCTATCCCAGGATGTGGTCTAGAGCATCTGAACATGCTGAGTGCATGTTGAAAGAGAGAGGGAGAGCGAGAGGTGCACAGAGGGCCATGTCTCTGTGGATGGGCCGGGGTCACCAGTGCAGGACCAGCTGCATGTTCTGAGCCCAGGCCTGAGGGCCAGACCCAGTGGGAAAGTCCATATGGCACAGAGTTGGCACCTTAGCTTCGTGTCAACTAAAGGGGAGGGAGAGGGGTTAAGAGCACCAGCAGGGGACTCAGACAGACCTCGGTTTGAGTGCCGGTGTGGGTCGGAGTGCTGGTTTGGGTTTGACTGCGGGTTTGGGGTGGAGTGCCGGTGTGGGTTGGAGTGCCGGTGTGGGGTGGAGCGCTGGTTCGGGTCGGAGTGTTGGTTCGGGTCGGAGTGCTGGTTCGGGTCGGAGTGCTGGTGTGGGATGGAGTGCTGGTGTGGGATGGAGTGCTGGTGTGGGATGGAGTGCTGGTGTGGGATGGAGTGCTGGTTCGGGTTGGAGTGCTGGTTCCGGTCGGAGTGCTGGTTCCGGTCGGAGTGCTGGTGTGGGTCGGAGTGCTGGTGTGGGGTGGAGTGCTGGTGTGGGTCGGAGTGCTGGTGTGGGGTGGAGTGCTGGTGTGGGTCGGGGTGCTGGTGTGGGGTGGAGTGCTGGTGTGGGGTGGAGTGCTGGTTCCGGTCGGAGTGCTGGTTTGGGTCAGAGTGCTGGTTCAGGTTGGAGTGCTGCTTTGGTCACCATGTGCTGGGTGTAATATTTCTGTACCGCTGTTACCTGTTGTGTGAAATGAGCATGACAATACCTATCATCTCAAGATAGTTTTTGAGGAATGAATGAGGAGGTATTTGTACATTTGGACTTAAATTTAAGACTTAACACACCCAGCCTGGGCAACATGCTGAAACCTCGTCTCTACAAAAAGCAAGAAATTAGCCAGGTATGGTGGTACGCACCTGTAGTTCCACCTACTCAGGAGGCTGAGGTAGGAGAATCACCAGAGCCTAGGAGGTGGAGGCTGCAGTGAGCCATGAACATGTCATAGCGCTCCAGCCTGGACGTAGGAATGAGACCCCATCTCAAAAATAAATAAATAAATAAAAATACTCAACAGACAGTAGCTGCCACTTTTGAGGATGGAATGCTGGTATGGATAGAGGTGAATAGGGCCCCCAGAGGACATTGGGGCATAGCTTGAAATTAGGTCAGGCAAGTTGCCATCTGTTCCAACTTTCAGCACCATTATTATTTGTGTTATTTTTAAATTTTTTAAGAGAAGGTCTCGCTCTGTTGCCCAGGCTGGAGTGCAGTGGCCCGATCATAGCTCCTGGCAGCCTCAACCTCCTTACCTCAAAGGATGCTCCCGCCTCAGCCTCCTGAATAGCTAAGACAACACCACTATTAGTGTAGGTATGTGGGCATATTTGGGTTCTCAAAAAAAATAGAACCAACAAGACGTATATGTGTGTATGTATATATAGGTAGAAAAACGAGATTCATTATAGGGAATTGGTTCATGGAGTATGGAAGCTGACAAGTCCCAAGGTCTGCAGAGTTAGTTGGCCAGCTGGAGACCCAGGAGAGCTAAAGGTGTGGTTCCAGTCTAAGTCTGAAGGCCTGACAGCCAGGAGAGGTGATGGTGTGGTTCTAGTGTGAAAGCCAGGAGGCTTGAGACCCAGGAAGAGCCAATGTTTCAGCCTGAGTCCAAAGGTAGGAAAAAGCCAACATCGCAGACTGAAGGCCAAGGAATTCCCTATTCTCAGCCTTCTTTTTCTACTCAGGCTTTCAGCAGATTGGACGAGACCCACCACACTGGGGAGGGCTTCTGCCTTATTCAGTCAATGGATTCAAATGCTAACCCATCCAGAAACACCCTCATGAACACACTCAGAAATAATGTTTGACCAAATATCTGGGCACCCTGTAGCCGAGTCAAGTTGACACAAAGTGTACAGTCACGGGGTGAAGGGCTGATAGATGCCATCTCTGCGGAGTTCTGGGCCTTGTGTTGGGCCCACCAGAGGGTGTGCTGGCAGGCTGGCAGCGAGGGATCAGGCCTGGGTTGTCCATGCAGTGGGCTAGTCACTGTCCTCTGGCTGGGCCACAGAAGGGAAGGAAGGGCCTCTTTCTGCCCCTTCCTTGGCTGTTTCATCTGGGTCACCAGAGGTAAGATGGTCCTAGTCCTCCCAGGCAGGCCAGTGGGGGCCTTACCACTAGGTGGAGTGAAATGAATTGGCTTAGGTGGAAAAGATTCACACCAGTGACAATGGTTCATTTTCAGCTCTATAGAAAAGTGAAGCCAGGTTCTGGTGGGGAGGCAGACGCTGCAGGCAGCCAGGGCTGCAGCTTACGCTCTGGACTGCCTCCAGCCTGGACGCAGTGGTTTGCCTTATCCTCTGCTACTGCCCCACGTGACAGTTCCCCACCACTGGCATCCCAGCCCTCCTCTTCCCAGTGCTGCTTTCAGTTCCTCCCAGCTGCTGCTCAGGTGGAAGGGAAAACCGTCAGCTCCACACGCTGCTTGTGGGCTCGTTACAGGATTTACTGCACACAGAATTAGCCAGTGCTCATCAAGTTGAGTCTTTTGTATTAATATTTCAAAAACAGTGTGGTCTGAACCTTTCCAGACAAATCTTACCTACAAGATTATATTAAAACCTCTCTTAAGAGAAGAAGCCTCCAGTTGGAGGTGTTGTGTTAGCCAACAAATGTAGATTAATTTGCTCCCCTGAGTCAGTCATTGTTTAATATGCTACACAGATTAACACCTTAAGGAATTCTGCACATTGTAAAGTACAATACAAATATGCTAATAAAATAACAGCAGACATTTATTAAGCTTACCATGTACCCAAGGACCCTATGCTGCATACATTGAATCTACTATCTTATTCATCCTCAGACTGATTCTAAGGGGTAGATTCTATTACTGTCCGCATTTTCCAGATGAGGAATTGTGACTCAGGGAGATGGATGGAGCCTGTCAGTGTGGACTCTGTGCTGGTTAGACAAAACATGTCCTGGCCTGGTAAAGCCAGTGTTTTCCTCCCACGATGATGCCTCCAGTTTACATCCAACTGTCACAGGAAGAAAGCTTTCCTGCAGTCCAGGGCCCGACTAGTTCCCCACAGTCACAGCAGATTTGGAAAGGCTTTGTCCTCCATACACCACTTAAAAGCACCCACCCAGCAGCCCGAGGGTCCTCTAGCAGCCCACTTCAAGCCGCCACACTGCCCACAAAGTAGCCTCTGGGGCAGTTTTGCCTCTAATGCTTGTGTCTAATGCTTGAGACATGGTTGCATTTGAGAAATGGAGCCTCTCAGTGAGCTGTTGCCCCCACCATCCCCAAAGGCCTGGTCAGCCCTAACCAGAGGAGAGCCTGGCCTGCCAGGGCAGCCCCAGCTTCATCAGCAGCAAGGAGCTTGTGGTTTGACCACCATTTACCTGTTTGTTTGTTTGTTTGTTTGTTTGTTTGTTGTGAGATAGAGCCTTGCTCTATTTCCCAGGCTGGAGTGCAGTGGCAGGATCTCGGCTCAGTGCAACCTCCACCTGCTGGGTTCAAGTGATTCTGCCTCAGCCTCCCGAGTAGCTGGGATTATAGGCATGCACCACCATGCCCGGCTAATTTTTGTATTTTTAATAGAGATGGAGTTTCACCATGTTGACCAGGCTGATCTCGAACTCCTGACCTCAAGTGATCCACTTGCCTGGGCCTCCCAAAATGCTGGGATCACAGGCGTGAGCCACCGTGCCCAGTCTAGTACCTTTTTCTTAGGTGGGGCTTTCTAGAAGCAGCAGAATGAAAAAGGAGAATATTTAGTTTCTGAACAAAAATAGGCTGTTGGCAACCGGGTTTGGATGGCATCAGAAGGAATGCCTGAAGAACTGATATGCCATGTTGCTGCCCAGTTTCACACTGGAAGAGATCCTGTGCAAAGATCCAGCGGCCTGCTTTGGGTTCCAGTTAAAACAAAAGTACATACTGGCACCCTACGGATTACAGACTTACTGACAACTTTATGGATTCATAGATCAAGTTTCGTTACATTGATCCAAGGTGAAGGCACGCCACAGCCGGTTACTTGTGGCCTTGTTACTGTCTGTGACTCCCTGAGTTACAGATGAAAGTTCAGCTGAAAATGAAAAGGGCTCCAGGCGGGGCAGGAAAGTTAGCATCGTGAGGCCAGCATCTCACCTATGACATTTTGACATAAAAGAGCTATATCAACAGAGGTAAAGTGACCCATACATTTACCTTGGCGTTAGACAGCTTCTAGTTCCTTGAAATATCTGGAATCATGTCTCTTTCTGAAGGTGCCACATGCAATGAGGAACCTGCCCTGGCAGAGGAACTCGTGTTCATCCTCTGAGGCCCCTTCGTTTCCAGCTGAGCCACGTGTTTAGCAGTTGGGGGTTTCCTACTAATTTTTCGGAGAATGTTATTGTTTGAAAAGTGCTCTCCACAGAGCATGTGATTAGATCTTTTTGTTACTTGGGTGAGAATCTAGGTCAGCTACAGAGCTCCTGTCTTGCCTTGACAGCTAATATTCGTGCCCATCTATTGTGGTCCTGTTCCCAAAGAGGAACACACAATAGAGTTTCTGTGCGGTGAAACCTGTGTCAGACCTAAAGGAGGCAAGGGCTGCTAAGGAGCTTGAAATGACCCTTAAAAGATAACAAGGAGAACAGTTGTCTTCATACTCTCTTCTGTCTGCCTGTCCCATCTGTCCATTCATCCATTCATCCATCCAGCATTCAGAGCAGGTCTCCCATATTTTAATGAAGGGAACCTAATTTTTATTTCCCCAAGATCTACAGATTAGGAAGCGTGCAGACAGTGCTGAATGGCTAGAAAGAAAGGATTCCCAGTGCGGGTCTCCTTCCTTCCTTATGGGAAACCAACAAATCATAGCCAGATGGGCTGGACTATCTACAGAGGAAGACTTCACGTGTGGCAGGCTGGGGATTCCCTGCCTCCCGGTCCAGCTTAGTGCAGATTAGGGGATGCAATTTAGCCTATACGTGACCTTCTGTGACCTCAGCATCCTTGGCAATTGGTTCTTTCCTGTTCCCTGAAAACAAAGGCCTTGAGTGTCCCCGCAAGCCCTGTTCCTTGTGTAGGCAACTGGGATCCTATCTTTGGGGTGGGTGCAACTCATCCTCCTTTTCTGAATAGTGTTGAAGTTGAATTTAGAATGTTCTGGTTGGTAGTAATAGCATTACTAATTGTCCAAGGCCCTCGGAAAGCTCCCAACAATACGTCTTCCATTCAAGTTGATTCTCTTGGTACCCCATTCCCACCCCCAATGTGGTGGCTGCGTTGGGAGAGGCCCAGCATCTTCCAAGCACAGCTCCCTGCCCCACAGTTCCTCCCTCGTACCTACTGAGGTTCTGAGCTGTCAGCCCCCCAGTATTGGAAGTCAAAAAATTAGGCAACATAATGCATTCTGCCCTAATACTGTCCTTTTAATGTCTAGTTATCATTGTAGACAAAGTGGCTTGAACTTAAGTTTTCATCCTAGCAGCTTTACCACTTTTACTGTTTCTATACTTTTGTAGCTAATAAGTCAAATGTAGAACAAAGAGAAGGCTGCATTTATTCAGGAAACTGTAAACCTGTCCCATTTGATCACAGTCCTGTTGAAAGGAAGAAGCCTTACGAGGACAGTGTTTGCCACAACGCTGAGCCGTGACAGCTGCAGCAGCGGCTCCTGGAGCACAGGGCTGCTGGCGTGGGCTCACCACCCTCACAGCCATTTGTCTGGCGGCTTGTATTCAGAAGTATTTGTTCAGTAATCCAAAAATGGAAGGGTGATTTGGAACCTTGAGCAGCAGGCTGGGGGAGGCTGTGAATTCTGCTTTGCACTTGCCCACTACATCAACACCCCAAGAAACTCACCTGCCCCATCCCAGTGCATTCTGAACATTTCTTATTTTTATTTTCTTACCAACCTTCTCTCTTAAAATCAGCTTCATTAAAATGGATTTTTCTAGAGTAACCACCAAATCACCTCCCCCACTCTCAGTCCGTTTTCCAGTCAAACCATTTGTTACTTGATTCAATTCCAAATATAATGTGTGTCTGCTACTGTTAAGTCATTGCCTTATAGTCAACCTCAAGGGTGGTCATAAACTCCAAGAGTTTCACGTTTCTGACTATATTTCTTAGAAGGTTAATGGGTTACATTTTTCTCCTCGATAGTGGTCACGGGGGAAATGTGGCAGTTTTTCACTTTAGATGTTGTGAAATGTTGGGGAGAGTGAGGGGTTTGTTCTTAAGTGGTATGCCATTGACCCAAAGCATTTTTTCTTCCCTTTTTTAGGCTGCATTTGATGCCAGAAGGCAAACACAACCTGCATTTGCGTTTTGCAGATGAATTCAACAAGTTAGCAGAAGACTTCCTACAATGAGAATGCACACTGGAGTCGGTGGTTCCTTCGTGTGGGGTTTGATCATGTTGCTGCCTGTTACCATGATACCTTTGAAACTCTCCACCTTTGAAACTTTCTACCCCTCCCTTCAATCTTATCCTAACCAAATGAGAATAATGACATATTGAAAACAGCCTCTAGCTTCAGGCTGGGCACCGTGGCTCACAGCTATAATCTCAGCACTTCAGGAGGCTGAGGTGGGAGAATTGCCTGAGCCCAGGAGTTCAAGACCAGCTTGTGCAATATAGGGAGACTCTGGCTCTATAAAAAAAAGTTTTTCAAAATTAGCCAGGCGAAGTGGCACACATCTGTGGTCCCAGCTGCTCAGGAAGCTGAGGTGGGAGGATCACTTGAGCCCAATTCAAAGCTGCAGTGAGCTGTAATTGCATCTCTGCACTCCAACCTGGGCAACAGAGTAAGACCTTGTCTTTAAAAAAAAAAAAAAGGAATAAAGCTTCTAACTTCAATAGCTATGAAAATTAAATCCGATTTTCTTTTTTTTTTTTTTTTTTCTTTTTAGACGGAGTCTCGCTGTGTCACCCAGGCTGGAGTGCAGTGGCGCAAACTTGGCTCCCTTCAACCCCCGCCTCCCGGGTTCATGCCATTCTCCTGCCTCAGCCTCTCCGAGTAGCTGGGACTACAGGCGCCCGCCACCACGCCCGGCTAATTTTTTTGTATTTTTAGTAGAGACGGGGTTTCACCGTGGTCTTGATCTCCTGACCTCGTGATCCACCCGCCTCGGCCTCCCAAAGTGCTGGGATTACAAGCGTGAGCCACCGCTCCCGGCCTCATATATCTTAGATACATATTTTCTGATTATAAAATTAGAAACACTTAGAAAGTACTAAAGAGCACAAGTGTATCCACTGTTCTGTAGATTTTTTTAAATGCTTGATGTATTATATTCCTTTTTGTTTTTCCTATTTATGGTCTGTTTAGGTGTTTTTGTTCCTTTATAACTCTTTTTTTGCCTTCAACATTATGAAGAAATACTATATCTTCTTCTGCTATGACTTAAACATAATCTCACAAATTCTCAAAAATACGTAACCTACTCCCAACTATCATTCTCCCCATAATCTGAGGCGTCCAGACCACACTGAATTATCTATAGAGCAAACTCATCTCTGCTTCCCATGACTAAGGCCATTTAGAGGACTCAGTGCCCTCCTGCCGCGTTCCCTGACTGTTGAAGAGCACAGGCCCTAGAGTTGATGGACTGGGTGCTAATCCTCACTCTGTCACTTCCTAGCTGCGTGACCTCGGCAAGTTACTTAACCTCTCTGCCATAGTTGCCTCATCTGTAAAGTGACAGTAATAATAGTACCCGCTTCCTGGGGTTGTGATAAAGACTGAATGAATATGGGAAAGCACTTACAATACCACCTGCCCCACAGGTTACATAAATATTAGCTATTATAACTGGTTAATCCCGTCCTCCCCCACTCCCTCCCTCCCTCCCTTTTTTTCTCCCTCCCTGGAGCTCTTCTTCTTGAATCAGGACTCAACTCCAGCGCCACTTGCGAGGCTCCGGTGCGGTGAGACTGCGGTGTCCTGGCCGCACGCTCTTCTGCACACAGCTCCGCACTGCACTCCTCGCCCCTAATCCCGAGGCCGGCGCTGCAGAGTGAGCGAGCGCAGGATCGCTAAGCGCGAGCCGAGGCGCCATCGGAACGCTCTTGCCCCCACCCAGACGCCGGGAGTCTGCAGGTCCAGGGCCCCTCTGCACTTTCCAGGGCAGAGGGCGCTGGGCGGCGCGAGGCACCCGGGAGAGCCGGCTCCGTGGCTTCCTACTACCTGACCCCTGACCACCTAGTTCTGGACCCAGGCTTCTCCACCCTCCGCCAGGTCTGGGCTGCCAGGGACTCGCCGGGGGGCCGCCACGCTGCCTTCTCCTTCCTTCAGGAGCGCCCGGGCGCGCGACCCGCTCCGTTTCACGCTCTAGGCAAACGGTAGTTCGGGAAAGGCTGAGCTTCGCCCCCTCCCCGCGGTGAGAGCGCGGCGCGGCGCGGCGGGGCGGGGCCTCCTGCGGGCGGGAGAGGCACTGGGGTCCCGGGGCCGCGGCGCAGAGGGAGGGCGAAGCTGCGCCCCCTGGGGGCCCTGCCCGCCCCGCCCCGTCCCGTCCCGCCCTAAGATCCGGGTTCTGCCTGGAGGCCGCCACCGCCCCTCCTTGCCTGTCGCTGGCACGGCCTGATCCTCTGTCTCAAGATCGGACGGCCTTTGCAGCGGGAGCAACAACCAACCCCACAAATTCATGAAATACTAGGCGGGAAATGCGCTCAAAATAGGACTTGCCTTTTATTTTTTGTAGCTATAAGAGAATATCGAAGTACTTTTTTTTTTTTTGAGATGGAGTCTTGGTCTGTCACCAGGCTGGAGTGCAGTGGCGCGATTTGGGCTCACTGCAACCTCCGCCTCCGCCTAACAGCCCTGTAGTACAAAAATAACAATAGGGAACATTTGAATGGGGATGGGCTAATTTTGTTAAATTTACTTTTTGATGCCACCACATTTTGTTGCTAGTGTTAATGAAATGCCACCAATGGCTGGCTGCTAATGTAGTGCTGCCAATGTATATATTAATAAGGAAGAACATTTGTTATTTCCACTACCTAAAGTTTGCCCGGCATGGTCAGTTTTACCATTAGTCACCACAAGCACAGTGCTAATTAGTTTTCCAGACCTAAGAAAACGTTTGAGATCAGGGTTGGGGTGTGGGGGGTATAGGGGGAGTGATGACTCCAAAATAAAAGGAAAATTGCAATAGTAAAATGAATGTTTATTTGTCTACAGAATATATCATGTCAATTAGTCAAAGACAACTCAACTTTTATATAGTAATGTATAAATTATAATTAATGTAAAAAGTTGAAATAGAAAATGAAACATATTTAATACAATATGGGACAGTTCCTCTAAAAGAGTGCCTGTGACCTCCAGAGCTGGAGCTGGCTCCATGCATCACCCACTTTTAGTATCATTTTCTGGTTATCAAGAAATGAGTAGAATTTTGTTTGAGACCGAGTCTCACTGTGACCCCCAGGCTGGCACAATGGCTCGATCTCAGCTCATTGCAACCTCCGCCTCCCGGGTTCAAGCTATTCTCCTGCTCCAGCCTCCCAAGTAGCTGGGACTATAGGTGCCTGCCAACATGCTGGGCTAATTTTTGTATTTTTAGTAGAGACAGGGTTTCACCATGTTGGCCAGGCTGGTCTCGAACTCCTGACCTCAAGTGATCTGCCCGCCTCAGCCTTCCAAAGTGCTGGGATTACAGGTGTGAGCCACTGCGCCCGCCCAGAATTTTTTTAATAACTGAAAGAAAGAAGGAGATTAAGGAAGATGGAGACAAATATGCAGGAGAAACACCCTCTGAGGGCGATTTAACAGAGCAGCTAATGTGGAAAGGGGAAGGGGAGGTGCTCCTTGAGTGCCCAGTTTCCTTGGGAGGAAATCGGGTATGTGGTCAGGGGTTGTGGGCAGTTACTCCCCTCGTTGACCCTCAGGGGCTCACAGGCCAAGAGCAGCTTGGTTGCTGTACATGGGTTAGGGGAAGAGAGGAGAGTTAAGGTGCATGATAGGATAGAGAGGCAATGTGCAACTGGATATTTCTATGTACTTGGTCTTTCAAAATTCAAAATTTGTTAACTCATGAATACTTGTATACTGACATAATTTACAGACGCCGTTTAAGGTTGGATAGTTTTGTAATTAATGAGGCATTATGAATCTCATTGAGAGGCCAATACTGACTCTGTGAGTGAAAAAACACAAATTGTTTTTCCTCGGTTCTCACAGCACAACAGCCAACACGGAAGACTTCTGTGACCCAACGTGTAGGGGTGTTTCCCCATACACCAAGCAGGAAATCAATTCTGCCGTAGACACCAGCTGGGTGTCCTCAACTTCCATTCCATTCTGACACCATCTACAAGCAGATAATGTCAGATCCCACAGGCTGAGGGCTCAGTCCCCCAGGCTCTCCCCACCACCTTCAGATGCCAATTGCAAGTGCCAGGCTGTCTTACCTGTGCCTCTGACCAACTGGCTATAAATCCGGGATTCCAGGGTCTCCTCCTTGGGAATCATTAACCACTGGTGATCAACTGAGCCTTCAGGCCCTCTCCTCTCCAGGGAGGTTAGGGAATGGGGCTGAAAGTCCCAACCCTCTAATCATGCCTTGGTCTTTCCAGTGCCAGCCCCATCCTGAAGCTACCTAGGGGCTGCCAGCCACCAGCTGACTCATTAGCATAAAAAGACATCACTTTGGAGATTTTAAGGATTTTAGGAGCTGTATGCCAAAAAATGAGGTTGAACATATACTTCACAATATCACACTAACGTCGGAGAAATGAAGCTGAAAACAGCATAGGCTGAGGCCATCCATGGTGGGGAAAGCCCAGGCTAAGGATGGGAAGAGGGAGTGAGGACAGAGGCTGAGCGGCTCTGGAGCTGAGTCAACAAACGAGCTGCTAAAAATGACCAGAGATTAATGCAAGAATCAGAATCTGTGACACAATCTCAGATCTGGCTGAAAGGCCTTGATGGGGAAGCAGGACGAAGAGGCTAGGATGTATATGTCAGAGGTAGGTTACAAGGAGACCTCTGCCCCGCAGGGCTGACTCAGAGAAACCTAGGTTGCTGCTACTCTGAGCCCAGCCTGAGAAAGAAATTTCCACTGTAGCTACCTGCAGTTGTAAATTTAGCTTACCAATCCAGAACTAGTCCTCAGTGACATTGTAAGGGTGGTTACATCTCCTTTTTGTTCTGTGAAAGGAAAATAAAAATCTCAGGGCCCCAAACTCATTAAGTCAAAGGGAAAAGCTTGAGAACTGAGTCATGCAAAGACTGCCTTCCTTTTGTTCCTAAGCAGATAGCTACAAAGATAGAAGGCCACAAACCTCCCTAGGGGACCTTCCACATGATTTGCCCATGATGAAATTCCTTGTAGGTCCCTAGATCTTTAGCCTATAACAGTTCTGTTGAATTTCACCCTGACAATGTAAATCCACAGCTCATCTTCATAGGTAAAGGACAAAGACAGGACTAGATCCTCCCTCCACTCACTAGAGACAAATGCATGTTTGGCTGCTTCCTGTACTCTGTGATTACTTTATCTAATGTAAAACTGCAGATTCACTGAGACAAATGCATAATTGACTGGCCTTCTACCTCCTCCTTTCACATGTAAAATGTGCATTCTGTGAAAGCTGATCAAAGTCTCAAAAGAATGCAACTGCTCTCCTTTTATCTACCCGCCCATTTTTTCTTTCCTCTTTCCCCCACTGCCACTCTTTCTCTGTTAAATATTGACGTCTCCAGACCCTTTTTGGAAAAAGCACAGATCACAGATGTTCCCATGGTTTTGTATTCTTTATTCTCCCCGACTGCATCTTCAACCTTGGCAAAATAAACCTCTAAAATGATTGAGACTCACCTTGGTCATTTTCTTTGATTTAGAGTTCTTTTATACCTCTCATTATCCTCCCACGATTTTAGGCAAACAGGCTCCACTCCCTTAAATTCTGTACTCTAAGGACATAATTTTTTTTTTTTTTTTTTTTTGGCAGAGTTTCACTCTTGTTGCCCAGGTGGGAGTGCAATGGCTCAATCTCAACTCACTGCAACCTCCACCTCCTGGGTGTCAGGACTCTGAGTCCAAGCTAAGCCATCATATCCCCTGTGACCTGCACGTACACATCCAGATGGCCCGTTCCTGCCTTAAGTGATGACATTCCACCACAAAATAAGTGAAAATGGCCTGTTCCTGCCTTAACTGATGACATTATCTTGTGAAATTCCTTCTCCTGGCTCATCCTGGCTCAAAAGCTCCCCTACTGAGTACCTTGTGACTTCCACCCCTGCCAGCCAGAGAACCCCCCCTTTACTGTAATTTTCCTTTAGCTACCCAAATTCTGTAAAACGGCCCCACCCCTATCTCCCTTTGCTGACTCTCCCCGCCTTTTTTCAGACTCAACCCACCTGCACCCAGGTGAAATAAACAGCCTTGTTGCTCACACAAAGCCTGTTTGATGGTCTCTTCACACGGACGTGAGTGAAATTTTGGTGCTGTGACTCGGATTGAGGGACCTCCCTTAGGAGATCAATCCCCTGTCCTCCTGCTCTTTGCTTCGTGAGAAAGATCCACCTATGACCTCAGGTCCTCAGACTGACCAGCCCAAGGAACATCTCACCAATTTTAAATCAAGTAAGCGGCCTCTCTTTACTCTCTTCTCCAACCTCTCTCACTATCTCTTAACCTCTTTCTCCTTTCAATCTTGGTGCCACACTTCAATCTCTCCCTTCTCTTAATTTCAGTTCCTTTCCTTTTCTGGTAGAGACAAAGGAGACACGTTTTATCCGTGAACCCAAAACTCTGGTGCCGGTCACGGACTTGGGAAGACAGTCTTCCCTTGGTGTTTAATCACACGGGGACACCTGCCTGATTATTCACCCATGTTTCAGAGGTGTCTGACCATACAGGGATGCCTGCCTTGTTCCTTCACCCTTAGTGGTAAGTACAGCTTTTCTGGGGGGCAAGAACCCCCCGACCCCTTCTCTCCATGTCTCTACCCTTTCTCCACTTTTCTGGAGGGCAAGAACCCCCTGACGCTTTCTCCCCATGTCTCTACCCTTACTCCGCTTTTCTGGAGGGCAAGAACCCCCCGACCCCTTCTCTCTTTGTCTCTACCCCTTCTTCTGCAACACCGCTTGGCCCCAATACAAACTTGACAATGGCTCTAAATGGCCAGAAAACGGCACTTTCGATTTCTCCATCCTACAAGACCTAAATAATTTTTGTCGAAAAATAGGCAAATGGTCCGAGGTGGCTTACATCCAGGCATTTTTCACACTTCGTTCCCTCCCTAGTCTCTGTTCCCAGTGCGATTCCTCCCAAATCCTCCTTTCTCTCCCGCCTGTCCCCTCAGTCCCAACCCCAAGTGTCGCTGAGTCTTTCCAGTCTTCCTTTTCTACAGACTCGTCTGACCTCTCCCCTCCTCCCCAGGCTGCTTGTCGCCAGGCTGAGCTAAGTCCCAATTCTTCCTCAGCCTCCACTCTTCCACCCTATAATCCTTCTGTCACCTCCCCTCCTCACACCCAGTCTGGCTTACAGTTTAGTTCAGTGACTAGCTCTTCCCCACCTGCCCAACAATTTCCTCTTAAAGAAGTGGCTGGAGCTGAAGGCATAGTCAGGGTACATGTACCTTTTTCTCTATCAGATCTCTCAGATCAGTCAGCATTAGGCTATTTCCCATCAGACCCCACTAAATATATACAGGAATTCCAATATCTAACTCTGTCCTACAATTTAACCTAAGTGACTTAAATGTCATCCTGACTTCTACCCTCTCCCCAGATGAACGGGAAAGAGTTTTTTCTCTAGCCCAGTCTCACACTGATAACCGCCGGCTTCACGAGCCAGACCTCCAGGAAGGCATTAGAGCAGTTCCCCGAGAGGATCCCCAATGGAACTACCAGGCAGATTCCCCACGTATAGCTAGGCAAGATTACATTATTTCCTGCCTAGTTGAAGGGCTTAAAAAGGTAGCTTACAAAGCTGTTAATTATGACAAGCTTAAAGAAACTACCCAAGGTAAAGACAAAAACCCAGCCCAGTTCATGGCCTGCTTTGCAGCAACCCTTAGATGCTCTACCGCCCTAGAAGGGCCAGAAGGCTGCCTTATTCTTAATATGCATTTTATCACCCAATCCACTCCCGACATTAAGAAAAAACTTCAAAAATTAGAATCTGGCCCTCAAACCCACAACAGGAATTAATCAACCTTGCCTTCAAGGTGTACAATAATAGAGAGAAGGCAGCCAGACGGCAATGCATTTCTGAGTTACAATTACTTGCCTTTGCTGTGAGACAAAACCCAGCCACACCTCCAGCACACAAGAACTTCAAAATGCCTAAGCTGCACACGCCTAAGCCGCAGCAGTCAAGCATTCCGACAAGACTTCCTCCATTAGGATCTTGCTTCAAGTGCCAGAAATCTGGCCACTAGGCCAAGGAATGCCCACAGCCCAGGATTCCTCCCAAGCCATCTGTGCAGGGACCCACTGGAAATCAGACTGCCCAGCTCATCCAGCAGCTTCTCCTAGAGCCCCTAAAGCTCTAGCCCAAGGCTGTCTGACTGACTCCTTCCTAGATCTGCTCAGCTTAGCGGCTGAAGATTGACGCTGCCTGATCACCTTGGAAGCCCCCTGGACCATCACGGATGCCAAGCTTCAGGTAACTCTCACAGTAGAGGGTAAGTCCATCCCCTGTTTAATCAATACGGGGGCTACCCACTCCACATTACCTACTTTTCAAGGGCCTGTTTCCCTTGCCCCCATAACTGTTGTGGGTATTGACGGCCAAGTTCAAAACCCCTTAAAACTCACCCATTCTGATGCCAACTTGGACAATATTCTTTTATGCACTCTTTTTTAGTTATCCCCACCTGCCCAGTTCCCTTATTAGGCTGAGATATTTTAACCAAATTATCTGCTTCCCTCACTATTCCTGGACTATGGCCACATCTCATTGCCGCCCTTCTTCCTAACCCAAAGCCTCCTTTGCATCTTTCTCTCGTATCCCCTGACCTTAGCCCACAAGTATAGGACATCTCTACTCCCTCCCTGGCAACCAATCACATGCCCATTACCATCCCATTCAAACCTAATCACTCTTACCCTGCTCAATGCCAATATCCCATCCCACAGCACGTTTTAAAAGGATTAAAGCCTGTTATCACTCGCCTGTTACAGCATGGGCTTCTAAAACCTATAAACTCTCCTTACAATTCCCCCATTTTACCTGTCCAAAAACCGGACAAGTCTTACGGATTAGTTCAGGATCTGCGCCTTATCAACCAAATTGTTTTGCCTATCCACCCCATGGTGCCCAACCCGTACACTCTTTTGTCCTCAATACCTTCCTCCACAACTCACTATTCCGTTCTTGATCTTAAAGATGCTTTTTTCACTATTCCCCTACACCCCTCGTCCCAGCCTCTCTTTGCTTTCACCTGGACAGACCCTGGCACCCATCAGTCCCAGCAGCTTACCTGGGCTGTGCTGCCGCAAGGTTTCAGGGACAGCCTTCATTACTTCAGCCAAGCTCTTTCTCATGATTTACTTTCTTTCCACCCCTCCGCTTCTCACCTTATTCAATATATTGATGACCTTCTACTTTGTAGCCCCTCCTTTGAATCTTCTCAACAAGACACCCTTCTGCTCCTTCAGCATTTATTTTCCAAAGGATATTGGGTATCCCCCTCCAAAGCTCAAATTTCTTCTCCATCCGTTACCTACCTTGGCATAATTCTTCATAAAAACACACATGCTCTCCCTGCCGATCATGTCCGACTGATCTCTCAAACCCCAGTACCTTCTACAAAACAACAACTCCTTTCCTTCCTAGGCATGCTTGGATACTTTCGACTTTGGATACCTGGTTTTGCCATCCTAACAAAACCATTATATAAACTCACAAAAGGAAATCTAGTTGACCCCATGGATCCTAAATCCTTTCCCCACTCCTCTTTCCGTTCCTTGAAGACAGCTTTAGAGACTGCCCCCGCTCTAGCTCTCCCTGACTCATTCCAGCCCTTTTCATTACACAGAGCCTAAGTGCAGGGCTGTGCAGTCGGAATTCTTACACAAGGACTGGGATCGCGTCCTGCAGCCTTTTTATCCAAACAACTTGACCTCACTGTTTTAGGCTGGCCATCATGTCTCCATGCAGCAGCTGCTGCCGCCCTAATACTTTTAGAGGCCCTCAAAATCACAAACTATGCTCACCTCACTCTCTACAGCTCTCATAACTTCCAAAATCTATTTTCTTCCTCACACCTGACCATATACTTTCTGCTCCCCGGCTCCTTCAGCTATACTCACTCTGTTGAGTCTCCCACAATTACCATTGTTCCTAGCCCGGACTTCAATCCGGCCTCCCACATTATTCCAGATACCACACCTGACCCTCATGACTGCCTCTCTGATCCACCTGACATTCAGCCCATTTCCTCATATTTCCTTCTTCCCTGTTCCTCACCCTGATCACATTTGGTTTATTGATGGCAGTTCCACCAGGCCTAATCGCCACTCACCAGCAAAGGCAGGCTATGCAATAGTATCTTCCACATCTATCATTGAGGCTACAGCTCTGCCCCCCTCCACTGCCTCTCAGCAAGTCGAACTAGTTGCCTTAACTCAGGCCCTCACTCTTGCAAAGGGACTACACGTCAATATTTATTTATACTGACTCTAAATGTGCCTTCCATATTCTGCACCACCATGCGGTTATATGGGCTGAAAGAGGTTTCCTCAGTATGCAAGGGTCCTGCATCATTAATGCCTCTTTAATAAAAACTGTGCTCAAGGCCGCTTTACTTCCAAAAGAAGCTGGAGTCATTCACTGCAAGGGGCATCAAAAGGCGTCAGATTGAGAGGTGACAGCATGCTGGCGGTCCTCACAGCCCTCGCTCGCTCTCGGGGCCTCCTCTGCCTGGGCTCCCACTTTGGCGGCACTTGAGGAGCCCTTCAGCCCACCACTGCACTGTGGGAACCCCTTTCTGAGCTGGCCAAGGCCGGAGCCGGCTCCCTCAGCTTGCAGGGAGGTGTGGAGGGAGAGGCGCGAGCGGGAACCCGGGCTGCGCGCGGCGCTTGCGGGCCAGCTGGAGTTCCAGGCGGGCGTGGGCTTGGCGGGCCCCACACTCAGAGCAGCCAGCTGGCCCTTCCAGCCCTGGGCAGTGAGGGGCTTAGCACCCGGGCCAGCGGCTGCGGAGGGTGTACTGGTCCCCCAGCAGTGCCAGCCCACTGGCGCTGTGGATTTCTCACCAGGCCTTAGCTGCCTTCCCGCGGGGCAGGGCTCGGGACCTGCAGCCCGCCATGCCTGAGCCTCCCACCCCCTCCATGGGCTCCTGTACGGCCCGAGCCTCCCCGATGAATGCTGCCCCCTGTTCCACAGCACCCAGTCCCATCGACCACCCAAGGGCTGAGGACTGCGGGTGAAGGGCACGGGACTGGCAGGCAGCTCCAACCGGCAGTCCTGGTGCAGGATCCACTGGGTGAAGCCAGCTGGGCTCCTGAGTCTGGTGGGGACGTGGAGAACCTTTAGGTCTAGCCCAGGGATTGTAAATACACCAATCAGCACTCTGTATCTAGCTCAAGGTTTGTAAACACACCAATCAGCACCCTGTGTCTAGCTCAGGGTTTGTGAATGCACCAATCGACACTGTATCTTGCTACTTTAGTGTGGCCTTGGAGAACCTTTGTGTCGACACTCTGTATCTAACTGATCTGATGGGGACGTGGAGAACCTTTGTGTCTAGCTCAGGGATTGTAAATGCGCCAATCAGCTCCCTGTCAAAACAGACCACTGGCTCTACCAATCAGTAAGATGTGGGTGGGGCCATATAAGAGAATAAAAGCAGGCTGCCGGGTCAGCAGTGGCAACCCGCTCGGGTCCCTTCCCAAACTGTGAAAGCTTTGTTCTTTCCTGTTTTGCAATAAATCTTGCTGCTGTTCACTGTTTAGGTCCACACTGCTTTGATGAGCTGTAATACCGTGAAGTTCTGCAGCTTGGCTCCCGAAGCCAGCGAGACTACGAGCCCACCGAAAGGAATGAACAACTCCAGACGTGCTACCTTAAGAGCTGTAACACTCATCACGAAGGTCTGTAGCTTCACTCCTGAGCCAGTGAGACCATGAACCCACCAGAAGGAAGAAACTCCAGCTACACCACCTTAAGAGCTGTAACGCTCACCGCAAGGGTCCGCGGCTTCATTCTTGAAGGCAATTGAGACCGAGAACCCACCAATTCCGGACACAAGCTCCCATTGCTCTAGGTGAACGCTTATGCTGATAAGGTGGCTAGACGAGCAGCTACCGTTCCAACTTCTGTCCGTCATGGCCAGTTTTTCTCCTTCATATCAGTCACTCTCACTTACTCCCCCGCTGAAACTTCCACCTATCAATTTCTTCCCACACAAGGCAAATGGTTCTTAGACTCAAGGAAAATATCTCCTTCCAGCCTCACAGGCCCATTCTATTCTATCGTCATTTCATAACCTCTTCCATGTAGGTTACAAGCTGCTAGCCCGTCTCTTAGAACTTCATTTCCTTTCCATCATGGAAATCTAGCCTCAAGGAAATCACTTCTCAGTGTTCCATCTGCTATTCTACTACCCCTAAGGGATTATTCAGGTCCCCTCCCTTTCCTACACATTAAGCTCGGGGATTTGCCCCTGCCCAGGACTGGCAAATTGACTTTACTTGCATGCCCTGAGTCAGAAAACTAAAATACCTCTTGGTCTGGGTAGATACTTTCACTGGATGGGTAGAAGTCTTTCCCACAGGGTCTGAGAAGGCCACCTGCCTTCTGTCAGACATAATTCCTCAGTTTGGCCTTCCCACCTCTATAGTCTGATAACGGACCAGCCTTTATTAGTCAAATCACCCAAGCAGTTTTTCAGGCTCTTAGTATTCAGTGAAACCTTTGTATCCCTTACCATCCTCAATCTTCAGGAAAGGTAGAACGGACAAATAGTCTTTTAAAAACACAACTCACCAAGCTCAGCCACCAACTTAAAAAGGACTGGACAATACTTTTACCACTTGCCCTTCTCAGAAGTCGGACCTGTCCTCAGAATGCTACAGGGCACAGCACATTTAAGCTCCTGTATAGACGCTCCTTTTTATTAGGCCCCAGTCTCATTCCAGACACCAGACCAACTTGGACTGTGCCCCAAAAAACTTGTCATCCCTACTATCTTCTGTCTAGTCATACTCCTATTCACCATTCTCAACTACTCATAAATGCCCTGCTCTTGTTTACACTGCCAGTTTTCACTGTTTCTCCAAGCCGTCACAGCTGATATCTCCTGGTGCTATCCCCAAACACCATTCTTAACTGCCTTTTAAAGTAAGTAAATAATCTTTGCTGGCAGGGCTATGCTGAACCTCCTTAGGCACTCTCTAATTGGATGTCCAGGGTCCTCCCAATTCTTAGTCCTTTAATACCTGTTTTTCTCCTTGTCTTATTCCGTTCTTTTTTCAGTTCATACAAAACCGTATCCAGGCCATCACCAATAATTCTATACGACAAATGTTTCTTCTAACAACCCCACAATATCACCCCTTACCACAAAATCTTCCTTCAGCTTAATCTCTCCCACTCTAAGTTCCCACACCACCCCTAATCCCAGCCCTGAGAAACATCGCCCATTATCTCTCCATACCACCCCCCAAAATTTTCACCACTCCAACACTTTGCCACTATTTCATTTTTCTTATTAATATAAGAAGACAGGAATGTCAGGCCTCTGAGCCCAAGCTAAGCCATCATATCCCCCGTGACCTGCACGTACACATCCAGATGGCCCGTTCCTGCCTTAACTGATGATATTCCACCACAAAAGAAGTGAAAATGGCCTGTTCCTGCCTTAACGGATGACATTGTCTTGTGAAATTCCTTCTCCTGGCTCATCCTGGCTCAAAAGCTCCCCTACTGAGCACCTTGTGACCCCCACTCCTGCCCGCCAGAGAACAACCCCCTTTGACTGTAATTTTCCCTTACCTACCCAAATCCTATAAAACGGCCCCACCCCTATCTCCCTTTGCTGACTCTCTTTTCGGACTCAGCCCACCTGCACCCAGGTGAAATAAACAGCCTCGTTGCTCACACAAAGCCTGTTTGGTGGTCTCTTTACACGAACACGAGTGAAAGTGGGTTCAAGCGATTCTCCTGCCTCAGCCTCCCGAGTAGCTGGGATTACAGGCATGCACCACCACGCCCGGCTAATTTTGTATTTTTAGTAGAGACGGAGTTTCACCACGTTGGCCAGGCTGGTCTTGAACTCCTGACCTCAGACGATCCGCCCACCTCGGCCTCCCAAAGTGCTGGGATTACAGGCGTGAGCCACTGCACCTGGCTTATATACTTTTTTTTTTTTAAGAGACAGTGCCCTGCTGTGTTATCGAGGAAGGAGTGTGGTGGCATGATCATGGATTATTGCAACTTTGAACTCCGGGGCTCAAGTGATCCTCCTGCCTCAGCCTCCCAAGTACCTGGGATTATAGATGCAAGCCACTACAACTGGCCAATATTTTTATTTTTAGTTTTCGTAGAGACGAGGTCTCACTGAAAGATACTCCCTGGGGCCTCAAAGCTTAAGGGAATGAATAACTCCTCCCTTCTCAGGCCCATCCCAAGGTGCAAGGCCCCTTGTGCCAGCAGTGTGTGTCAGCAAGATAGCAGAAGCAGGAAGAGAGCTGGCCGGAAGACCCGTATCCCCTGAAGACCGAGAGAGAGGCTATGTGGTTACCACGTAGCAGTTACATCAGACTGACGCACTTCCTGTTTACAAGAGACTATAAAACCCCTGCCCTGTCCTCATTCGGTGCTGACGGCATTTTAGGCCTCAGCCGGCCTCCACCCAGACACTCATTAAAACAGCGTGTGGCTCCACACCGCCTCGTGTTGTCTGTTGGCGCACTCTTGGGGTTCGAATCAATACAAGAACATTTTTCTCACTATGTTGCCCAGGCCAGTCGCAAACTCCTGAGCTCAAGTAATCCTCCTGTCTCAGTCTCCCAAAGTGCTAGGATTACAGGTGTGAGCCACTGCACCTAGCCCCAAGGAAATAATTTAATACCAATCAATGAAGGCCTTTTTCTGATGAAAAGCTCTTTCAAGAATGTTTACATGGAGCCACAGACTTTTCCTCGTTGTAAAGAACCTAAAGGTTGTATATTTAAAAATTAAAAGATATTCCAGCTGGGTGTGGTGGCTCACGCCTGTAATCCCAGCACTTTGGAAGGCGGAGGTGGGTGGCTCATGAGGTCAGAAGATCGAGACCATCCTGGCTAACACAGTGAAACCCTGTCTCCACTAAAAATACAAAAATTAGCCAGGCATGGTGGCAGGTGCCTGTAGTCCCAGCTACTCGGGAGGCTGAGTCAGGAGAATGGTTGAACCCGGGAGGCGGAGCTTGCCATGAGCTGAGATCACGCCACTGCACTCCAGCCTGGGCAACAGATGGAGACGCAGTCTCAAAAAAAAAATTAAAAGATAGTCCAAGATTATCATGGTTTCTCTTTGCAGAATCCCTGACAGGAAGTGACATAGCCGATCCCTGAACACCTCCCTTGACAAAGTGCTCCTACAGAGCCAGTGATTGCACACATAGGTGACAAGTAATTTACATGTGCATTTCATTTAATCCTCATAATGGCCTTCTGAAGTGGCACCATGATCACCATTTTTTGGACAAAGACGTTATGGCTCAGAGAGATTAAAATCCTTGCCCAAGACCATACAACTAGGAAGTAAAAAAAAGACTGACTTTAGGAACACAGGTTCAGCTTGTTCCAGAGGCTGTACTGTTTCCACTCTGGGGTAGGCAGGACTCTAAGGTAGCCCAAGATTCACCTGGCTCGTGGTATGTACTGTTGGCAAAATGAGTCAAACTCTGTAAAATATTCAAAGAGGTTTATTCTGAGCCAAATATGAGTGAGTAATGGCCTATGATACCGTCCTCAGGAGGTCTTGAGAACATGTGCCCAAGGTGGTCAGGGTCCAGTTTGCTTTTATACATTTTAGGGACACAGAAGGCATCAATCAATACATATAAGATATACATTGGTTTGGTCTGGAAGGGTAGGACAACTGGAGGGAGAGGGGCTTTCAAGTCATAGATAGATTCAAAGATTTTCTGATTGACGATTGGTTGAAAGAGTTATCAATAGAAAGGAATGCCTGGGTCATGATAAGAGGTTGTGGAGACCAAGGTTTGATCATGCAGATGAAGCCTTCAGGTAGCAGGCTTCAGAGAGAATAGATTGTAAATGTTTCTCATCAGACTTTAAGAGTCTGTTCTATCAGCAATTCCAAAAGGGAGGAGGGAATGCAGAGATATGTCCAGCTCCCACTTCCCATCATTGCCTGAATGAGTTTTTCAGGTTAACTTTGAATGACCTTGGCTGAGACAAGGGTTCTATTCAGATGGTTGGGGAGCCTTAGAATTTTATTTCTGTTTGACAACACTCACCTTTTCCCAGTTGTTCAATCAAGCATAAATCTAGGTACTGCTGTGACAGGATTTTGCAGGTGCAGTTAAGTTTCCAAGTCAGTTGACCTTAAGATAGAGAGATGATCTCATTGGCCTCCCCTAATCACATGAGCCCTTTTGAAGAAGAGGATTTCTCCACCCATTGACAGGATATTCGAGTTTGGAAGCAGTAGAGACCCCCTCCTGATGACCTTGAAGGATCAGCTAGCCTGCTATGGAGAGGGCCATGTGGCAGGGAACAGAAGGCAGCCCCCAGGAGCAGGAAGCAGCCTCTGGTCAAAGGCCAGCAAGAAAACAGGAACCTCAGCCTATCACCGTGAGGACCTGGCCCCTGCTGAGCATGTGAGCAAGCATGGGAGAAGCCCCTGAGCTCCTGACAAGTGCAGCCCTCCCAGCCCTGCTGGACTCCCGACCAACGGAAACTGTAAGGTGATCGTGGTGTGTTAAGCTGCTTGACTTTGTGGTAACCTGTTACAATAGCAAACTAGTACACGATTTCTTCTTTGATGGGTGACATAGGTCAGGTGCCCCAACGCACACCCTGAGGCTAGGATTTGAGTGGAAGTTGAAGAGGGCAGTGTCTGTCCTGGGAAGCGCTGGAAATGCTGTGGGGTACAGAGCCAGGAAAGAGAAGGAAGCCAAGGGGCTGCCTCAGAACAGGTTACTGCTGCAGGTGGCAAGAGTTCAACCCAGGGGCATCTGTCAGAGACAAGGCAGAGCTTCACTCTGCGTTGCCCCACCTGAGTGGAGGGGAGCTGGCTATTTAGCCTCCAGAAAGAGGTTTACCTTGCTGCACAAATGAGCCCTGGGGCAGGTCACAGCTTTTTTCAGTAAGAAGCCATCAGCAGGTCTGAGGAAAACAACGGCCAAAGGCACAGGGTGGGTCCAACAGTGTCTGCTACAAAGAATTTTGATGGGAAAGTCCTTGTATCTACTGACAGTGGCCTTCAGCCTTTGGCCCTGCTCTGTCCCCTTAGTTAACATGTCTGTCTTCTGCGGCTGCCATTCAGATTCCTGTCATTTGCATGCTGCAGCAGTGCTCTCCTCACTAGCTAAGCATTTCCAGTCCCTCACTGGACCCACCATGAAGCAGGATTTTAAATACTATGTAATCTAGAGAGGCACTGGATTCAGAGCTGAATGCAAAGGCCAGAGATGCTCTCACTCATTTAGTTGTTCTTGTCTGAAGGCTGGGATGATGCAGGTCTGATTACGTCACCGCTGGAGAGCCTCATCACACTGGTGACTCACAGGAAGCTGTCCCGGTTCTTTGTGCAGCTGCTGAAAAACATTTCACTTTCCCCGCCCCTCTCCTCTTAGTGTATGGATGCTAGGCAAGGGCAGGTCATCTGCTGGGTGAGCTTGGGCACCGTGAGCGCCCGGTACTGCTGGCTGCCCCGGCTGGTCAGGGGCGCGAAGCCCGGCATGAAGAAGTGCAGGCGGGGAAAGGGCACCATGTTCACCGCCAGCTTGCGCAGGTCTGCGTTCAGCTGGCCCGGGAAGCGCAGGCAGGTGGTGACCCCGCTCATGGTGGCTGACACCAGGTGGTTGAGGTCCCCGTAGGTGGGGGTGGTCAGCTTCAGGGTGCGGAAGCAGATGTCATACAGGGCCTCGTTGTCAATGCAGTAGGTTTCATCTGTGTTTTCCACCAGCTGGTGGACAGAGAGGGTGGCGTTGTAGGGCTCCACCACGGTGTCTGACACCTTGGGTGAGGGCATGACGCTGAAGGTGTTCATGATGCGGTCCGGGTACTCTTCCCGGATCTTGCTGATGAGCAGGGTGCCCATCCCGGACCCCGTGCCGCCCCCCAGAGAGTGGGTCAGCTGGAAGCCCTGGAGACAGTCACAGCTCTCTGACTCTTTCCTCACCACATCCAGGACCGAGTCGACCAGCTCGGCTCCCTCTGTGTAGTGGCCCTTGGCCCAGTTATTCCCGGCTCCACTCTGGCCTGCCAGAGGGAAAGTGAACATTAGACACTAAAACATAAGGAATTTCAAAATCTGTCATTTTGACTATGGAGGAGAAGGTAGGACTGGTCTTAGACTGGTAGACTCTTCTCTTTTGAATACTCTTCTTTTACCTAAAGAAATATTTTTCTTTTTCTTTTTTGTTTTTTTTGAGATGGAGTCGTGCTCTGTCACCTAGGCTGGAGTGCAGCATCTCCATCTCGGCTCCCTGCAACCTCTGCCTCCCAGGTTCAAGCAATTCTCCTGCCTCAGCCTCCCTAGTAGCTGGGATTACAGGCACCTGCCACCATGCCCAGCTAATTTTTATATTGTTAGTAGAGACAGGGTTTCACCATGTTGGCCAGGCTGGTCCCAAACTCTTAACCTCAGGTGATTCACCCACCTCGGCCTCCCAAGGTGCTGGGATTACAGGTGTGAGCCACCGCACCTGGCCAGAAGTATTTTTCTATGTGAGTGACCCACAAAAACCTTCGGGATCATAGTAAAGTTAGAAGTAAGTTTAGCAAATCTGAGGCCGTTGACTGAGGAAGAGGATAGGGTTAGAAAACTTAATTGGTTTTGAAATACATACATTTTTAAGAGGCATTCCCTTTATACTCAAGTACAATTAAACAGGCAAGGTGAAGGCAATGTGACCAGGAGAGAAGGTGGCCTCAGCATCTGTCTAGCTCTGGTCATAACCTGTGCTTTTGGCCCCTGGCTCGCTATTTATTTATTTATTTATTTATTTATTTTTGAGACAGAGTCTCGCTCTGTCACCCAGACTGGAGTGCGGTGGCGCAGTGGCACGATCTCAGCTCACTGTAAGCTCCGCCTCCTGGGTTCACGCCATTCTCCTGCCTCAGCCTCCCGAGTAGCTGGGACTACAGGCACTCGCCACCACGCCCAGCTAATTTTTTGTATTTTTAGTAGAGACGGGGTTTCACCGTGTTAGGCAGGATGGTCTCGATCTCCTGACCTCATGATCCATCCACCTTGGCCTCCCAAGGCCCCTGGCTCTTTGAAGTCCTTTCAAGTTGCCTATAGCCTGTGAAGCCTGGCTTGAAGCTTTTCCTTGCTCTTTCTTCCTTCCAGTCTGAGGCTGCTCTGCAATGGGAGGGCTGCAGCAGCCCTCTGCAGGCTGGCGTTGATCTGTGAGCCATGACTGCCCATGGACTGCATGGAGCTAGGCCAGGACTCAGGGCTGCCGTGGACACAGTGTCACCTCGGCACTGAACACTAAGAACTGTGCTTTGCAGGGCTGTTAGGAAGAAGGTGTGTCATTTGGCCAGTTCCCAGTGATCATGACTACATACCGAACACGAAGTTGTCTGGCCTGAAGATCTGGCCAAAGGGTCCAGACCTGACAGAGTCCGTAGTTCCAGGCTCCAAATCCACCAGGATGGCCCGAGGTACATATTTGTTACCTGCTGGGAATGAGAACTGACTTAGACCTGGCTCGGGGAGGGAGTCAGAGCAGCATTCAATTCCAGCATCTGAGACAAAAGGAAAAGAGGAGGTTTTCTGATTTTAAGAAAAAGGAGGTCCTGGCTGGGCGCAGTGGCTCACGCCTATAATCCCAGCACTTTGGGAGGCCAAGGTGGGCAAATCACAAGGTCAGGAGATCGAGACCATCCTGGCTAACATGGTGAAACTCCGTCTCTACTAAAAATACAAAAAATTAGCCAGGCATGGTGGCGGGCACCTGTAGTCACAGCTACTCGGGAGGCTGAGGCAGGAGAATGGCGTGAACCCGGGAGGCGGAGCTTGCAGCGAGCCGAGATTGCGCCACTGCACTCCAGCCTGGGCAACAGAGCGAGAAAACAGGCAGGAATCTTAGGAAACCATAAAGCATGTTTTTCCAGCAGTTGGCATTTGAAATGAATATGTGAGGAGCATGCCTTTGTCACGTGCATGTTCCTAGGACGTTTCATCTCCCACATCGTGGAAAGCAAGGATTCCTGGGCACACACATCCCACACCAGCAGCCTCATTGTAGTACACATTGATTCTCTCCAGCTGCAAGTCACTGTCTCCATGGTAACTGCCTGTGGGGTCGATCCCATGCTCATCGCTGATGACCTCCCAAAACTGAAATGAAAAAGGAACCACACCATGGCCCGGCATCCTGAATGTCACTAAGGATGTCCTTGTCCTCCTCCCATGTCCTTGGAACAGGGGCTTTTTGGTCAGACAGTTAATAAGTGCTAGAGAGAGAGCAAAGAGTTGCACCCCCTATTTCCTGCAGCAGCCGCTGCTGAGGGCCTTGAAAATCCGCAGAGCATCGGCCATATTATGACGATAGACTGAAAGGTTGGGAGGGGCCCTGGAGGAGGAGGGGACACAGCAGAAGTCCTTCTAGGGAGAGGGTGGGGAGGTGGGACAGGGATACAAGGAGGCTCTGTCACTCCAGGCAGGGCTGAATGCCATTGCATCCAGGATGATTGATGGGTCGTGGCAGGACCAAGGACAGGGGACCCACCTATGGCTGCCTCCAAGGATCAAGCTCTCTTGATACAGACCCCAGGCACCCC
Source organism: Hylobates moloch (assembly GCF_009828535.3). Classification (NCBI taxonomy): domain Eukaryota; kingdom Metazoa; phylum Chordata; class Mammalia; order Primates; family Hylobatidae; genus Hylobates; species Hylobates moloch. The sequence continues at coordinate 2,880,158 of NW_026652295.1, forward strand.
TGCAACAATGCAGGTTTCAGCCACCAATCTACATGCTGGCACTGACCACCGGAGGGACTAAGAGGGTTCCTGGGCAGCAGTGAAGGGAGCTGGCCATTGTGAGGGCGCTGGCTCCATTGTGAATTTGCAGTAGGGAGGGGGTGAGGGAGTTGGGTGGGCAACATGGTGGTTCTCAAAGAGACCATGTCCTTGTACAGGTGCCCACCCCCACCCATGCACCAGACCCGCTGCTGCCTCCCCTGCTGGGGTTGGTAATGTAATTATAGCCCCCACCCAGTGCTGTCACCTGCTGCCTTGGGGATGGGCAGCAAGAGCATCATGGTGTATGTCATCATGTCTAGACAGGGCGTGAGCAGGGCAATTTATCTGCCACCCTCACCTGTGGGCGTCAGATGACCCAATGGTCAGATAAATACAAATCCAAGGTGGGAGCGATGGCACCTGACTGGACTTGCAACTCTTCAGGAGGGTGAGGTGGGAGAGTTGCTTGAGCCCAGGAGTTCAAATCTAGCCTGGGCAACAGGGTGAGACCCTGTCTCTTAAAAAAAAGGAAATCCAGACTTAGATAAAAAGAAACTAGGGCGGGTGCGGTGGGTCACGCCTGTAATCCCAGCATTTTGGGAGGCCAAGGCAGGCAGATCACCTGAGGTCGGGAGTTTGAGACCAGCCTGACCAACATGGAGAAACCCCGTCTCCACTAAAAATACAAAATTAGCTGAGTGTGGTGGTGCATGCTTGTAATCCCAGCTACTCGGGAGGCTGAGGCAGGAGAATCACTTGAACCCAGGAGGCGGAGATTGTGGTGAGCTGAGATGGCGCCATTGCACTGCAGCCTGGGCAACAAGAGTGAACTCTGTCTCAAAAAAAAAAAAAAAAGAAAAGAAAAAAAAAAAGAAAAAAACTAACCAAATAGCCTATTGAAATAAAGAGAATGCTCTGGTTTTATTAACCTGTGTGTATCCAAAATCAACTAGGTAAAGCTTTTCTTTAGTAGGGTGGGGTAAGCAGGACTTGCAGAAGCTTTGTTATGGAGGAGGGCAAGTGGATGGGTAGACAGGTGGCAAAATCAGGTCTGTTCGACAGGAAATATTTTTCTCTATACTCAGCTGATTGTGCAACTGAGCCTTTCAGGAAGACAGTGAGCCTCTGAGTGCTTGCGTGAAAGGCAACATTTAGGGATTTATGGGTAAAAGCCAAATTGAAGTTTGGTCAAGCCAAAGTCGTTGGTAAAAAATTGGCAACTGTGAGCCCGTGGTTATTCTCTCACTGTTTCTGACAGACAAAATCTGTCCTTCAATGTTATTAGGGATGGAATAACCTTCACTGTATTCAGTGCTACTAGGGATGGAATAACCTTCACTGTATTCAATGCTATTAGGGATGGAATAACCTTCACCCTATTCAATGCTACTAGGGATGGAATAACCTTCACTGTATTCAATGCTATTGGGGATGGAATAGCCTTCACTGTATTCAATGCTATTGGGGATGGAATAACCTTCACTGTATTCGATGCTACTGGGGATGGAATAACCTTCACTGTATTCGATGCTACTGGGGATGGAATAACCTTCACTGTATTCGATGCTATTAGGGATGGAATAGCCTTCACTGTAGGGATGGAATAGCCTTCACTGTAAGGTTGAGGCGGATTCAATTAGGTCTCAGGGGTGCGCTGGCCTTCGTGTTCTCAATGGCCCGGAAGATCTAGCTGTGTCATCTGCTGACTGTGTTCTAGAATGACAGGTGTTAGAGAGTCTTAGAGATCAGCATTCAAGAGAGGTATACCTAGCATATGTTTAAAATAATAATTATTAACCCTTTTCCCATTTAGGAAAAAAAAGTACAGCTGGCTGCTAGTGCTCATTTAATTTTACATAAACACATTCTTTGAGGCCAAAGCAAATCTGACTGATTTTCAGTGTGGAAGTAAAATATAAAAACTGTTTTTGAAGTTTTATTTCTAAACAGACCTAATATCAGAATCATCTGAATCATCTGAGCCATTTATTTTAGAAAAACTGTATTCATCACATGAGTCTTTGGCCAACAGCTATTTAATGATGTTAACATCACGCATAGGAATGCTGCGTTTTCTAGGCTCTGACATTTTCAGCGATCAAGAATTACTATATTTTGTAAATGGAGCTACCACCACTAAAAACAGAATGCTATAAATACAATGATGTCTTCTGTTTCCAATGTCAATATGCTAGAGAAATGCAATAGTAATAATAAAAGCAAGGTCTTTCCTGGCAAAGGTATCTTTGGGTAAATGCTGCAGCCAGAAGTGCTGCCGGCAAGTGTTCTCAGGGCAAATGGGAAAAGGGTTAAAGGTTAAATTAGACAGAAACCAAGATTTGAGGTTTGAAGGAAGCTAGCCTAAAAGGCCTTGAGACGTTGGGCCTGGAGTGTCCTTAAACGGAAGTATAAGGATGATAGTGGCGATTCCATGCATTTCCTGGTTTGCAGTCTGAATATTTTTGGTGATGGCATAGACATCAGAGAGGTCTGTGGAAACATATGCACATCAGTCACTTCTGATTGCACAATCCCAAGTGCCCCATGGGAAGCTAGGATCATGTCCTATACCAGCCAATTGTTGTGGGCCACTCACTGGATTTCTTTAATTCTCTGGTGATGAGGTTAGTATCTTTGGTAAGATTGTCCACAGTTCTGGTTGTTTCCTGAAACAGAGCATGGAGAATGTGGGAGCCTGGGTGAACTTACTGAGTGGCCCACTAGCAGCAGCTCCAGACACAAAGCTTGTCTGTCCGCGACCTACAGCAGCATGAAGCCTTTCCAGTGTCCTTCCAACCTCTTAGCCTCTTGTTCTATGGCTTCTTGGGATCCTGATGAGGAAGGAAGGTCACAGTCTCTTTCTGGGGCTGATATTCTGTGCCTTGGCTTGTAGATGTAAAGTTTCTGTAGATCTTTTGTATTGTCTAGTGTCTGAAAAACTTAAATCAGTGATAATCCAGTAGTAGTTAAGAAGAGAAGGTGGGCTAATTAAAGATTTGAAAAGCACAAAGAGGATTAGCTAAATAACAGGATCTATTCCAACCAGCAGGCATGCTTTTTCCTTTCCTGTCCAGCCCCCTTCCCATAGGAGACAATTTGTAGATCAAAGAGGTCATGTTCACTCAAAGCTTGCATTCCTGTTCTAGACCACGTTCCAAATATTATGGTGCTTGAATGTCGTTCTCAGATTGCCCAGAACCCACTTCCAATGCCTGAGAACACTTCTCTCTGGGTCAGTCCTCCTGAGGGTAGGCCATGCCTGTAGTGTGCACCCCTAGAATCAAGAGGTGTTCCAGGGGTAGCTGCCTGTGAAAATGATGGAGTTCGGATGCGTAGTCTAGGACATCCACAAACATGCACCCAAACCACAGTAAAAACTGAACAACAAAGCTTATGTGAGCTTCACTGGTCAGTAACACTCCATGTGTGTTGTCATATGTTGATATTGGGAAAGTAATATGCCCTGACTCCACAAAAAAAAACTACGTTTGAGTCCCCTGGACTTCACTGTAGGCACTTTTCCCTTGGCTGGTTTGGATTTGTATCCTTTCCATGTAAAAAAAAAATCACTACTGTAAGTATAACAGATTTCAGTTAAGTTCTGTGACTCCTCCTAGTAAATTATCAAACCTAAGGGTGATCCTGGAGACCCTTGTATTTGCAATTGGTTTCAGAAGCAACAGTGGTCTTAATGACTGTTCCCTCTGACATTACAGGTCGCCAAAACACTTCACAGTTGGTGTCATAGGTGGGATTCACTAGCCCCACCCTGACTCGCTGAAACATGTGATTTGAGAGGAAGAAGGAGGAAAGGGCTGGGGGTGATTAAATGGTTGGAAGTAATGAGCCTTTGATTACTGGATGGCCACAGGGTTGCCAGTGGTACGGAAATGGTGCTGTGCTGCAGTTAGTTGCTGGAGGCAGAAGTTACCAAAGGAATTTAGAAATAATGGCTCCAATTCTGAGGAGTTGGTACCGGATAAATAAGGAAATGAAAAGTAACAAGGAACAAGCTAGTACCAATCTCTTGGTTATTGTTATCTGTAACAACTAAAATAAAAGTAAGAGTATTGGGATGGATCCTGAGGCTGTTCTAAGCTTGTATTCAGGTGGGCCCAAGCTAGAGCCACTAACGTCAGTGCTGCTACCAGAGGGAACAGTTAAGCAGATGCAACCAATAGCTAAGATGTGCAGGGGAATGGGGGAAGGACAGAGGAGAAAGTCAAGGGACTCATCCCAGCAGGACAGAAATCTTTCAGTGGTTATTAATGGGAGGAATACAGCAGACCTTGATGGAGTGAAGACAAAAGCCTTAATGCAGCACTCTCAGAAACTGTAGGGACTGATGGGAGTCCCTGCTTGTCCCCCAGCAGTGAAGATTTTTTTTTTTTTTTTTTTTTTTTTGAGACGGAGTCTTGCTCTGTCACCCAGGCTGGAGTGCAGTGGCGTGATCTTGGCTCACTGCAACCTCTGCCTCCCAGATTCAAGCGATTCTCCTGCGTCAGCCTCCCAAGTAGTTGGAATTACAGGCACCCGCCACCATGCTTGGCTAATTTTTGTATTTTTACTAGACGGGGTTTCACCATGTTGACCAGGCTTGTCTTGAGCTCTTGACCTCAGGTGATCTGCCTGTCTCGGCCTCCCAAAGTGCAGGGATTATAGGCATGAGCCACCGTGCCCGGCTGTGAAGGGCTTTAAATAAATCTGCTTTATTCACTTTAAACAAACTCTGCTTCATAGTTTGGAGGAATTTTAAAAGCCAGCAAGCAAGGATGACAATGAGAAACCTGATTTTCAATCATTGAGACAATGGTCTCACAATCTAATCAGGATGAAGATTGACAAAAGGGCCTGAGTCCCTTAACCCCATCTTCAGCTGGGGAACTGAGGGTGTATGCATGCATGTGGGTAAATGGTCAGCAGGTGGAGAGAAGACATTTCTAGGACTCCTTGACACAGGAGGCCCATGCACTGTGATTCCAAAAAGCTGTTGAAGTTCTAAGGGGCTACAGTTAGATTGAGAGGATATGGGAATGAAATATTGAAGAAATTAAGTGAAAGTTTGGATGAAATTTGGAATGTCTGAACAGACTTTATGTGAAGTGGTGGTATCTCCTTTACCTGAGTTTATTAAGCACATGGATATTGAGTCTGACTGGGGACTGCTTCCCTCACCTAGTACTATAAGACATTAAGCATGTAAATCTACCCTTCAGCCAATATTGGCTGAACATGCCAAAAATAGGAATCAAGAAAATTACTGGAGCCCATGCAGGTTGTTAATTTTACTAGAGTAATGATGGAGACAGATTATCTGTGCAATGTGTCTGTGCAGGGGGCAGGTTGGAACTTATTGTAGTAGCCTCTGAGAGCCACCCAGTGATGACTACTGGGATTTTGGACTAGGAAAATTCCATTCAAAAGGCAATTAGTTACTAACCTTCTACTGGACATTAATTGAAGCTGCCCTATGACTGAAGGACATAAACTGATCTTAAAACCTGAAATATTCAGAATGTCTTGGACAATGTCAGAGAAACACTCTAATGGAGAAAAGAGTGCTCAGAAAAGCTCCATAGTAAAATGGAATTGGTTTATACAGGACCATGGTACCAGGGGAATGCAAGGAGGAGATACTTGCGAGCAAGGAGCCTCTTCTCCCCTAGCATTGACTCGGAACCACCCGAGGAGCTGCTGGGCCGTATAACCAGTTGAGTGTTACCCTATAAACAACTTTTATTGATCAACAAAGAGCTACTTGGTTTATGGATGGCAGTTCCAATGTGAGCAGACAGCATCCTATTTGGAAGGCGCCATTCTGACTGCACAAGGTACAAACCAATCAGCTCAGTGGGCTGAGATGCATGCTGTTTGCCCCTCTGTTTGAGTTTTTGCCGACTCATGGACAGTAGCCAATGGCCTGGCCATAGACTAAGCCAGGTGGCAATGGAAAGCTGGCCTCTTAAAGGGATGCACATATGGGGCACAGCCCTGTGGAAATCACTATGAGAATCTGAGGGCTACGTTGAAGTAGGACATGTCAGCGCCCATCAGAACGCCCTTCCGGGATGAGAAAGTGGTTGGAATTGGCAAGTGGGTATCCTGTGCACTTGCTTGGGTGGCCACCTGGGTTCATGGAAGGCGTGGATGGGGGTAGTGGGGATGCTGCAGTGTAGACATGGCTGAATCCACACATGTTCCTCTTGTGCTCTCTGAGGCACACAATACCAGCTGCTCAGCCAGCCAGCAAGAGAAGCAGGGATGTGGATGGTGGTGGGGCAGATTCTCCAGGGCAAGGCCCTGCACGGAGCTGCCAAGTTGGTCTGATGCTAATGGCTCTGAGCGGTGACAGCATGCTGGCAGCCCTCACTCGCTCTCGGTGCCTCCTCTGCCTGGGCTCCCACTTTGGCGGCACTTGGGGAGCCCTTCAGCCCGCCGCTGCACTGTGGGAGCCCCTTTCTGGGCTGGCCAAGGCCGGAGCCGGCTCCCTAGGCTTGCGGGGAGATGTGGAGGAAGAGGTGCGGGCGGGAACCGGGGCTGCGCACGGTGCTTGCGGGCCAGCGCGAGTTCCGGGTGGGCGTGGGCTCGGCGGACCCCACACTCAGAGCGGCTGGCGGGCCCTACCGGCCCGGGGCAGTGAGGGGCTTAGCACCTGGGCCAGCAGCTGCTGTGCTCAATTTCGATTTCTCGCCGGGCCTTAGCTGCCTTCCCGCGAGGCAGGGCTCAGGACCTGCAGCCCGCCATGCCTGAGCCTCCCCCCCGCCCCACCCCGCTCCACCCCGCTCCACCCCGCTCCATGGGCTCCTGTGCAGCCCAAGCCTCCCTGACGAGCGCCGCCCCCTGCTCCGTGGCTCCCGGTCCCATCCACCGCCCAGGGGCTGAGGAGTGCGGGTGCACGGCACGGGACTAGCGGGCAGCTCCACCTGCCGCCCTGGTGCGGGATCCACTGAGTGAGGCCAGCTGGGCTCCTGAATCTGGTGGGGAGGTGGAAAACCTTTGTGTCTAGCTCAGGGATTGTAAATACACCAATGGGCACTCTGTATCTAGCTCAAGGTTTGTAAACACACCAATCAGTACCGTGTGTCTAGCTCAGGGTTTGTCAATGCACCAATCCACACACTGTATCTAGCTAATCTGGTGGGGACGTGGAGAACCTTTATGTGTAGCTCAGGGATTGTAAACGCACCAATCAGTGCCCTGTCAAAACAGACCACTCGACTCTACCAATCAGCAGGATGTGGGTGGGGCCAGATAAGAGAATAAAAGCAGGCTGCCCCATCCAACAGTGGCAATCCGATTGCGTCCCCTTCCGCACGGTGGTGTTTTTGTTCTTTTGCTGTTTGCGATAAGTGTTGTTGCTGCTTACTTGCTGGCTTCACCCTGCTCTCATAAGGTGCAACACTCACCGTGAAAGTCAGTAACTTCACTCTTGAAGCCAGTGAGAACCACGAACCAACCAGGAGGAACGAACAACTCCAGATGCGCTGCTTTAAGAGCTGTAATGCTCACTTGCAAGGTCCGCAGCTTCACTCCTGAGCTGGTGAAACCCCAAACACATCCTAACATCAGAAGGAACAAATCCCAGACGTGCCACCCTAAAAGATGGACCACTCACTGCGAGGTTGTGTGGTCTTTTTTGAAGTCAGTGAGACCAAGAGCCCACCAATTCAGGACACAAGCTCCTGGTGTTTACAAACGGGTCTTGACGGGAACAGGCACTGGCTCTGGACTGGGTGTTGAGCAGTGGTAGATGCAGGTGTTACCACAAAAGGACTAGAATTGAAAATACTGCCCCAATTTAGACCAGTTAATCACTCAAGCTGTATTTGCAAAATTATGACAGTAAGAGAAACCTGGCATAGCTGACTCTGGGCTCTTAAGCTCTAAACTGTCTTTGTTCATTCCTGGGCATAGCCTAAGCTAACCTAGAGAGGAATTTAGTTCATAGGTTAACCTTAATGTAAGCATGATAGTAGCCCTTTCCAAAACTACACGCTTCCTTGTGCAAAGATCAAATTGCTTTTTTAACACTATGAAAGGCCACGGATTAAGATTAGGAAGGGGTCGGCCGGGCGCGGTGGCTCACGCTTGTAATCCCAGCACTTTGGGAGGCTGAGGCGGGCGGATCACGAGGTCAGGAGATCGAGACCACAGTGAAACCCCGTCTCTACTAAAAATGCAAAAGAAAAGTTAGCCGGGCGTGGTGGCGGGCGCCTGTAGTCCCAGCTACTCGGAGAGGCTGAGGCAGGAGAATGGCGTGAACCCGGGAGGCGGAGCTTGCAGTGAGCCGCGATTGTGCCACTGCACTCCAGCCTGGGCAACACAGCAAGACTCCGTCTCAAAAAAAAAAAAAAAAAAAAAACAAAAAGATTAGGAAGGGGTCTGAACTCTGCTAAGATGTAGGCATAGTGAAACAATAACCAGCCATTGTTCTAGAGGGCATAAGAGTCATAACCTCCCCAACTGCTCCTATAGATAACATCACTATTGTCAAACCCAAGACTGGTGTTCAAAACTCTGCATCCTGATGAACCAGCTGGCACCACCCAGAATGGGAAACTGGCTGAACTAGTTTTGCGATCCCACCCAGGAACTTGAGAACAGTAGGAAGACAGCTTCAACCCCGTGATTTTATCCTCAACCCAAGCAATCAGCATTCCCCGTTCCCTAGCCCCCTCCCTGCCAAATTCTCCTTTAAAAGCCCTAGTCTCTGAATTTCTGAGGAGAGTGATTTGAGTAGTCAACTCTTTCCTTTTGGCCAGCCTTGTGATAGTGAAAACTTTTATTTATTTATTTATTTGTTTATTTTTTTGAGATGGAGTCTCGCTCTGTCACCCAGGCTGGAGTGCAGTGGCACGATCTTGGCTTACTGCAACCTCTGCTTCCCAGGTTCAAGCGATTCTCCTGCCTCAGCCTCCTGAGTAACTGGGATTACAGGCACCCGCCACCACGCCCGGCTAATTTTTTTGTATTTTTAGTAGAGACAGGATTTCACCGTGTTGGCCAGGCTGGTCTTGAACTCCTGACCTCAGGTGATCCGCCTGCCTCGGCCTCCCTAAGTGCTGGGATTACAGGCGTGAGCCACTGCACCCGGCCGTTAAACTTTTTCTATTGAAAGAAACCTGCTGTTCTCAGTGCATTGGCTTTTCTGGTCAGAAGGCAGGATGAACCAATCAGGCAATTACATTTCTTTGGAACACACTTTAACCCTCAGAATAAAAGTTTGATAGAGAAGTGGAACAGGCAATTGAAATGTGTGTTGTCTAAAACAGGGTGATAAAGGCAGGAAGGGCTGGCTTACATGCCTTCACGCACACACTCCACAAGAGGGGCCCAAGGGAGTGCACACCGGCCACAGTCCTCGACTTTTCTGTGGGATCTGGGGAGGCAGGGATGGGGGGATGCTAATGTGACTACACAGTTCTTCCCTATGTCACTTCACCTTCCGTTTTTCCTACCTCATGCAGCGGCTGCAGGATCATGGCAGCAATGGTAGGTGCCAGAAGGAGGGATGATCCCTAAGCAAGAAGCTGGAACCAGGCCTTTAAAGCTTTGTGTCAGAATTCCTGGGGGCCTGATGGTGTGAGCTGTGCCTCACCCTGTCTGGCAAAATTGGGGTTAGCGTTGAATGCAGCTGTGTTACCTGGTTATTGGGAGAGTGCACTAGTTCTGTGCCTGTGTGCCTCTATCCTATATGAGTGGGAAACGACTGAGGCAGAAGTCCTTGCTTCACCGTGCTTGCTTCTGGCAGTCTATACCAGCATAGTGGCCAAACCTACCGTCCTTTCCAAAGATGGAAACACTGGTAAAAATAAAATGATAGAGAGAAGGGGAAAGGCAGCTAAGAGCAAAGGGAGGAATAAATGGTTTATGCCATGAGGGAGATCTGATATTTACATTGGCGCTTCAAGAAAGACTCTGAGCGAGAGGTGATATTGTCTCTTTTTTTGTTTGTTTTGTTTTTTTTAGACAGAGTTTCACTCTTGTTGCCTAGGCTAGAGTGCAATGGTGTGATCTCGGGTCACTGTAACCTCTGCCTCCTGGATTCAAGCGATTCTCCTGCCTCACCCTCCCAAGTAGCTGGGATTACAGGCATGCACCACCATGCCTGGCTAATTTTTGTATTATTAGTAGAGACGGGGTTTCACCATGTTGGCCAGACTGGTCTCGAACTCCTGACCTCGAGTGATCTGCCCACTGGCCTCCCAAAGCGCTGGAATTATAGGTGTGAGTCACCGCTCCTGGCTGATACCGTCTCTTACCACAGTTATATACCTGATGCCTGAAAAGGTGGAGCTATGGATTGCTGAGACTGCATGTGCTTTTGGAACCTGACCATGTCGAATGAAAGTCTGCAAACCTGAGTGTTAGCATTCGGGAGACATTTTGGTCATATGATATAATGATTGGTGGTCATTTGATTGATGATTGATGGACATTTTGGCCATATGATGAAACTGGAGTAATTGATAATGATGAAGTAGGATTCTGGTAATGTGGTGATATCTTTTGGCTTCTATTTTTTGGGTTACCATACTGTGATGTGGTGTAACACTGGCCTTATTACCAATAAGAGTCAACTACCTTATATAAACAAGTCTTAGAATAATGCTGATATTGATGATCAAATATATTGAGAGATTGAGTTAAAACCTCTTCAGGTTGTAATAAAATGGCTGACCTGAGGAAGAACTGGGTTTAGCTGACTATTACCTAATTTCTATGCTAAATAACTCAGTATAAATTTATCAGAACGTACAAATAACAGCAGATCAAGGGAGGAAAAGAGTAATATCAAATTATTAACAGTATAAAAATATGAAAATGTATGTAATGGCTTTATAGGACAGACGAGTTTCCCACTATTGCTCTATCTGTCTAATAAACACTACACTAACTATAGATGCCTAAACAAAGACGATTGTTTTGCTGTATAAGAAAGCCTTGGCCAAATGCCAGAGGGTAGCTTATGTAGTGAAAAATTGATTTTGCCCAAAGAGAGGTCCAGCCTTTGCCGTTGGCACCTAGGAGGTGATCTCTAGGCCCCTGGAATGTCCTAACTGGAGTGTCTTTGCTTTGGGGGGATTAGCCACCAGACAGCCTAACAATGTGATTCACGACACATGCTTTGTGCCACATAACATCAGTTCCAATCTCCCAGGGACTGGAGATGAAAGGTATCAGCCTTGCCTCCAGGAGGGTCTAAGCAGTAAAGGCCAGCCATGTCGGTGATGTGTGGTCAAGCCCGGAAAAAAATGCTGGGCCCCAAAGGCTCAGGTGGGCTTTCCTGATTGGTGATGCTCTGGGCACGTTGTCACACATCAAAGCCGGTGAGGGCAGAGTTAACAGTGTGCAGGACTCCACCGGGAAAGGACAACCTGAACCTTTGCATTGGGGCCCCTCTTGGTCTCCACGTCATGCGTCTCCTCCCTTGGCTGATTTTAAGCCGTGTTCTGTTCCCTGCAATAAACCATAACTGTGAGTACAACAGCGTTCAGTGAGTTATGTGAGTCCTTCTAGCAAATTGTTGAAGCTGAGGGTGGTTTGGGAACCCTCCAAACTTGTACGTGATGTCAGACATGAGGGCAGTCTTCTATGTGGACACTGTGTGCCCTCTAAAGCTTCATAAATTGCCCTAACTTGCTTGGAAAATGAAGGGAATACTTACATATTGAGTGCTGAAAACCCCAGCCTTCCCCTCAGCTCTTACAGTGCTGGCAGCCAGGAACAAGGAGCAGGACATTGGCATATTCTACTCTGGGGAATATGATCAGCTCAAGAAAGACCTAATGACAATGACTATATCAGTCAGTGTTTGCTGTGTAACAAACCACCCCAAGATTTGGTGGATTAAGATGAAGCCTTTGTTAATCACAGCTTTGCAGTTTGGCTGAGCAGTTTCTCTGCTCCAGGCCAGTTCATTTGGGCCTTTGTGTTCTACGGGAGCCTCCCTGTCCTGTCCAGTGGTTGGCTTGATGTCAGCTGGAACAACGGCCATGTGTCTTCCGTCGTCCATCAGGATAATCTAGGCTTTTGTGGTGGCAGAAAGGTCCCCAGCTGCTAATGTTCCATCTGCCAAAGCAAATCATGCGGTCAAACCTAGGTTGAAGAGATAGGGAAGCAGGCTCCAGCTCTTGACTGACAAAGTGGCAGAGTCACCTTTCAAAGGTGTAGCATCAGTCAGGATTCTCCAGAAACAGAACAAACAGAGCTGACATCATAGGGCAGACCAATCTGGCCAACAGGGTGAAATTCTATCTCTACTAAAAATACAAAAATAAGTCGGGTGTGGTGGCATGTGCCTGTAGTCCCCGCTACTCAGGAGGCTGAGGCAGGAGAATTGCTTGAACCTGGGAGGTGGAAGTTACAGTGAGCCAAGACCGTACCATTGCACTGCAGCCTGGGCAACAGAGAGATTCCATCTCAAAAATAAATAAATAAATAAATACATCTATATACCCAAACAAGCAAACAGGGGTAAAAACGGAAACATAGAGGAAATTATGTAGGGGGAGGAAAACATCTTTGAAAACCTCATGAATTTCCTCAGATAAGAGATGATAGAGAATCCATGAAATAAGAATAGGAAGATGTAAAAAATAAAATTTGGAGAATAAAGAAAAGTTCTTGAGAACTATATAAAAACACAAGTGAACACATGAAGACCTTGGAAAATAGGTCAAGTGAGTCTCCTAGAAAGTGCAGTAAGAAGAGAAGGAGATGGAAAACAGGAAAGAACTGATAAGAAAATGAGGACTGGCCGGGCTCAGTGGCTCACGCCTGTAATCCCAGCACTTTGGGAGGTCAAGGCGGGTGGATCACCTAAGGTCAGGAGTTCGAGACCAGCCTGACCAATATGGTGAATCCCCATCTCTACTAAAAATACAAAAACTTAGCCGGGCATGGTGGTGCACGCCTGTAATCCCAGCCACTCGGGAGGCTGAGGCATGAGAATCACTTGAAGCTGGGAGGCGGAGGTTGCAGTGAGCTGAGATCATGGCACTGTAGTCTAGCCTGGGTGACAAAGCAAGACTCTGTTTCAAAAAAAAAAGAAAATGAGAACTGGGCTGGAGGTCCAACATTGGATAGATAGGAATTCTTCAGAGAATAGTTTTTCTCTTTTTTTTTTTTTGACAGAGTTTTGGCTCTTGTTGCCCAGGCTGGAGTGCAATGGTGCCTCCAGGGTTCAAGCAATTCTCCTGAGCCTCAGCCTCCCGAGTAGCTGGGATGACAGGCGCCCGCCACCATGCTCGGCTAATGTATTTTGTATTTTTAGCAGAGACGGGGTTTCATCATGTTGGCCAGGCTGGTCTCGAACTCCTGACCTCAGGTGGTCCATCTGCCTTGGCACCCCAAAGTGCTGGGATGACAGGCATGAGTCACCGCAACCGGCCGAGAATGATTTTTAAAAATGAGAAACATGATCATGTATCAAGAAAAATGACCAAAGAACATGAGTTTCCAGATACAATTCTATGTGATGAAGTCCATCACCTTCTTATAATCTGCACATATGATGTAGTTACTTTAAAATGAATTGTCTCAGGTTGGTTCATGGGGAAACAGACTCAGAAGGAGATTTGCATGTGAAGCATGTCAGAGAATGAAGAATGGAAGACTGGGGACGCCAGGAGTCAGGTGGTGCATTCCCAGGAACTGTCTCGGTCTGTCCCAAGTATCTCTGGAGCTCAGATGACCCTCAGAGATGCCCCAAACTGAGGCAAGGGAACTAAACCTTTGTACTATCCCCCAGTGCCCAGCACTTGCACTAAGCCGTCCCTGAGGAGGGGCTGTGACTGTGGGTGGGCTGCTCACTTTAGCTGAAGATGACTCTAAGAGAGGGGCTCTCTGAGGGCCAGCAGTGGCCCCAACTCCCAGCAGCTGGGAGAATATGAAGGGGGAGTCTGTGGTCCGTGTAACATTTGCTTTGTTAAACTGGAAGCTTCTAGTTTTGACTTCTTTGAAGTCTTTAATGCTCACTTGGTCAACAACCTCTAGTTATACTGCTGACTCTCACCACGGGGAGACAGGTGTCTGGCTGGCAGACAGCGTGTGCTTGGGGCTCCCATGCCGTGCAGCAAAAGCCGGATCAGGGAGCTCAGTGCTGAGGCCGGCAGTGGCCACAGTCACCCAGCACTGTCTGTGGGGAGATTGTGAAGTCTCTCTGGTTCGGGGGTAGGAGGGCGACATTGAAAGGCCTATTGTTGCTGCACAAGTCGGTAACATGGATTTCATCAGCGATTATGCAGGCATTTCGCTATTGCTAGATCTGACTCCCACACCCATCTCTCTTTTGGGTCTCAACTCCAAAAGGGGTGCTTGTTATAAGGCCCCTCAACCCTTACTGTGTGGCTGTGCTTATTCAAAGAACATCCAGACTATTACATTTAACTTTTTTCTTTTTTGAGATGGAGTCTCATTCTGTGGCCCAGGATGGAGTGCAGTGGTGCGATCTCAGCTCACTGCAAGTTCTACCTCCCGGGTTCACGCCATTCTCCTGCCTCAGCCTCAGTAGCTGGGGACTAAAGGCGCCCACGACCACACCCAGCTAACTTTTTTTTTTTTTTAATTTTTAGAGACGGGGTTTCACCGTGTTAGCCAGGATGGTATCGACCTCCTGACCTCGTGATCTGCCCGCCTCGGCCTCCCAAAGTGCTGGGATTACAGGCGTGAGCCACGGCACCCGGCCTGCATTTAAAATTTTAAGCTTACCAAAGTGACGAATTAGAAGTATTTGTATCTTAAATGACTTTTCAATTTACAAAAGATTGATCATCTATCACCATATAAGGAACTTACTTATTACACTTTAAATGTAATTCCAGTTACACAAATTCAGTTAACTTCTCGTTCATTGCCAAAGCTGTTTCTATATCATATCTATATCCTATTTATTCAGTGGTGCCTGTTAAGTGCAGCAAGCTTGTGAGGTGGGTAGAAGAGAAGGGAAAAACATCTACATTGAACGTCTTCTGGGTTCTACAACCAGCTATGGTGCTACACACACACACACACACACACACACACACACACACACACACACACAAAGACGTAGATATTATCTCCTGCTTACATGTGAGGAAGCTGGTTCAGAGGGGTTAATAAAATGGCCTGGCATCGCACAATGCCTGCAAAAAATCAGCAATCGCATCCCCTGCTGCCTGACAGCACATTTTCTGAAGTTTCACATCCAAGCTGTTTCCTAGGTAACCACCACACAGCCTCCAGGATCGTCTGCATAAATAGGGAGGAAGGGGGAATCCAGCCAGCGCCTCTCATTTCCTGCATCAACAATAGTGCAGGCCTTTGTCAGGGCGTTAATGTGGCGAAAACAGCCCCAAAGCTTATCCGTGGGATTCTAGTTCAAATGAGATATTTCCACTCACTGAAGGGCCCGATTCATTGAGGATCTTGCCTGTCAGAGCACTGAGCCTGTTTCTATTTTTATTCACTCCCCTGCCTTTTCCTTTTCTCCCAGGCTTTTTCTTCTCACAGCAAGGAGTGAGTACTCCTCCTTGTTCACATGAGCCTGTGCCCCTCGAGAAATGCCAGGATCTGAGCAACCCACCCACTCCCCTGATAGGCAAAGGGCTCTGCAGAGCCCGCCAGTCCCCGGCCCTGAGACTGGCCAGGACAAGGCCCAGGGCCGGCATGACTCTGGGTCACAAGGTCTATTCATCTTGGTGTGGCTTCTTTGCTTATTGTGCTCCGTCCTGTGATGGTCTCTGCAGAGGGCCACAGAGACTTAAAGAACTTGCTCTCCTTTCCCTGTTGCAAGAGACAGGTCCAGGTTGAAGGACTAAGCAAGCGAGGGAAATGAGGGTCACGGCAGCCCACTCCCTTACCGCCTTTAACAATTCGATCTCCACCCAACCCAAGCATTGCCTCTATACTTTACTGAGAAGCTGAAAGGCACTTTGCTTTTATGAGCAGCTCTCTTCTGAAATAAATATTAATGACATTCAAGCTCATGGGTGTTGCTGAAAGCCATTTTTCCCGGCAATATTATATGCAAAGAACAGCTTGGAAATGTCGGTGGCCAGTCATATTATGTATGGTTGTATTAGTCTGTTCTGGGATTGCTGTAAATAACTACCTGAGACTGGGTAATTTATGAAGAAAGGAGGTTTAATTGAGTCACAGTTCCGAAGGCTGTACAGGAAGCATGGCTGGAGAGGCCTCAGGGAACTTACAGTCATGGCAGAAAGCAAAGGGGAAACAGGCATGTCTCACATGACGGGAGAAGGAGGAAGAGGGCGAAGGGGGAGGTGCTACATACTTTCAAACAACCAGATCTCGTGAGAACTCACTCGCTAACACAAGAACAGCAAGGGGGACATCCGCCCCCATGATCCAGTCACCTCCCACCAGGCCCCTCCTCCGACACTGAAGATTACAATTCAACAGGAGATTTGGGCAGGGACAGAAATCCAAGCCATCTCAATGATTGACGTCTTCACTTGTCCTTTCAAACATCCATGGTCAGCTGCAGCGTGGCATAGGTCGCCATCAAGAGGCAGCCGACTACCTGTGGTGCTGGCCCACAGGGATGGGGAAGGGCACACACAGATATTCATTGGGAAGGCATTGGATTGAGCAGTTTGAGCTGGTGGGTGAAGGCAGCAGGCTCCGTCTCTGGACATGATGGTGCACCAAGTCACACTATTAGTTCTGGATGGGGCAGGCGTGGGGCAGGGACAGGGCTCAGTGCCCAAGCAGCAGGGCAGGGCTGACCTAATCCCAGGGTGCCACAGCTAGTGGCTGGATATGAGGTGGCCCTGTTGAATACCAGTGATACATTTTTCGGGTGTGGTGCTGCCACTGTGGTTACATCAGAGAATGCCTTTGTACCCAGGAGGTGCGTGCTGAAACATTTAGGGTGAAGCATCGTGATGTCTGCAATCTACTTTCAAATAATTCAGCAGAAAAAAAAAGCTTACACACAAACGTGGCAAAATGGGCAAAATGTTAAAAACGACTGAAGGCAGAGGAAGGGCATGCAGAGACTGACTGTGCTATTCTTTCAACTTGTAAGTTATAAGGCTTTTTAAAAATAAATTTTTGAAGTTTTTCCAAACGGATTAATGATTGGTTCTAGGCTTGAAACATGAAGCAGTTTTCCGGTTTTCTTCACAAATGGCCTAGAGTTCAAAACTAGAATAAGTGAACACAGCTAGTTACTACTACTTTGCTGACTTCTCATCCTAAATGTAGTACAGTCCAGACAGGATGGAATATGGTAAAACTGCTACCTTTAAATTCAACGAGTTAAACAGATGTTTCATAAAACAGGCTGGTGAATTCTATTTTTATCTTATGTTTCCTCGTTCTCACATTTTCAATGCTTAGCTGTTTTTCTCATTCGAAAGAATGTTTTATCCGACAACCCATCCTGTGGCCAGAAGTGGGAGTATGTGCCATCTGGAGGTTATATCACAAAAATGGACAGCAAGTCTCTAGATCCTGCGTGCTCCTGCTTTTGTAGCCTTGAGAAAGTAGTGCAACCAACCAAAACACATATGCGGCTACTTGCTCATGATTAGCGTGAAAAAAATAGGTATTCTGTATTTTTTTTTTTTTTTTTTTTTGAGACGGAGTTTTGCTCTTGTTGCCCAGGCTGGAGTGCAATGGCGTGATCTCGGCTCACTGCAACCTCCACCTCCCAAGTTCAAGCAATTCTTCTGCCTCAGCCTCCCGAGTAGCTGGGATTACAGGCATGCGCCACCATGCCCAGCTAATTTTGCAATTTTAATAGAGACAGAGTTTCTCCATGTTGGTCAGGCCGGTCTCGAACTCCTGACCTCAGGTGATCCGCCTGCCTCGGCCTCCCAAAGTGCTGGGATTACAGGCGTGAGCCACTGCGCCCGGGCGGTAGTCTGTATTTTGATGTTTGTGAAAATATATTATGAATACATAACTCAAATAAAGACATAAAAATTAGATGATGATGTCTACTTCTCTTCCTAGACTGTAAGACCCATAAGGGCAGGAACAGTGTCTTATTTATATTTGCACCCCTGGTGCCTAGCCCCATAAATATGTGTTGAATAAATGAATGTGTAAATAAATTAGAAAACAGAAACATGGGCCGGGCGCGGTGGCTAACGCCTGTAATCCCAGCACTTTGGGAGGCTGAGGCGGGCGGATCACCTGAGGTCAGGAGTTTGAGACCAGCCTGACCAACATGGAGAAACCCCGTCTCTACTAAAAATACAAAATTAGCTGGGTGTGGTGGCACACACCTGTAATCCCAGCTACTCAGGAGGCTGAGGTAGGAGAATCGCTTGAACCCAGGAGGTGGAGGTTGTGGTGAGCTGAGATCGTGCCACTGCACTCCAGCCTGGGCAACAAGAGTGAAACTCCATCTCAAAAAAAAAAAAAAGAAAAGAAAAGAAAATAGAAACGTGATGATGGTTGAATTCCACAGTAGCCAAGGACCAAGGATTACACAAATCCACACTATTGTTGTTTTTATAAATTATAATGTTTGTAGACTAAATATAGCAGACTGATGTTCAATGCTCGGGGGGAGATCCTTAGTTAATGATACAGCATTGTAAGTATGTAAAATATCTATGTAGTTAAGTGAGGATTAGGTGTTGATATAAAAAATGAATCTAACAGTTGTGTTAGAGTGGTGGGGTTTGGTGTAGCTTTCTTTACCCTGTGCCCCGTTTTGGTTTTTAATGAAAGGAATTTATAAGTGGGTATTACCTCTGCTGGCCAGCAAACTGAGGCTGTCTTGATAAGTAAAAGATATAGCACAACATTGAGAATTACTGCTTCTGTTCACATGGAGTCTAGATTCAAAGAAGTATGTGTTGACTTTATCTCACCTTGGGAAGTAGAAGAGAAATGCTGGAAGTGACAAGATCCAGGATGCCACTGCACCTAGTGCCTTGGCCTTGTTTCCAGAAACCAGCCAACCATGTGAGCAGGAGGCTTGGGCAGGCCGATGCGCGTATGAAAATGGAGCGTAACTTCCCTGATAGACCGTGTTACCATTCAGGAAGGGAGGAAGGTCAACTGGAATTAAGGAATATGTCTCCTAGGTGGCCTAGTCAATGCTTGACAATCTGTAAACTACTCACTTGGCAGGTGAAAGTGGCAGCACCGTGTCTGCACACATAGGTGGGTCTGCAGATTCAATAGTACTGTATCCTAAACTACAAACATTAATCACACTGGGTTCAAAATCACTGTGGTGGATTTTAAAATAAATGCCCTCGATAATATAAATGATGCTCATCCTTACTGGTAATTAAGAAATATAAATTAAAGGATGAGATATCATTTTTCATCAAGTGGGCAAAATTTTTTAATTTGATGATGTCTATTGTTGGACAATATGAATGTTTAATACATAAATACAGGTGCATAAAAAATTTTAAAGCTTTCCTAAAATTGACCTTAATTTCTAACTCAAGAGGCTTCTTCTGTTTGGCAGCAACAACTTCAACTTAGTCAATGTTGGTTAATCTTTATCAATCCAGGAGTCCCTTAGTCAACTTCTCTATCTGAGGTTGATGTGAAGTTAGAGAAGGTGTGTGTGAAGCCAGAGCAAAGGCAGAGGAGGGAGGCTGCATTCCTTCTTCACTGCCATCAATCTGTGCTGTCCCCTGATGAGATACCCACATTCCCCTAGAGCCTTCCATAATAAATTCCATGCTGACATATCCTGCTTTGTCCCATTGTCTAGATAATGAGGTATCTTTGGTCCTCCTGGCCTTCTCTCAGCTACCTCTGTGCTCTTCCAAGTGAAAATAGGGGAAACTCTTCAAATCTCTCCCACAATGTCCTGGAACCCAGTGAGGCTCCATGAGGCTGCCCTGGTACCTTTGAGCCTAAACATGTGTCTTGCTATTTCTACTCTACCGCTGGCACATCAGATTGGAGAGTGTCAGTGTGGTTGGGGTTAACGTTTCCCAGGATCCAAGATAGAAACCAGTATGCAGATTTCTGGCTTGTGAAGGTACTCCTAGTTTATCAGCTATGTGGTGTTTGGCTGTAAGTAACAGAAAACCCAACTGAAAGTGACTTTAATAATAAGGGACTTGTGATCTCATACAACAAAAACATTATGTTGGTAGTTGTCAAAACACGGTCTAGTGATGCCTGGAAGTCCCTGAAACCCTTTCAAGGCACTACATGGTCAAAATCATCCATTCCATCTGCAAGTTGCAGATGGACTTTAATGTAACAGAGCAGAAGTCAGTGTTTATTTACAAAAAACTTTATTACCAACTGTGTTGTGAATAAAGTTTTATTGGCACACGGCTATACTCATTTGTTCATGCATTGTCTGTGGCTGCTTTTGTGCCACACCAGCAGAGTCCAACAGTTGTGATAGAGACTGTATGGCTCACAAAGTGGAAAATATTTACTATCTGGCCTTTTCCAGAAAAAAAATTGCTGATCTCTGCCATGGTGTATAAATCATTTTTGGAGATAATTTCAGACTCCACATTGCAAATGACCTTTAAGGAACTACCACTTGTTACATTATTAGTGTCATATCAACGAAGAATATCTACAATGATCTGGAAAGACATAAAAATACTGCTCAATTTCCTACTACATATCTGAGTGAAACTAGATTTTTTTTTAATATACTTCGACCAAACCAACATACCAAAACAGATCGAATACAAGAATAGACATGAGGCTGGGCCCGGTGGCTCAGATCTGTGATTCCAGTGCTTTGGAAGGCTGAAGTGGGCGTTTGAAGCCAGGAGTTTGAAACCAGCCTTGTCCCCGTCTTGACAAAGGAAAAAATAAAAATAAACAAGAGCAGACATGAGAATCCAGCTGTGTTGTATTAAGCCAGACATTAATGAGATTTGCAAAAATGTCAAACAATGCCACTTGTCACTAAGTTATTTCTTGTTTTAGAAAGATATAATTTTTTCACAAAAATATATTTATTATTATATAATTGGTTTATTTTTTTATTTTTTTTAATTTTTTTTTTTGAGACGGAGTCTCGCTGTCACCCAGGCTGGAGTGCAGTGGCGCAACCTCGGCTCACTGCAAGCTCCGCCTCCCGGGTTCACGCCATTCTCCTGCCTCAGCCTCTCCGAGTAGCTGGGACTACAGGCGCCCGCCACCACACCCGGCTAAATTTTGTATTTTTAGTAGAGACGGGGTTTCACCGTGGTCTCGATCTCCTGACCTCGTGATCCGCCCGCCTCGGCCTCCCGAAGTGCTGGGATTACAAGCGTGAGCCACCGCACCCGGCCAATTGGTTTATTTTTAATGGATTAATAAATATATATTTAAAATTTCTCTCTGTTTCAATTAATAACATAATAAATACTGATAGATATAACCCACATAAATAAAAGCTTGTTGGGGTCCTCAGTAATTTCAAGAGTGTAAAGGGGTCCTGAGACCAAACAGTTTGAGAATCACTGGTGTAGACTTCGCGCAGCTTCAGGACTGGTTCCCACATCATCTCACTGATGCTCTCACGGGCCCAGTTGTTTCGTATCTGTTTACTCCGCCATTCTCAGCATATGGACTTGCTCTCTTAGATAGCAACCCTCCCCTCACCCCACGTGGTACCAAATGGACACACAGAAATGACAGAGAGAAAAAACTGCAGCAACAGTTCCTGGCATCGTAAGTTTCCAAAGGTAGAAAAGGCACTATTTATTTTTGTCCTTTTTGTCCAAAAAAGTGATTTTTCTTTTTTGTTTTTTTCGAGATGGAGTTTTGCTCTTGTTGCTCAGGCTGGAGTGCAATGGTGTGATCTTGGCTCACTGCAACCTCCGCCTCCTGGATTCAAGCGATTCTCCTGCCTGGGCCTCCCGAGTAACTGGGATTACAGGCATGCACCACCATGCCTGGCTAATTTTTGTATTTTTAGTAGAGATGGGGTTTCACCATGTTGGTTAGGCTGGTCTCGAACTCCTGACCTAGGTGATCCACCCACCTCAGCCTCCCAAAGTGTTAGATTACAGGCGTGAGCCACTGCGCCTGGCCCCACCGATTTTTCAAAAGCAAGGAAAACCTTTTCCAGAACCAGTGTGCTATTTATTTTTACAATAACCCCAAAAAAGGCCTCATTAAGAAGGGTGTATAGGAGTGACTGATACAGGCTGGGTGCGGCTCATACCTGTAATCCTGGTACTTTGAGAGGCTGAGGTACGTGGATTGATTGAGCTCAGCCTGGGCAACATGGTGAAACCCTGCATCTACAAAAAATACAAAAATTAGGCATGCTAATACACTCCTATTGTTCCAGCTACTTGGGAGTCTGATGTGGGAGAATTGCTTGAGCCTGGGAGGTTGAGGCTGCAGTGAACTGTGATTGCACCACTGCACTCCAGCATGGGTGACAGAGCAAGACCCTGTCTCAAAAAAGAGGAAGAAGGAGAAGAAGGAGAAGGAGAAACCAGATTGACTATAAATGACTAGAGAACTGGACAAAATACATGAAGCAACTGGTTTTGGTCTTCGGAAAATAGAAACATAATGACTGTAATCTCTGAAGATGGGAAACAATGAGGTGAGCTCTGCAATCCCTCCAGCTTTCTGCCCGAGGAACTTTCTAAGCCATGTGCAGAGAAAAGGCATCCAAGTGGAGCACAGCAGTCTTGTTGAGCAGAGGAGACAGAAACAGGTGTTTGAAGGCTGAGGGGGTTGAGTTTTTAGAGATATGCAAATAAATAGCCCCATAAATATGCATAGTACCCTTGAAGATTTTGGCTGAATGCTGGGTTGTGATGTCCAGGTGAGGTTCTACAAGACTGTGCAAAGAACAACTACCAGGCAAAGAGCACCTCCTGGGTAGTTGTAGCTTGCACAATGCTGCAGACATTTGAGCTCTGGCAGTTACGTGGGGCTATCTTAATGAACACTCAGGGCATTCATTAGAAACCACAGAGAGATCAGCCCTCAAGAATGTAAGTTAAGTAGTGCCAGCATAAAGATGACCGTAGATCCACTCTAGCAGAGCTTAAAAATGGGCCACAGAAGGATCATACTGATAAAACTATGCATGCAGTAAATTAACGGCCTGCAAGAACCAAGTTTAATGCTCATTAAAAGAAGACAACAAAATTCAGATGTTCAACAATGAAACATTCAAAACGTCCACGATTCAATCAAAAGATGCTAGACATGCCAAAAAGTAGGAAAATCTGACCCATAATCAGGAGAAAAATCAAGTCAGTAGAAAAACAACCAGAAATGATAGGGGGGAAAATGTAATTATCGGACAAAAATTTTTAAACAGCTAACATAAATATACTAAAGAATTCAAAGTAAAACTTGAACACAATGAGGAGATAAATGGTAGATATAAAAATAATCAATATTATGGTATATTAACTATATCTCAACTAAAAATAAAAAAGATGAAAATTCTAGAGCTGAGACCGGGCGCAGTAGCTCACACCTGTAATTCCAGCACTTTGGGAGGCCCAGGCGGGTGGATCACTTGAGGTCAGGAGTTCAAGACCAGCCTGGCCAATATGGAGAAACCCCGTCTCTACTAAAAATACAAAAATTAGCCAGGCATGGTGGTACACACCTGTAATCCCAGCTACTCAGGAGGCTGAGGCAGAAGAATCACTTGAACTCAGGAGGTGGAGGTTGCAGTGAGCCGAGATTATGCCACTGTATTCCAGCCTGGGCAATAGCGTGAGACTCCGTTAAAAAAAAAAAAAATTCTAGAGCTGAAAACACATATCTGAAATGAAAATTTTGCTAGATGGTCCTAACAGGGTACTGGACCTAACAGGGTACTGGAGAAAAAAGGTGAAGTTAAAGACATGAAAATATAAATGATCAAATTGAAAGACAGAAGAAAGAGACTTTTAAAAATGAACATACTGTCAATTCTCTATGAGACAATCTCAACCATACATATAATTAGAATCCCAGGAGAGAGAGGCAGAAAATGTACAAAAAACTGTGGCTAAAATTTTTTTTCCAGTTTTGATGATAAATATCAATTCATAGGTCCAAAAATCTCAACAAAGCCTAGCAGGATAAACAGAAAACAGCAACAACAAACTACATCAAGGCAACAGTCATAGTCATATTGATGAAAACCAGTGGTAAAATCAGGCTATGAATGTCTGCTGAATTCTTACCACAGACCCGGCAAATAAGGGGGCAATGAAACAAACATCTAGAAATGCTGAAATCAAGCCCACCTAAAAGTCTCAATCCAGTCACAATGGTCTTCAAAAATGAAGGTGAAATAGGCATTTGCAGATAATCACGACTTAATTTATCACCAGCAGATCTTACTACAATAAATGTTGAAGTTCTTCAGGCTAAAGAAAAACCATAGTAAAACTCAGATCTACACAAAATAATGAAGATCACTGGAAATGGTAAATATGTGGGTAGATTTTAAAGTGAGCGTGAGGAGAAAAGGGAGTAAAATATACATCTTCAGGCACACCCACCCTCCAAATAGGATCTAGATCAAATTTGAAGAGCCTAGCTGACACCTCAGCAACTCCAGACTTGCCACCGTGCCTGGCGGTGCTGACATAACTTCCAAGGCTGGAGTCGAGGCTGGCAAGTCCTCCAGGGACCCAGAGATTACCAAAGATGGTGTCGTAGTTCCTAGGCCCTGGAGTCTCTGGATCACATCTGGACTACAGGCTGCACTGTCTTCTCCATGGCCTGCCTGACAATTGCTTGATCTTGACTCTGGCTCTTATTTCTTTTCTTTTTTTTTTTTCTGAGATGGAGTTTCGCTCTTGTTGCCCGCTGTAGTGCAGCGGTGTGATCTTGGTTCACTGCAACCTCCGCCTCCCAGGTTCAAGCGATTCTCCTGCCTCAGCCTCCTGAGTAGCTGGGATTACAGCCATGTGCCACCATGCCCAGCTAATTTTGTATTTTTAGTAGCCCAAAGTGCTGGGTGCCTGGCCTTTTTTTTTTTTTTTTTTTGATGGAGTCTTGCTCTTGTCGCCCTTTTCGGCTTACTGTTACCTCTGCCTCCCGGGTTCAAGCAATTCTCCTGCCTCAGCCTCCCGAATAGCTGGGATTACAGGCACCTGCTACCAAGCCCAGCTAATTTTTGTATTTTTAGTAGGGACAGGGTTTCACCATGTTGGCCAGGGTGGTCTCGAACTCCTGACCTCAAGTGATCCACCTGCCTCGGCCTCCCAAAGTGCTGGGATTACAGGCGTGAGCCACCATGCCCCGCCTCTGGCTCTTATTTTAATCAGATTTGGGGGTCCACAAATCCATTCCTGCCCTGTCCCCTAACTTAGAGGCTAGTCCAGAGGTTTTTGCTTGGTGACATATGGGGGAAGGAGAGAAGCACCAGTCAGTCTTCCCGTACTGCCAGTGTTTAGGCCCTATGGGGGTTACGACATTGTGTTCAACTCCTTCCTTAGGCAGCTTTCACTCCACATTGCGTCATGTCTGCTATGTACACTATGAGCTTCAGACTACTGGGTTTCACTTTTTTCCTTAACTTGGCCACCGTGGGAGTCTTAAGAAAATGTGTTATGTTAATGAAGCATATGCTGAATGTGCTAGCCCAGTGCAGCCACCACGATGATTCACACATGACCTAGAAAACTGATTGAACCAGTTAGCCTCCCTGATTTCAGTTCCTGGCCCTTCTTGTCTGTCCTTCCCATCATCAACAGATTTTCCTTTGCAAGCCATCGCTCTACATTATAGACTGAATGTTGTATCCCCCCAAAATACACATGTTTAAATCCTAACCTCCAAAGTGATAGTCTTAGGAGATAGGGTCTTTGGAAGGTGATTAGATCATGGGGGTGGAACCCCCATAAATGGGATTAGTGTCCTTATAAAACATAAACCTGGGAACTCTCTTGTCCGGGTCTTTCCACCATGTGAGGACACAAGGAGAAGGTGACCATCTGCAACCTAGAAGAGCGCCCTCGCCAGGACCCGACCATGCCGGCACCCTGATCTCAGCCTTCAGCCTCCAGAACCATAAGAAGTGAATTTCTGTTGTTTATAAATCACTCAGCCTATGGTACTTTGTTATAGCAGCCTGATGGACTAAAATACACTAATGCCATGTTAGCACCCTCTTCAGAATCAGAACTGTCTTCTAATGTGCCATTGCCTTTACCCAGATAGAGTGACTGCCAATGTGTTTGTAACGGGGGCCAAGGGTCAGGGGAACAAGGCAAAGAGCTCAGGGGCCAAAGAGATGACAGGCCAGTGGATGAGGCAGATGTCAAATATGCCTGGAGATGCTGAAGGACACACGTCTCTCCACTGTTGCCAGTGGGATTAAAAGATCATTCTTCCTTTCAGGCATTTGAATTACAAAAGCAATGCAATACCAAAACATCAAAAGTAGGTTTCATAGTCTCCCTTCCCTGCCCCTCCCGACACCACAACACACTACACTTATTTCTTCTTAATCATGACCCTGGAGAGATGGTTTCATGGAAGTTTATAAGTTTATAAGTTTGCACTTCAAAGTCGATGACTTCAAGCCTTCATTATGTTACAGTTTTGCTGGTTCCATTTTATAACCTGGAAAAATGTCTTAGGGGCCAGGCATGGTGGCTCACACCTGTAATCCCAACACTGGGAGGGCAAGGTGGGAGGATCGCTTGAGCCTAGGAATTCAAGACCAGCCTGGGAAACATAGGGAGACCTTGTCTCTACAATTTTTTTTTTTTTAATTAGCTAGGTGTGGTGGTGCATGCCTGTAGTCCCAGCTACTTGGGAGGCTGAGACAGGAGGATCACTTGAGCCCAGGAGATTGAGGCTGCAGTGAACTGTGATGGCACCACGGCACTCCAGCCTGGATGATAGAGTGAGACCCTTACTCTTAAATAAAATTAAAAAAAGAAAAATGTCTTTGTTTAGTGTTGCTGTGTGCGTGCGTGTGTGCGTGTGTGTGTGTGTGTGTGTGTATGTGTGTGATTTGTAACAGAGGTTGGGATTTCAAGAGAACAAAAAAGTCAAATATTTTCTCAAACTCTTCTCTCATAAAAAGAAAGAAGATTTGGCTGGGCGCAGTGGCTCATGCCTATAATCCTAGCACTTTGGGAGGCCAAGAT
This sequence comes from Hylobates moloch, assembly GCF_009828535.3. Taxonomy (NCBI): domain Eukaryota; kingdom Metazoa; phylum Chordata; class Mammalia; order Primates; family Hylobatidae; genus Hylobates; species Hylobates moloch. The sequence continues at coordinate 2,907,205 of NW_026652295.1, forward strand.
GGGTGGATCACCTGGGGTCAGGAGTTCAAGACCAGCCTGGCCAATGTGGTGAAACCCCATCTCTACTAAAAATACAAAAATTAGCCGGGTGTGGTGGCACACGCTACTAGCCACTTGGGAGGCTGAGGCAGGAGAATCACTTGAACCCAGGAGGTGGAGGTTGCAGTGAGCTGAGATCACACCACTGTACTCCAGCCTGGGCGACAGAGCAAGACTCTGTGTCAAAGAAAAGAAAGATTTTTAGCAATTCAGTGACACGAAAGTGAAATGGTTGCAACAGCTGCCAAATTAGGGAAGATTGGCCCTTCCAAACATTAGGTGAAGCAAGATGGGACTCGTTTTAGAAGCTGCAAAGAGTTTGGATTCCCTTTTCATCTCATTATATCCACAGTTGAGAGAATTTCAGGGTGGGAGTGTATCTAAGGTCCCCGGCACACCGCATTTCCAAGGGTACCGTGGTTCTCGGGAGACGTCAGTTACCTTCCTCTTGTCCTTCTCTTGCTTCCTTGGTATTCTCCTCACCCCTTCCTGATGGGCTGTTATTGATTCTGTCTCCGTAGCTGAGCTGTAAAACGTTGCATACCACGGATGACGCACATTTGCCCTGGAACCTTTTCCATCCCTCAGCAATCTGTGACCCAGCCCTTTGCCAGCTGCCTGGGAGCCAACACTAATGACTAGAAGCAGGTCGGGGCCATGAGCCTCTGAGACAGGAAAACCTGCAGGCAAGAAGGAATTCCTACCAGGCGGCATAGTGCTTAGACGGAAATGCAGTTCCGCAAAGACTGGCTGATGGGGAAATGACTGAGACATTTCTCTGTGTCTTAGAAACTTAAAGTTTTGTGGAGAAAGGAACTGACAGAATTTCTTTGTAAAGTTGTCAGAACCAAGGGGGCTCAGGAAATCCACCTGGGTTCTGAGAAGACTCCCTGAAGGGCGTGGTGGGGAGCTTTATCTTGAAGAGCGTGAGTGATCGATGAGGTGGCAAAGGCAGGCTCGGAAGAGTGAGGTAGAGAGAGAGAGAGGGAGAGAGAGAGGGAGAGAGGGAGAGAGAGAGGGAGAGAGGGAGCAGGAGTCCAAGCTTGAGGGCTGGTCAGCAGGGAACAGGGAAAGCTTTCGGGTGCTGGGTAGGGCTAGAGGCAGGGTGACTGTTAGTCAGGGTAGAAGTCTGCTTTCAGGGGGTATTAAGCATTGTATTAGGACACTTGCACTTTACACTTCAGGGAAATGAGAGTTTAAGAAGTGAAATAACAGGATCGGGTTTTCATTTCTGATAATCACGCTGGCTGCAGTACAAAGCATAGATTGGAATCTCTCTTCTTAGTGTAGTATCTGTCACATGGTAGGTGCTCAGTAAATATCTGTTGAACAAATGGTCAGTGAAGAAAGGAAAGGGAAAAAAATCCCTTTTAATAGGCTTAATGGGCTTGCAGCAAGAAGTGTCACCTATGAAACTCTCCAGACAGGTGGGGTGGGGGAATTTGACACAGATGCTGCTGCCCTGCTGCAGCTTTGTTTCATTCTGTTTTCAATTTACCAGGGCTGCAAGGGAAAGGGTGACTTCTGGGATCTCTGGAGCTAGGATGAGTCAAAGGCCTGCTGACAACATTCTAGAGCTCTGCTCCTCACAGCACAGTCAGGCAGCAGCGGCATCAGCTGGGAACTTGGTGGAAATGTAGAATCTCTGGCCCCACCCTAGACCAACTAAGTCAGAATCTGCATTTAACTAGATCCCCAGGTGATGAGTAGGCACTTGAGGGTTAAAGGAGCCGGGTGTGGGCTCAGAAGCTCCGCCCTGCAGATGAATCATCAGGAGAACCCGGGAGAAGTAGGAAGAGTGGGGAGACCTGAGAAATCCATATTTTTCCAGTCTCCTCTGCTTGAGACTACAAGTGGGGCCACACTAATAGAAACCTATGGTTTTCTCCAAAAGCCCCAGCAATTTCATATGATTCAACCTAGTACTTTGGAGAGTCCCCAGAGTGTGACTCATGACTCCCCCTCACTCAGTTACCACATGGCATTCCCACTTTCCTGCTCTCTGACCCGGGCATCAGCCACGGCTCCCAAGGATGCTTGCTTTATAGGGCACTCTGTCTAAGAGGTGAGAATTCTTCTGCACTGCCTTGAATGGCTTCAGCAATGACAATGATGATAACCAACAATGTCAAGAACTGCTACACACCAGGCACTGTTCTAGGCACTCTTTGGGGTTTAACCTTATGAATCATAATGATCGTTCCTATTTCACAGGTGAAATTTCTATTTCACAGATAAAGAAACTAAAGCTCAGAGAGGTTAAGGAGCTTGCCAAGTCACAGGGCATGTGAGTGGAGTGACGCCCGCTTATCATTTGGGCCCAGGGGGCAGAGCTGCTTGATGCTCCAAGAATCGCACAGAACCTTTAGCAAACGAGCTCTTTTTGTTTATTGCTGGGAGCATGAGCTGTAAGCTAAAGAAAACACTCAGAGGAACTAGAGACTCATGAGTGGTTTTAAGATAAGTTAATGAGGTTAGGGCTGTGCTGCTGGGGGTGGATGTGTTCCCAGGAGCTGATGTGACCCACTGAGTCCCTATAACCTCTAGCATAATCAGGCTCAGGCTGTAGCCCCTGCTGCTGGGGCAGACAGAGGAGTTCAGTGAAGGCTGGAACGGTCACAGGCAAGCAGCTTTGCCCGAGGAAACCTAAGCAGGATCAGGAGAAGTGGGATGAGGCCAGTGAGGAGCCCCAGGCCAGGGCCATAGAGACCCCCAGGATCTATTGAAGGTGATGGAACACCCCAAAGACAATGCTGAATGTCTACATGAGGAAGTGTCTCCATCACCGGTGGCCCAGAGATCACCTGAGGGAGCAAAACAGGACCCGAAGGCCAGAGGTCCAGCCTCGGGCTATGTCCAGGGATGAGAGAAAGGAGGAGGCCCATGCCCAGAAGCGCCTTCACCCCAGGTCCACTGTGGTCTCACGACTGACACCCTCTGCTTGCACCCAACCCAGACAGTGCTGAGGAAGGGAAGAGGAAGCAGGAGGGGAAGCCTGTGACAGTCTGTAGGAGGCTGAGCTAGGATAAGAATCCTGTGGCTTGGAAGTCCTTTGCTTCCAGAATTTAGAATCTCTCAATTCTTCCAGGGCTGTTCTAACCTTACTTTTATTAATTAATTATTTTTTTAAACAGGGTCTCACTTTGTCACTCAGGCTGCAGTGCTATGCAATCTCAGCTCACTGCAACCTCCCTCTCCCAGGTTCAAGTGATTCTTGTGCCTGAGTAGCTGGGACTACAGGCACGCTCCACCAGGCCCAGCTAATTTTTGTATTTTCTGGTAGACGCAGGGTTTTGCCATGTTGGCCAGACTGGTCTTGAACTTCTGACCTCAAGTGATCTGCCCGCCTCGGCCTCCCAAAGTGCTGGGATTTCAGTGTGAGCCACTGAGCCCGGCCTCTAATCTCATCTTATGGGACTGTCCTGCATCCTTACTTGGATGAAGAATGGAGGTGTCAGTGAACCCCTAGAGGCCAGAAGTAGTGCTGACCCTGCAGTGAGTTTCTCAGGGCCTAGGCATGAGCCAAGGAAGCTGGTGTAGGGACGAGAGGGCACTCAGAGGGCAGGGCTGAGAGGCTGCTGGGAACCTGCTCATCCCTTCTCTCCTGGACTCTCCATCCTCCTCCTCCTGCTCCCTCAGTCACCACCTTCAGGCCGTGCTTACCCTTAGCAGGATCCTCCTCTGCGTGGCCATGAGTGGGACTGCCCTAGGGGAAGGCCTTCTTTAGGTCACACCCCTCTTTCTCCCACCTCCTGGTCTCGGGGTCACTTTGGAGCCTCTGGTCCTGGAGGAAGCCATAGCAGCAGGGACTGAGAAAAGACTGCAAGTTCCAAAGATAACCGTGTCTTCTATGACTTTTTAAAATTTCCAGCTGAACCCTGGAATAATTGAATACAGGATTCAACACTTAAAAAAATAAAACTGTTCTGATGACCGGAAGCAGGACAGAAGCACTGGTGACCTCTAAAGGGGGTCTGCCCCCAGAGACGGCTGTGGGTGAAGCCAGGCAGATGGCAGCCTGCCCTCTTTCCTGCCAGCACACACATCAACTGCTTGGCTTTTTATGAGAAAATCCAAACAAAGGGGCATGATTGTGTGAGATGCCAGTCTGTGTGCCAGCCTGCGAGCCTGCCCAGGGGATGGGGTGGCCAAAGACTGGGGCTGGACGTCACAGGTCAAGAATGCAGAAAGGCTGTCTGCAGCCTCCTCTTTCAGCAGAGGAATGGAAAGCTCTAATCTGGTGTCTCCTGCGGGAGGAAGAGCTAGGGATCAACACCAGGCATACTGTCTTCCTCCCAGAGAGAGATCTGTCAACATTGCTAGGGGAAGAGGAAAACAAACAAACAAAAAAGGAGGCCAGGCTACTGATGACAGAGAGAAGCATGAGCTCTGTGAAGGAGACAGCCTCGTTATCCAGCTGCATTTTGGTAATAACACATCTTGGCTGTTTCAAGAACCATGGTTTGAGTCCATCCACCTACAAGAACCCGGATTCTTATTAATATGTGAATTCCATTAGACTAGCTAGTTTAGGGGATGTCCATGTTGCTTCCTGTATGGAAGTGACCCTGATTTCCGGCCAACGCGAGTGAGTTATGTTTTCTGTGCACAGCGCGTGCGCAGGCTGGCTGTGCTTACTTGAGCTTATGTTTCTCTCCCCTGCTGGCTTGAAACCTCTGGAGACTGGAGCGTGTTTATCCACATTCGTATCCTTAACACAGTGCAAGGCACATAGTAGGTACTCAGCAGATATTTGTTGAAGCAAAAGGATGATGAGATAGAAACATGACAGTAGGAACTATTTGACTTCAGGAGACTTTAGAAATGACCCGACTTTGGGATAGGTGGAAGACAGCAGACATTGGACATCAAGCAATGAATGACAGTGACTCCAGAGAAAAGGGAAACAAATGAGGTAGCCATATAATTTCCCCAATTTACTATCTGGAGGTATTTTCCATGCTGCAGTGCAGGGAGGGAGAAACCCAGAAGGAGTTCGGTGGTCTCATTGAGTTGAAAATACAGAAATTAGAATTCAAAGTCCAAGTTAGAATTCTGAGAACTCGAGTCAGCTAGAAACACAGAGCAGAATATAGAAGTGGAAGGAACTTCACAGAGAGAGCTTGGAGGTCAGCAGAGAGGTCCTCTTGGGTCTTCAGCTGACAACTGATATGCACAGGCAAGATAAGAAACTCTGTGAGAAGAGGGGAAGAGCAGCTGGAAAGCAGTAGACCAAACAATTCCCATTGCTCACACAGGCCTGAATGGAAACACCTCACCATGTATGGGGCATTTCCTTAATAAGGGGCGTAAATGGCCAGGTGCGGTGGCTCACGCCTGTAATCCCAGCACTTTGGGAGGCCGAGGTGGGTGGATCACGAGGTCAGGAGTTCGAGACCAGCCTGACCAACATGGTGAAACCCTGTCTCTACTAAAAATACAAAAATTAGTGGGGCAAGGTGGCGCACGCCTGTAATCCCAGCTACTCAGGAGACTGAGGCAGGAGAATCACTTGAACCTGGGAGGCAGAGGTTGTAGTGAGCCGAGATCATGTCACTGTAATCCAGCCTGGGCAACAGAACGAGACTCCATCTCTAAATAAATAAATAAATAAATGGCGTAAATTATGCCTGGAACAAAATCTACTTTGGATGTGTTCTAGCAAAGCTTAAAAACAAATTTCAAAAGGACCCGACTGATTCCATGTAATGTAACTGAGTGCCAGAACAACATCCAACAATGCTTAAAGGACTACAGCACAACCCAGCACTCACCAACATAAAACTCACAACATCTGGTATCCAGATGAAAGTTGCAAAGCAACAGGAAAATATGGCCCATAACCAGGAAAAAAAATTCAATAGAAATAGACCTAGAGATGACTGAGGTGATGAAATCAGGGCCATAAAGGAGCTTGTATAAATGTGCTCCATACATTCAAGAAGGCAGAGGAGAACATGAAGAGGCAAGAAATGGAACATTTTTCAAGACCCAGGTAGAACTTCTAAAGATTAAAAACATATCTGGATGCAAAATACCCATATAAGATTAACAGCAGATTAGACATTGAGAAAAGGTCTGTGAACTTGAAAGAGAATCTTTGAAGCACAGAGAGGAAAAAGACTGACCAAAAAATGAACAGATTGTCAGCAAACTGTGAGACACAATAAAAAATATATACAGAATACAGGTAATTGAAATCTCAGAATAAGTTGGGAACCCACAAAAATATTTTTAAAAATTATGGTAGAAAATTTTATAAACTTGATGAAAACTCAGAGATTCAAGAAGCTCCGTGATCCCCAAGTAGAACAAATGCAGAGGAAGTTACACCAATGTACATCACAGTAAGACTGCCGGAAAAAAGTGAGAACAAGATAACATTCAAAGCAGCCAGACAGAAAAATAAAATATTACATAAAGGTAAACAAAATTAATTATTACTAGTGACTGCTCATCTCATACAGCACAAGTCAGGAGACAATGTTATTTTATGAACATCTGACAGAGAACAAGTTGTCAACCTAAAAATCTATATCCAGTGAAAATATCTTTCAAAAATGAGGCAAAATAAAGGCTTTTTTTTTTTTTTTTTGAGACAGGGTTTTACTCTGTCACCTAGGCTAGAGTGCAATAGCACAATCTCAACTCACCACAGCCTCTGCCTCCCGGGTTCAAGTGATTCTCCTGCTTCAGCCACCTGAGTAGCTGGGATTATAGGAACCATCACCACACCCAGATAACTTTTTTTTTTGAGACAGGGTCTCACTCTGTCACCCAGGCTGGAGTTCAGTGACATGATCTCGGCTCACTATAACCTCCACCTCCCGGGCTGTAGCGATTCTCCTGCCTCAGCCTCCCGAATAGCTGGGATTATGGGTGTCCACCACCATGCCCAGCTAATTTCTGTATTTTTAGTAGAGATGGGGTTTCACCATGTTGGCCAGGCTGGTCTCAAACTCCTGACCTCAGGTGATCCACCCACCTCAGCCTCCCAGAGTGCTGGGATTACAGGTATGAGCCATTGCGCCCGGCTGCCCAGATAATTTTTGTATTTTTAGTAGAGACAGAGTTTCGCCGTGTTGCCTAGGCTGTCTTGAACTCCTGAGCTCAAGCTATCTGCCCAAAAATAAAGGCCTTTAAAGCCCAGCAAAAGCTGAGAGACTCATCGCCAGCTGACTTGCACATCAAGAGATGTTGAAGGAAGTTCGGTTCTGTAGGGGGAAGGAAATGTGGATCCTGCCAAACAAATGAGGAGACCTGGAATTTAAATGTGTGGATGAACGTGTTTTTCTTAGTTTTTAATCTTTAAAATGATAACTGTTTAAAGCAAGCTTGTTCAATCCATGGCCCATGGATGGCTTTGAATGTGGCCCAACACAAATTCATAAACTTTCTTAAAACATTTTGAGGTTTTATTTGCAATTTTTTTTTTTTAGCTCATCCTCTATCTTTAGTGTTAGTGTATTTTATGTGTGGCCCAAGAAAACTCTTCTTCCAATATGGTCCAGGGAAGCCAAAAGAATGGACACCCCTCGTTTAGAGCAAAAGCAATAACAATGTATATTTTCAAAATACAGTTGACCCTTGAATAACGTGGGGGTTGGGGCACTTGCCCTTCCCCCAGTCGAAAATCTATATATAACTTTTGAATCCTCAAAAACTTAACAGTCTACCTCCCAGTAATACTATACTCATAGCTTACTGTTGACCAGAAGCTGTTCTGGTCACATAAACAGTTGATTAACACATATTGTGCATGTTATATGTATTATATACTATATTCTTACAATAAGACAAGCTAGAGAAAAAATGTTATAAGAAATTAATAGGAAGAGAAAATATATTCATTCATTATATATGAGGATGAAGACCTCTATGATGATCCACTTCCACTTACTATTTCTTTTTTTTTTGAGACAGAGTCTCACTGTGTCGCCCAGGCTGGAGTGCAGTGGCACGATCTCAGCTCACTGCAACCTCTGCCTCCCACGTTCAAGCGATTCTCCTGCCTCAGCCTCCCTAGTAGCTGGGACTACAGGCACGCACCACCATGCCCGGCTAATTTTCTGTATTTTTAGTAGAGACGGGGTTTCACCATATTAGCCAGGATGGTCTCGAACTCCTGACCTCAGGTGATCCACCTACCTCGGCCTCCCAAAGTGTTGGAATTACAGGTGTGAGCCACGGCGCCCAGCCTTCACTTAATATTTCATTAAGTGGAAGTGGGTCATCATAAACGCCTTCATGCTCATCATCTTCACACTGAGTGGCTAAAGAAGAGGAGGAAGAGGAGGTTTGGTCTTGCTGTCTCAGGGGTAGCAGAGGTGGAAGAAAATCTTTGTATGAGTGGACCTTCACTGGTCAAACCCATGTTGTTTAAGGGCCAACTGTATGTGAAAATAAAATGTGGCTATAAAAGCATGGAAGACAGGAGGGGTAAATGGAAGTACACCATTCTAAGGGTCTCACACTATGCATGAAGTGGTAAAGTATTACTGGAAGGTAGATTGTGATAGATTAAAGATGTATATTTAAACCCTACAGCAACCGCCAAAACTGTAAACACAGATAAACCAATAGTGGAGATAAAAATGGAATTTAAAAAATACTCTTAGCAGGGAAGCAATAAACAATAGCCAAAATTGAAGTGAAAATGTCATGATCAGAACTGGAATTGCCTGTGTCCTAGACCTGTGCTCTTATTCTAATAAAAAAAGAAAGAATGTGCCATGTAAAGCATCAGAGTAAAGAAAGATTTCTCGAAAACAGTGGAGCCTTAACATGACTGTAAGAGCTGAGAGGCATTTGGGAAGAAATGAAGTGGGCTATTCTAGGGAGGGAGAATGACATATGAAAAGATGACGGTGGGAGATGGGAAAGGAGGGTATTTGTAGTGGGAAAACAGGATTCATACAGAAAGTTTTTGGAGAGTATCAAGAGGTAAAGGGGCTGAGCGCGGTGGCTCACACCTGTAATCTCGGCACTTTGGGAAGCTGAGGAGGGCAGATCACCAGAGGTCAGGAGTTCAAGACCAGCTTGGCCAATGTGGTGAAACCCCGTCTCTACTAAAAATACAAAAATCAGCTGGGTGTGGTGGCAGGTGCCTGTAATCCCAGCTACTCAGGAGGCTGAGGCAGGAGAATCACTTGAACCTGGGAGGTAGAGGTTGCAGTGAGCTGAGATTGTGCCCCTGCACTCCAGCCTGGGCTAAAAGAACGAGACTCCATCTCAAAAAAAAAAAAAAAGTAAAGGGGGTGTGCCAGGTAGCCAAGGGCCTTGAATTTAGCCTTAAGCCTGTGGGCAAGATGGAACCCCTGAAGACTGCTTATCTCTGAGTGAGCCTCACCCTCAGTGACCACTCTGGCTATCCTTTTCCCTGGCTGTAATCATTTTTTGGTGTTATGTTGCAAAGGTCACGCACTATGGAGTCAGAAACCTTGGGTTTCTCTCCAGGTTCTCCACTGAATGATTCTAGGGCAAGTTTCTTAGTCTAAGCCCAAGTTCTTTCAGGATCAGTTTCCTAAATTATGAGACTACTGATCACTTGGCCCTTCCTTATCCACCTCAGGGGAGGACACAGTATCCAGGCTAGTCAATCACTGTCCCTCTTCCCCTGACCACAGGACTGATTCAGGGATGGGTACGTGACACAGTTCTTGCCAGTCTTTTTATATTAATTTTTTTGAGATAGGGTCTTGCTATGTTGCCCAGGCTGGCCTTGAACTCCTGGGCTCAAGTGATCCTCTTGCCTCAGCCTCCTAAGCAGCTGGGACTATAGATACATGCCACCATGCCCAGCTATGGATTTTTCTCCAGCAATAGGGTGATACAAGCCTAAAGTTGCCACCATCTGGGGAGATCTTGCCAAAGAATAAAGACAAAACTGAGGACTACAAAGCCAAGAGAGTAATGAAGAAAGAGAAAGTTCTGATGACATCATTAGGGGCTCCCAGAACCTGAAAGAACTACCTGTGGACTTTTCAATTATGTGAGCCAATAATTTCCCACCCTTACCGCTTTTGTAAGCAAGTTTTGAACTGATTTCAGACACAATCAGAAGCACCCAAACTACACAGTATTCTTGTGAGGATTAAATTAGATAAACATGCAACAAACGGCACGTGTTCAACATATACTGACTATTATTACTTTCTTATCACTACATATCTTAATATCATTTTATCCCCTGTACAAGCAGATACAGAGAACTCTATTTTATAGAGGGATTTAGAGAGAGGAAGTAACTTGTTAAAAGGTCCCAAAGTTAATAAATGACATAGTTGAGCTCTTTTTCCACCTGACACTATAGATGATAGTAACATGCCTAGCGCATAGCAGCCACTTGGTAAATGTAGATTCCTTTCCCCTTTCCTGCAAACCAAGATCCTCAAATCATGCCTATCTACCTAGAGATTCACACGAAAGCAGAAGTCATGAGGGTGCTTCTCTACATTCTGCCTCCCTTAGGTACAGTTTGCTCTTCAGAGACTTATCTTTGAATGATCGGACCTGCTGAACACTTGTATCTTCCCGTCTTAACCCCTCAAGGCTCTCCCCTCTCAGCTGTCCTTCCAGATTTTCATTCACTTCTGAACATGGTCATCTAACATGTTCTCTGGCACTGACTTGCCCTCCAGCCCTCAGACTTGCCTCAGTCCCTGTCGTCTGCCAGTTTTTAACTGGACATCGTCCTCTGAGAGACCATGCAGTCCCATGGCCACGTGTGACCAGCGTGCACCCGGGTGCGTCCTCTTCCCACACAATTCACCGAAGTAGTCTTGGTTCTTTTTCCTCAATGGTCAGTCATGCAAGTCACAGTGAACATATTTATTTTTGAAAAGCCCAATGCATAACCTGATATAAACATTTCATTGTCTGTCATAGAAAGGAATTTCCCTAAAAGTTCTGGGAAGGTAACTTTTTCCCTCTCACTTAAAAAATATAACGTAGTGGCACACAGCCCGGGCAGCGTAGCTTCACAACATCCTCAGTGTGTACCCGACAGCTTCTGGTAAGTTGTCGTCAGTTGACTAAAAGTTAGAAAGGGCTCGCATGGTGGCTCACGCCTGTAATCCCAGCGCTTTGGGAGGCCGAGGTGGGTGGATCACCTGATGTCAAGAGTTTGAGACCAACCTGGCCAACACGGCGAAACCCCATCTCTGCTAAAAATACAAAAAATTAGCTGGGCGTGATGGCGGGTGCCTGTAATCCCAGCCACTTGGGAGGCTGAGGCAGGAGAATTGCTTGAACCTGGGAGGCGGAGGTTGCAGTGAGTGGAGATCGCACCATTGCACTCCAGCCTGGATGACAAGAGCGAGACTCTATCTCAAAAAAAAGAAAAAAAAAAGGTTAGAAAGACCTAAATGTAAGGAGAGTAAACATTTTGATTCAGAAATTCAGACCAAGAAATCTTTCATTTAGTCTTCGGCCATTTTAGAAAATGAGGGCTCCTTGTTAGCCTGAAACACTGCAATCTTACATTTACAAAGAGCACTGGAAGAGGTGCTAAGAGAGTGGGTTAGTGTCACTTCTTAGCCACTGTCTGTTTATAGACGAAACTGCTGGTTACCTGTCCAGTGCCCATTCTCTGCTTCCTAACAGAACATTTAAATTGTTGGGGAGATCATGTACTCAGCTCAAAGATTATCTTGCTCAGTCAGCTTGTGGGAAAGGTGGGGCCAAGGAAATGCAAGCAGAAGTCATTGAGGGGATCCTGGCACAGATCTGCAGAGATGGCTGTCTCAGCTGGAAGGTGACTTTTTACCCGCCCAGTTCTTCCTCTGTCTTGCCTGGAACCAGGTACCATGGCCAGAGCTGCAGTGGCCATCCTGCGGCAGAAGAACTTGAGGGTGGTAGCCACTGGTGGTGTTCAGAAGAGCAGAAAGAGAAGAGTCAGGTACACTGAGGATGTTGTGAAGCTACACTGCCCGGGCTGTGTGCCACTACATTATATTTTTTAAGTGAGAGGAAAAAATAACCCATCGCCATTGTTGCTTGCAGCTGAACATCGGTCCTAACTGATGCAGTGACCTGGAAACATCGCTTAATTGGGACCGTAGTTCCTTCATTTGTGAACTGACGAGGGTTATATCAGAAGATCTCTAAAGTTCTCTCTGTTTCTAAAACCTTATGATTCTAAGACTCTGTATAAATACATAAGTGCAAAATGCTTGCCTGATCTCTATTCCATCTTGGCCTTCTGGGCAAATCTGAAAGTGTGTGTGTGTGTATTGTTAGCTGGAAATCAAAATGATTATGAACATAGAATTGTCATATGACCCAGAAATTCCACTCCTAGGTGAAATGAACTAAAAACATGCACACAGACAGACACATATTTATAGCAGCATTAGCCTTTTCTTCTGAGATGGGATCTGGCTCTGTTGCCCAGGCTGGGCTGCAGCGATGTGATCATGGCTCACTGCAGCCTCAACTGCAGGCTCAAGTAATTCTCCCACCTCAGCCTCCCAAGTAGATGGGACCATAGCCACATGCCACCACACCTGGCGAATTTTTTTAAAAATTATTTTTTGTAGAGACGGGGCCTCCCTATGTTATCCAGGCTGATCTCAAACTCCTGGGCTCAAGTGATCCTCCTGCCTTGGCCTCCCAAAGTGCTGGGATTACAGGCATGCACCACCGCACCCAGCTGCAGCATTACTCTTAATAGTGAAAGAGTGGAAACAACCCAAATATCCATCAACAGAAGAATGAGTAAACAGAACATGCTCTATCCATACAATGGCATATTATTCAACCATAACAGAATGAAGTGCTGATACATGCTACAACAGGGATGACCCTTGAAAACATATGCTAAGGAAAAA
>NW_026652295.1:2925073-2965839 GCF_009828535.3 Hylobates moloch
TCGGCTCCCTCTGTGTAGTGGCCCTTGGCCCAGTTATTCCCGGCTCCGCTCTGGCCTGCCGGAGGGAAAGAGACATCTTAAGTCACCGGTGATTGTGTTAAATACCTTACCCCAAACCCCTTAATATAGATCAGTGAGTCAATACTCGGATAAGACTATTTCAGATTATCACCAAAATGGCCAAACGTTAAAATATTTGTTCATGAATATAATTATAAATAAGGAAGGCCAGGACACCAAGCTCTTAGCAGCTGAAAGGCAAACAATTTTACTGTATATTAAAGCTAAGCTGGCACACGGCGGATGTTCTTCATGCTTTCTCTCTGGCAGTCACACCTCTCCAGCCTCCGCTGCCCAGTGTAAAATGAATCCCTCATGCTCTCAGCCACACCAGGCACTCACCAAACACGAAATTATCTGGTCTGAAGATCTGGCCGAATGGTCCAGACCTAACCGAATCCATCGTGCCTGGCTCCAGATCCACGAGGATGGCCCGAGGAACATATTTGTTACCTGCAAGGAGCAACAGTGACTTAGACCCTCAGGCAAGGAGGACCTCTGCAGAGAAGGGCTTGGCGCCTGCCGCCGTCATGCAGATGTTGCCCCAAACAAAGGGAGACCCACCATCAGGTTCTCAAAGGGCTCTGTCGGCATAAGGAAGCCCAATGAAATACTGCAGGGAAAGAGCGGGGATCCTAAATTGAATAGTCCACCCTCTCCCAGGGCCACACCCCTGGGGTCCCGCGCAAGGGAAAGGGGAGAAGGGTGGAAAAACTGAAGGGAGTGGGGGTGGGGCAAGGGTGATTACCAGTGGCTTCATTGTAGTAAACATTGATTCTCTCCAGCTGCAAATCACTGTCTCCATGGTAACTGCCAGTGGGGTCAATCCCATGCTCATCACTGATGACCTCCCAAAACTGAGACAGAAAGGCTGCATTTAGCCATGCACGATCCCCCAGAAACGCCAAGGCTCACAGTGAAATGTCCCGACTCAGTTCCGACAACCCAACATTTCAGGAGCTTGAAGCTTTAAAGGGCGTCGTGACGCGGGCACAGCCGCGGGGCTTGTATTTTGCAGGGTCAGAAAGCTGAAACTGGGCGTTTCCCAGGCAAACAGCTGCTGCTCGCGGCGGGAGGTAGGGGTCGAGGGGGGAAGGACCAGCCAAAGCCGGGCAGTGGCGGAGCTTGGCGCACTGGTAGCAGCCCAAGGCTGCGGCAGGAGGCGAGGGCACAGGGACTGCAGCCCTCGAGGAGCGGGTGGGCGGGGAAAGAGGAACGCGAAGGAGCTAAAGGACCGCGGTTTTAGATTCAAAGCACGTCCTGAGACCGCAAGACAATCGCTCTCCTCCCCTCCCCCGGCAGCTCGACTCCGGTTCAAGCGAGTACAATTAATCCTCCTGGTGTCCCAGCCCCTCGCGCGGAACGCCTCGCACAGCCTCGCGGACACACCCTCGTCTTCTCCAGGCACGCGTGCCTGCCAAGCAGCCGGCGCGGAGGGAGGCCGAGGGGGTGACGGAGAGTCCAAATGAGTTACAGCAGAAAGAAAGAGAGGTGCCCCCTCCGTCCGCGAAAGTCACCTCCTAGCCCAGGCCACACTCGGCGGCACAAAGCGGCCAGGAAGGTCTGCATTTGGCGATCCCCAGGCCTTCCCAGGACCACGCCTGGGGACCCTGAGGGGCTCTCGGCCCAGGTTCCCGCCCCCATCGACCCCCTGCACTGCGGCGCGCCCACCTTGGCGCCGATCTGGTTGCCGCACTGGCCCGCCTGGATGTGCACGATCTCACGCATGGTGCCTCGTCAGCGTCCTCCTGGTCCGGCGGCGTCTGGTGGGTCTGTCCGTCCTCCCCTCACACACCCACTGTGGGGTCACCGGGAAGGCGCTCGGGAACCGACGGGCTGAGAGCGCCGGCCCCGCGGGCTCCGGCTTTTATGCAAGGAGGGTGGGGCGGCCGGCACAGGCCGCGCCCCCAGCCCGAGCCCCCCCAGTCCCCATCGCGCAGGCGCTCTCCAGGCCCGGCTGACGTAATGCTCCAAGCCCCAGGGACCGTCCCGGGGGCTGGACCACCGGCCCGCGGCCAATCAGAGCGGGCGTGCCGACCCGGAGAGGGGTGGGGGCTCCCCGGAGTATGGTGGGGGCGTGCGCATTGTCTGGGGCTGTGGTGGGGGTCTGGGTATGGGGATATGGGGGAAGGGTGAAGAAAAGGAGGGTGAGAGGGCGGCGAGGCGAGGGCCACCAGCGCGGCCTGACCGGGGTGGGGGCAGAGCTGGCACCGGATGGGAACGATGGAGGACTGGAGCAGGTAGAGAGGCCGTCAGGTGCTCCGGTGCCGGCAGGTGGGAGGGCTGAGGTGGCACAGGCTGCTCCACCACCTCGGATTGCGGCTCCTACTCGGCCACTGGCCAGAGTCCCTGCAGTCAACTGCCCCTGGTGAGACCACAGTCTTTTTCCTCAACCCTGGAGGCCAGCGACTGCCCAGGCTGCGCTCCGTCTCACAGAGGCCTGGGGGAGGACAGGTGGCCCCAGAAGGAAGTCGTGCTTGATGGCAACCGGGACACCTGCAGCCCATGAACACCAGCGCCGCCTCCGCCCCCGCCCCAGCGTGGGCCTGCTTTCTCCTTTGTCTGTCTTGGGCTGGTAGCTCCTCTCACTGCGCCGCAGCATCTAGGGGTGAAGCGACCTCGGAGCCCCTCAGCCCTGCCCGACCCTCTCCGGGAGTGCATAACGCCCCTGCTGGTATCCAGGACCCCTCTGCTCCGAGGGTTGACTTTTGTTTCTCGCGAGTGATGGAGTGGGAGTGGCCGGTGGCGCTGCACTGACCGTCCGGAGGGCAGAAAGAGGGTGGGGTCCCAGGGGCGTGGCTGTCGGCGGAACAAAGGGCTCTAGAAACGTGGGATACGCTGTGTAACCTGGTATTTAAAACCACACGACAGGCGCCCCCCCACCCCACCCTCGGATTCAGTTCATCTATTGTCAAGTAAGAGGGTGGGTTCCAAGGGTGGCCCACGCCCGAGTAACAAACTTTCTTATCTTCCGTCGCGGCGACCTGGAGGTCCGAGGCTTCTTGCTGCGGTTGAAGGGTGGGGAATACCACTAAAAACTGCAGCCCAGCGCGCGCGAGACGACCCGAGACCCACGCGCACTCGCACGAGCTCGTGCACAGACTTGGAGCATCGACCCTCCTTTCAGATCCGCAGTCTCTAGGTACCGAGGCAGGAACTGGTCTCTTTGTTACTTTTCGCGCGCGCGCGCGCGCGCGTGTGTGTGTGTGTGTGGAGAGAGAGAGAGAGAGAGAGAGAGAGAGACTAATCCTGCGTGCGTTTGAGGGCGGGAGGGGAAAGGGTGTCAGAAACGTTCACTGCACCACCTGTTCCCTGCAATTCGATGACTGAAGCGCGCTGCCCCATACTTCGGAAGGGCCGTTGGCGAGGTGACGTGACCTCTTTCATCCCCTGGCGAGAAAGGCCGAATGACCCGGGCTCCCGGGGCGGAGCGGAGCCTGCAGCTGTTGAGCGAGACCCTCCCAGAAATATCAGCAAGCTGTCATCGCCTCCCTTTCCCGCTGTGGGGTGGAGGGTGGGGGGTTCAAGTCGATTCCAATGTACAAAGAGAAATAGCGAGAACAAAAGCCCAGGCGCACCCAAACATCCAGGGCGCCCAGACTGGAGCTTGCAGGCGGGTATTCCAGACGCGGCCAGCGTGCCCAGGTCAGGATGGGGTCTGCCGACAGGCAGAGAGCAGCCTCCAGAGGGTCTGTCCACATGCCCGACTCTCCGGGTTCCAAGGTCTTGGGGCCTGACCTCCGAGTTTCTAATCCAGATCCTACAGATGCCGAAACGTCGAGGGCTAGCAATTCCCAAGGTCACACAGCAAGTTAAGGACAGGGCTCGGACTGGAATCTCATCTTTTGGGCACACCAGACCTCAGGGAAAGTGACCGTATCTCGGCCAAAAGGGCTGTGGCAGGTGTCAGCCTCGAGGCGGCGGCTCTGGTGGGACCAAGCTGCGCCAGAAGGAAGAGAGCTAGGGCGGCACCCGCGCGGCGAGTGTAGACACACTCGGAGCGGTCACCGCTTCGCTGCGAGCTCCCAGGAGCAACCCCGATGCTCAGCGCTGGGCAATGGGGATGAGGGCGGCTCAGCTCCACGCTGAGTAACTTGAGCTGGCCGCCTGCCTCCTTCATCTATTTCATCTCTTAGCTTCTGTTTCCGAGCCAAATCTCCATTGAGTGCCGGGTGAAAACGCGTGTTCCAGATCGTGTAGACAGATGAAAAGACCCTTTCCTCTCAGGTTTCTTTTAAAGGGGGAGGTTTGGGATAGGATGAGGCTGGAAATCATCCTTCTGAAAGCCCAGAGTGCCCTTGGGGACACTTTGGGCCCAAGATCTGCTTTCCTTTCAAGCATTTTGCTTGAATTGTCCCCACACCCCCGCCCCTCCCGGGCAGCCATTCTTCTTAACCGGTCTACATCCCACCCCCACCCCCACCCCCACTGGAATTGTGATGCTGCTCATTTTTATTTTCACAAGGAGCTGATTTTGTGTTAAAATGTTGACAACAGCCACACCTTTCCCTGAAGTCTTTCAGTTTATCTGATAACCCTTAAATAAATCATTCTTAATCCATGTAGCTCGCACGAAGAGACTGGTACCCGGCTTTCAAAGAAAAAAAAAAGTCGTTTTCAGTTGGGTCCCCAGCATTTCTGTCTATTCATTATATGCAATGCTTCTCAATCTAGGTCATCGTATATCAGGCACGAAGATTTGGGGGCAACATATTTCATGATCTCTTAATGTTAGTCTTAATGATGTACTAACATTTAAAAATTTTCCCTTCCAGGGACAATTGTAGAAATATTGCTGCATAAAATACAATTCAACATTTGTTTTACACATAATCTATTGCGTGACTGAAGTGAGCAAGATATCCCTTAAACTATTAAAATTATATTTGCTTTCACAATTTTCAGATTACTTTCAACGGCATGTCCTCAAGTGAATTCGCATTTGTCTATTACACACACAGTCATTGTTTGCAGAAGTCTGATGGAAAGGAGGCTTTATATACTAGTAGTAAATTTTTAAAGCATTGTTTTCATAATGCAGCATATATTTTTGACACATTTATTGAAATTACTAGACATTTAGCATTAGGGTTCTTCACTGCTTTCCGGGATTCACCGCTTAAAACCCCAAAAACCCAGCCCGTAGCCCCCATAGCCGGCTCTGCAGCCGAGATGCACGCGGTTTCCTAGGCAACCGACACTTAGCCAATGAATGAAGAGGAGTTGAAAGAAAGAGACTGCAGATCCATCATTATTTCCTTAACACACACACACACACACACACACACAGACACACACACACAATCACCTCTTCTCATAGCTCTCCATTTAGAAATATTGGAAAGCTACCAACCCTAACATTTATGTCAAAGAGCCAAATGCCCAGGGCATGGGGGCTAGGAAGCGGTCGCAGCCCCATACTGTGACTGCGGGAAGGACACAGTGGAGGAGGCTCCCGCGATCCGCCAAGATCTGCGCCTTCTCAGCTTTGTCGCTCCCCAGTTTCTATTCCACTGCCCTCCCCCTTCCCCCCCAGGCCTTCCCTCCTCCGCCTGGGAAGCCAGCGGCCCCGGCGGAGCTGCCCGGCACTGTTTAGTCACAGGGGCTGCGGGGTGGCAGCCTCAGAGCCCTGTCCTTCCGCAGCCGTGGGCCCCGCAGGGACCAGCCAAGCAAGGTAACCAAAAGCTGGAACCAGCAGCGAAAACCCCGAGCCCACGAACGCAGCGCAGTGCGGGAACACTTGCCCTTTGTTCCTCAGTAAGGCCGGGTGTTTTCGCATCGCATCCCCGGAGGTTGTGAATTTGAGTTATAACAGCCTCGGTAGGGACTGAGAGTGCCGAGCTTCCACGAAAGAGCTGTGCCTTCTTTGTCCTACAAATCGGCCGAGTAGAACCCTGGCTTTCCAGGGCACCATTTCCCTGCTACAGGCAGTCTCCCCTCCCCCACGCCGTCAATGATTTGTGAGATTCTTAGGCAGGCGGGGCAGGCCGAGCCCCGGGAATGCACGCTGAGTCCTAGACACAGGGCCAGGCCGGGTGGAAAACAAAAAGAGAAGAAATAATTATGAA
This sequence comes from Hylobates moloch, assembly GCF_009828535.3. Taxonomy (NCBI): domain Eukaryota; kingdom Metazoa; phylum Chordata; class Mammalia; order Primates; family Hylobatidae; genus Hylobates; species Hylobates moloch. The sequence continues at coordinate 2,931,202 of NW_026652295.1, forward strand.
ATAATAAGACGGACCGTGTGCCCCTTGCAAGGTGCGGCCTGCGCAATCAACAGACTTATAAACAAGGTCTGGAGGAAGCGCATGAGCGCACGCGGGAGGCTATGGTGGGGGAACCTCTGTGAGTTCCTTGGTGGAGGCTAGAACATCTCTGTGGCTGCGGGACCCTCACCCGGCGCTGAAAACCCTCCACATCAGCTCCTGCTCAGAAATGTCTCCGCAGCTCACCGCTGCTCTTCGAAATCTGCCCAAGACCTCTGTTTGCCATTTAAATGAAATGAAAACGTGCGTATCCAGGTGGACACATCCATGCAGCAACACCCCTGCCTCTGGGCTCTAGATGCTTGGTGGGCAGTCACTGTGGCCACACTGCAGAGACAGCAGGGCAGTTTCCAAACGGAGTTCTTTGGGCTTCACATGCCCAGCCTGCTTCTTTTTTAAAATTTCTATTTTAATTTTAGATTCAGGGAGTCCATGTGCAGGTTTGTTACAAGGGTATATTGCGTGATGCTGAGCGTTTGGCCTTCTATTGACCTAGTTACCCAGATAGTGGACATGGTACCCGATAGGGAGTTTTTCAGCCCTTGCTCTGCTCCTTCCTTCTCTCCTTTTGGAGTCCTCAGCGTCTATTGTTCCCATCTTTTTGTCCGTGTGCACCCAATATTTAGCTCCCACTTATAAGTGAGAACATGTAGTATTTAGTTTTCTGTTTCTGTATTATTTCGCTTAGGATAATGACCTTCAGCTGCATCCATGTTGCTGCCAAGGATGTGATTTTGTTCTCTTTTTTTAATGGCTGTGTAGTATTCCGTGGTATATATGTACCACATTTTCTTAATCCATTCCACCATTGATGGGCACCTAGGTTGAATCCATGTCTTTGCTATTGTGAATAGTGCTATGATGAACACAGGAACTCGTGTCTTTTTGGTAGAATGATTTTTTTTTAGGGGGTATATACCCAGTAATGGGATTGCTGGGTTGAATGGTAGTTCTATTTTTAGTTCTTTGAGAAATCTCCAAACTGCTTTCCACAGTGGCTGAACTAATTTACATTCGCCCCAACAGCAAATAAGCATTCCTTTTTCTCTGCAGCCTTGCCAATATCTTTTTTTTTTTTTACTTTTTAATAATAATGACTGCTGTGAAGTGGTATCTCATTGTGATTTTGATTTATATCTCTCTAATGATCAGTATGTTGAGCATTTTTTTCATGTTTGTTGGCCACTTGTAAGTCTTCTTTTGAAAAAGACTGTTCATATCCTTTGCTCTCTTTTTTAATGGGGTTATTGATTCTTTTCTTGTTGATTTAAGTTCCTTATAAATTCTGGATATTAGTCCTTTGTCTGCGGCATATTGCAAATATTTTCTCCCATTCTGTAGGTTGTTCATACATCTCCATCAACTCTGTATTGCTTATAGTATGTGGTCCAAATACTTAGCATAGAATTCAGGTCCTTCAATCTGGACATTACCTACCTTTCCAGTGTTATTTGCCACCCATCTGGTATATGCAGTCCATTCCAGGGGACATTAACCTGCCCACTGATCTCCAAAAAGGACTTGCTCTCTGAAGTCTCTGAGTCTCTGCTCACACTAATCCATTACCCGGAATGACCCTCTCTGCTTCTTCACCCGGGCGGGGCATCTCACTCATTCTTCATGATGCAGCTTATCTATCTGTGATATGTCCCACTAGTTGCCAGGAACAATGGACTGCCTATGCTCTATGCCCCCAGTTTGCATCATAGGACTGATACAGGTTTTGCATTTATTACATCAGAGCAGTGGTGTAATGAGTTTTCATTGTATATCTCTATTAACAAAAGAAAAAGGAGGGTATACATTCCCAATATATGTATATTTATTTATTCTTAAATTATATATATTTATTCTTATAAGCTAATATCCCAAGGCACAATATATTTAGTATGAGGTACATTGTTAATGATATCAGATATCAATATTTCCAACTTTTCTATGACTTCCAGTTTTATTTTGGCCAACATCTAGGCAGACTTGGGGTTCCTCACGACTTTCTTGCCCTGAAATGGGCTTGACAAAGAGCTTATATAAACTAGCAGAGGGTCAACTTGGCCATTTCCTTATTTTTTGTGTGTGTTCATATCACTAATGTCGTCTTCATTTTGCAGTTTCTTTGCTGTAGGCTTTAAAGCCGCTTGCCAGTTGTGCCAGTCAGGGGAGCAAACAGGAGATAATATGCTCAGCAAACCCAGCTACAGTTCCTCCTTTATGGGTCTCCCTTTCCAGGGAACAATTCATGACACATGACCACAAAACATAAGCATCCTGTGAGGGCACCTGTGTCATTTTGAACTCTAACTACCCAAAGCATAATTTCTTTATTTTTATATGAAACAAACGGAGGTTCTGAGTTTCTTCCCATGCTCCAACAGATGCTCTTGCCTGCCCCATTCTGAGACCTCCTGATTGTATTCGAGTTAGTTCACTGGCCTTTATACCTTCCACATTGCCTGAAACTAAGTACGGGCAAATAATAACAGAACTTGGGTTAAAAAACTCACAAATATAAAGCAATTAGGAAAAGCCCTCAGGTACTTCTAACCTGAAGCAGGAGCAGATTGTTCTGCAGATAAATACAAAGAAACCTTCCTCCTCTTTCTCCATAATTACTTCTTGGCCAGGTCCAGCCCACGTCCCATCCTTCCCAGACTCTGCGGCTCCTGGCTGTGGTGAGCGTGGTAGGGTCCGGATGATGTGCCCTCCTCTGCAATCATCTTTCACTTCCCTACAGCCATTTTCCTGCACCTGCGTTTTCACCCTTGTTTGTCTATATTGGTAATGCATAACTAAGATTTCTGATTAAGACAGAGTGGAAGGAGAGAAGGAAATACTTCCTCAGGAATCAGAGTTGAATTACTAGTCTGCACTTTCTTTTCTTTTTTCTTTCTTTCTTTTTCTTTTTGAGATAGATTTCACTCTTTCACCCAGGCTAGAGTGCAGTGGCGTGATCTTGGCTCACTGCAACCTCCGTCTCCTGGTTTCAAGCGATTCTCCTGCCTCAGCCTCCCGAGTAGCTGGGACTACAGGCGCTCCCATCATGCCTGGCTGATTTTTGTATTTTTAGTAAAGACGGGGTTTCACATGTTGGCCAGGCTGGTCGTGAACTCCTGACCTCATGATCCGCCCACATTGACCTCCCAAAGTGCTGGGATTACAGGCATGAGCCACCGTGCCCGGCCCCCTACACTTTCTTGTTTGTTTATTTGTTTGTTTTTTAATATTTTCTTTTTTTTTTCTTTTTCTTTCTTTTTTTTTTTTGAGACGGAGTTTCTGTCGCCCAGGCTGGAATGCAGTGGCGTGACTGCAGTGCAACCTCCGCCTCCCAGGCTCAAGCGATTCTCCTGCCTCAGCCTCCTGAGTAGCTGGGATTACAGGTGCGCCCCACCACGCCTGGCTAATTTTTGTATTTTTAGTAGAGACAGGGTTGCACCATGTTGGTCAGGCTGGTCTTGATCTCCTGGCCTCACGATCTGCCCGCCTTGGCCTCCCAAAGTGCTGAGATTACAGGGGTGAGCCACCGTGCCCGGCCTATATTTTATTTTCTTAGAGACGAGGTCTCCCTATATTGTTCAGGCTGGTCTCAAACTCCTGGGCTCAAGCTATTCTCCTGCCTGGCCCCCCAATGTGCTGAGGTTACATGCCTGAGCCACCCCACCTGGCCCACTAGTCTGCACTCTCTTTCTTGGTATGCAAATCAGGGGTATTAAACAGACTACTGTCTTGGCGATGAGGTCTGGAGAAGACAGAACCAAGTAAACTTTCTGCTTCTTTCAGAAGTCACCCAATGGGGGAAATGCAAACCCCACCTTTTAGGAAATTGAGGAAAGATAAAAAGTATCAACTTCATGGAGCTCTTTGATAAAGGAAGGAGCTTCTGGGCAAGTTAGAAAAAAGATCAAGTCACTCTTACAAGGCAGGGTGGGGAAATCAGGGTTGTTTCAGACTTTTCTAAAACAATAGTCAATGCTAGGAGATAATAAAACAATTTCTATAACATTTTCAAGGAAAATGTGCCCAAGGATTTTTTAAAGGTAACATAATATTTTTGAACATAGAAGAACTAAAAAAATATTGTTCTTGTGAGTCCTGTTTAGGGGAAAAAAAGGACCCCAGAGAATGTAGAAGTAGGTCTCAGAATGAAAGTGCCATACAGAGGCTTACAGGCACTGGCAGAGGCTGTGTGGCAGCCTGTGAACTAAGGAATGAGGTGCCCCTGAAATGGCCTAGAGACAAATGCAGAAGTCTCTCGGCTGTGGAAAGCTCTGCGCCTTCAGGAAGGATGTTGACATGCTCTTTCAAGGTGCTGCTAGGGGTCTGCCAGGTTCCCTGGAGGTTGGAATTATTACCTTGCAGGGAACTGGCTGTTTGTCAGTTTATTCTGGAAGCTATTCCTGCTGCAAAGAATAGAGGACATCAAGGGATGGAACAATAGACCGCATAAAACTACACTACCACATGAAAACACTGACTCTTAAACAATTGTGAGATTTTAGGCAGAAGATCAAAGCAGCAAAGCATCTTCTCAGGAACTCAGGATACAGAACACAACTGTGTTTGAGGTGAGCAGGATGAGACAGTCAGGGGGCCTAAAGAAGGGAATCGGATTCCTGGAGAAAAGCTGCTTCTTATTTTTGCTGCTAAGGACAAATGTCACGTAAAGAAACAGGACAAACTACTAGAAAGCCAAAACTCTGGGCCGGGCGCGGTGGCTCACGCCTGTAGTTCTAGCACTTTGGGAGGCTGAGGTGGGGGATCATGAAGTCAAGAGATCAAGACCATTCTGGCCAACATGGTGAAACCCCATCTATACTAAAAATACAAAAATGAGCTAGGCGTGGTGGAGCGTGCCTGTAGTCCCAGCTACTCGGAAGGCAGAGGCGGGAGAATCACTTGGATCTGGGAGGCAGAGGTTGCAGTGAGCTGAGAACACGTCGCTGCACTCCAGCCTGGCGACAGAACGAGACTCCATCTTAAAAAAAAAAAAAAATGCCAAAACTCTATGAAAAAAGTACACGTTTTAATATAGCATTATGTTAAATTTTCAGAGGGAAAAATATGTCACAATAAAGGCTAAGTTAAAAGAAAACAAGGCTAAGTTCCAACAAGCATAAGAAAAGAATAACCAAATTTCAGAGGTGCATGGAACAAATACTGGGGAAAGAAATCTGCTTGCAAAAAAGAAGGAAATTAAATTTTAAAACTGCATTATATTGAAAAATCACTGGAGAGAAGGTTTTTTTGTTTGTTCACTCTTGTTGCCCAGGCTGGAGTGCAACAGCATGATCTCAGCTCACTGCAACCTCTGCCTCCTGGGTTCAAGCGATTCTCCTGCCTCAGCCTCCCAAGTGGCTGGAATTACAGGCATGCACCACCATGCTCCGGTAAGCTTGTATTTTTAGTAGAGACGAGGTTTCTCCATGTTGGTCAGACTGGCCTCAAACTCCCGACCTCAAGTGATCCGCCTGCCTCAGCCTCCCAAAGTGCTGGGATTACAGGCCTTAGCCACCATGCCCAGCCTCTTTTTCTTTTTTAAAGAAATCAGAGAAGGAGGAGGATGAAGTGCTGATGGACAAATGTTTGCCAAATCCTTTGTTTCCAACATACACTGACTGATGAGGGGTCATGTAGGCATGACATTCAAACAAAATTCTGCCAGAAAGCCAAAGAAAAAATCTTGCAGCAGAAAGTGGAGAGATTCTTAACGACCTCTACCGAGAGAAATGCATGGTTCTGAAAAAGAAGCTGATTCAGGACTGGTATAAATAGGAAAAGAAATGACAGAAGCTACCAGCTGCAGAGGAAATGAAAACTTACAAGCAGAGAAATGAAGAAATGTTCAATGAATTATGGCCAACAGTGAGATCTCACACCACCCCAGACCATCCTCGTGGTGAGAAGGCTCTTGACAGCTGGCCTGCTGTCATTGCTGGAGTGGAAGGTGAGCTATGCCAGCCTTGGATAGAAACTAATACAGCTGAATCCATGATTTCAGAGGGAAACCTTCACCAGGCTCCCCTGCTGTGTAGGCTGACATTGGAGGAAAACGAGCTCCGCCCACTACCCACGTGACCACTGGGCACTCCTACAGAATGCACTTGGATGCGTCCTCGCCATGGGGGGCTTCCGGGCCTCCTTGCCGTCTGCCTCTCATTCTCACTGGGCTCCGCCTCCTCCAGACTTAGAGAACATTGCAATGGTGAGACACGCTTTCCCATGCAGTCAGGGCCATCTCTTGGGGTTCTGGAGAGAGCTCGCCCTTGAGAATCGGTCCCCAAGGCTCTGCTTCTGACCTGAAATCTCCACTTCACCCTCATCCTGTCCCAGCGCAGAAGGACTCTTTGTCTCCACCTTATGCAAGATAGGAGAATGTCATCAGGTTCCAGAGCTGCCCCTTCTCTAGCGGCGGCTCACAGGAGGACTCACAGGCTCTGCCATTCCTTCAGTGTGACAGTGGGCAGAATGTGTCCCCTGCTTCGAATCCATTTCCATTTTCCCATTTTTTATTTGCTTAGACTGTCCTGAAATTGTGCTTTTTTTTTTTTTTTTTGAGATGGAGTTTCGCTTTTGTTGCCCAGGCTGGAGTGCAATAGCGGGATCTCGGCTTGCTGCAAGCTCCGACTCTTGGGTTCAATCAATTCTCCTGCCTCAGCTTCCCAAGCAGCTGGGATTACAGGCACACACCACCACGCCTATCTAATTTTTGTATTTTTAGTAGAGATGGGGTTTCACCATGTTGGCCAAACTGGTCTCAAACTCCTGACCTCAGGTGATCCGCGCACCTCAGCCTCCCAAAGTGCTGGGATTATAGGCGTGAGCCACTGCGCCCCGCCAAAATTGTGCATTTTGAGTCATAAATGAAGAAGACTCTGAGGATGAAGCCATCTGAAGTGTTACTTGCCTGCTTTATTCAGCATCAATTCCAGTAATTAACAAATTAAACATTATGAAACTGCTGTGAAAACACCTTTAATAAACATTTTTGAAGTTCAAAAATATTGTCAAAGTACTTCAAAATGGAAGAAAAAACCCTTACAACATTATTGCAGTTCGGAATGTAGTAAGGAGGTCCCCACCTCCACACCATAATAATTCCTTCACTCAGGAATCAAATGATCTGGAATGTCACTCCCTGGGACTTGTTCCTTTGTGCTACGAGTTGCCTTTATCCTAGAAACCTATTTAAATCATGCAGTTCCTGAGTGGGCAACACATTGCCTCTAGTGCCTTTAAAGGCACAGGAACTTTTCAGACTCAGCTTCCTTCAGGATCAGAAGAGCACAGGGCTAGTGCGTTCTGCTGAGAGGGAGATGAGGGGGAGAAGCTATTCCTTGCATCATCATGCCTGCTCCGGAAGCTCCTGTGATTTCTGGGTGTAGGACCGAGCAGACTACACCAGGGCTTTTCCCAGACAGACATTGGGAAAAGGCCTGGCTGACCTTGCCAGGACAATGCGGGTGGCTGCAGTCCTCCTCCTGGTGAACGGGACAGTCACTGGGGAGTCCTACAGGCCTTTGGAAGTATTACCATACAGCCAGGCACACCCAGCTTTCATCCTTGCAAATGGCATTAGAAGCCATGGAATGTATCTGACAAAAACTTCCTGTGCATCAGGCAGCGTTCTAGGCATCGGGAAGACAGCAGCAGATGAATCAGACAAAAGTCTGTGTCTTCCAGGAGCAAACACGGCAGGTGAAGCTGTAAAGTTAGCAGAACGCGATTCCTCAGGTCTGCAGTTGCCCACGTTTTTGTTGTTTCCTCCTCGTTGCCCTTTATTGGATTTTTTATGCCAATTTCACTCTCCTCCATACCTTCCTCTTTTCTCTGTTAAATAGAGTGTGGTGAGACTGAGTAATTAAAGGCTGCAGATGACTTTGATGACAGCGTAATGAAAAGAGTCTGTGACAGCTTATTAGACCAAGTGCCATCAAGGTTATTTGAGTCACACTGACACTTTCAATAATGACACTGTTCCATCCCTGACCTGACTCCCCTTCCTCGCCACTTTTTGATCTCTCTTTCTCTCTCTGAATTATTGTAGATTACCTGGCACAGGAAAGTAAGTAACTGATACTGGGGGGAAAAAAAGCCAAACAAACAAATAAACAAACTCTCAGCCTAAAAACTCACGTCTTTAGTCATTGTAGGATCCTCACCAAGGTGATCTCTAAATCAAAAGGCAAACTGTGTTGGAAAACACAAACTAAACAGTTCTAGCCACAACCAACAATTTGTAACAACAACCAAAAATTTCTCCTTTATACCACAGCTATAGCCAGGAAAAACTGAAGCTTCGATGCGAAGTGAATTTTACCCCGGGCTCTCCTCCATGTGCCATCCCGCTGCAGAAATACTGCACAGAAGGACGAAGGTGAACTTATTTTCCCAAACATACAGGTCCATTGTCGAGTTAGCCGGGGGAGGTTTGGATGGCAGGCCCTCTTGGCGTGTCACTGTTTTTACAATGACAATTTGATTTTAGAAGGCAGCAGGAGGCAGCTTAATTCACTCAGAAGAGGAGTTGCCCACTCAGATTTGCTTCCTCTGCCTTTTGCAGCCTTGAGCTAAGAGGCCTTGGACACAATGCCCAGCCTGTCCCTGCCTTGCATCTGTAAACGAGAATAATAACATGCTTCCTCCTTTCCCCCAACACTGGGGAGCTGTGAGAAGAGATGGGACAGGCTGCTGCCATGTGTGGCCTTGCTCATCACACTGCACCTCCTCGTGTCAGATGGTAAGCCCTGGATGCCCTCATCTTATTCTCATTGTCGTCACAGGTCCAAGCTCCATAACTGTCACATTCCAGATTTCAGATATCTGATGTCCTCCACACCACCACCACCCTGCCTTTGTTTTAAATCATTTTCTTTCTTTGATATATAAGTGTCATTTTGGGGAAATATTTTCATTTTAAGTTACTTCATGCCTTAGTTTCCCAACCCCAATATTATCTTCCAGTGTTCGGGTTCTCAAATATTTAAAATAAGTGGTCCCAGACTTTGTAAATCTTCTATCTCTAGGACATGGGTGTTGCTCCTTCACCCTGCTGCTTGTTCTCTGAGTGCTCACTTACTTGACTTTCTTTCTTTGCTTTGCCTCTCCTTCCTCCTATTCCGTCCTCCATTTTTTGAATCTATTTAGTTTCTCCAAAATTTTTTATTTTTATTTTTATTTTACTGTAAGTTCTGGGATACATGTGCTAGACATGCAGGTTTATTACCTAGGTACACATGTGCCATGGTGGTTAGCTGCACCTATCAACCTATCATCTAGGTTTTAAGCCCCACACGCATTAGGTATTTGTCCTAATGCTCTCCCTCCCCTTGCCCCCCACAACCCAACAGGCCCTGTGCGATGCTCCCCTCCCTGTGTCCATGTGTTCTCATTGTTCAATTCCCACTTATGGGTGAAAACGTGGTGTTCGGTTTTCTGTTCCTGTGTTAGTTTGCTGAGAATGATGGCTTCCAGCTTCATCCATGTCCCTGCAAAGGACCTGAACTCATTCTTTTTTATGGCAGCATAGTATTCCATGGTGTATAAGTGCCACATTTTCTTTATCCAGTCTATCATTGATGGGCATTTGGGTTGGTCAAAAATTATTCTTAAGTGTGATTAGCCTAACCATTGAAAGTACTTAAAAAAGACCAAGTAAAGACCAAGGGTAGTTGCGGGCCCATTTCTGTGCCTTTGGCAGGTGATTGAGTGTGTGGGGATACACTGGTGTGTGTGTGTGTGTGTGTGCAAGTGTGTAACCAGCAAGCTGCACATGGCTGTCTTCACTTCTGCCTGACCCCCAGGCCTGTCTTCTGCCTTGGAGATGCCTCTGCAATCTTTCTCCTTTTTTTTTTTTTTTTTTTTTTGAGATGGAGTTTCCCTCTCACTGCGCAGCCTGGAGTGCAACAGCGCGATCTCGGCTCACTGTGACCTCTGCCTCCCAGGTTCAAGCAATTCTCCTGCCTCAGTCCTCCAAGTATCTGAGATTACAGATTACGGGCATGTGCCACCACTCCCAGATAATTTTTTTGTATTTAGTCGAGATGGGGGTTTCACCATGTTGGCCAGGCTGGTCTCGAACTCCTGACCTCAGGTGATCCACCTGCCTCGGCCTCCCAAAGTACTGGGATTGCAGGTGTGAGCCACCGCGCCCAACTCTTTCTCCTTCTTATGTGTATGAGATGTTTGCATTGTCCCCCCTTTTGAAAAATTGTCACCTTAAACTATATTGCCATAAGTGAATGTAAAATTCAATACTATCACCCCTCCATGTTTCTACACATAATTCAACTCAATTCTTTGTTAATATCTGATGATGATTTCTACTTTTTCCAGTGATTTCCACCTACCATGCCTTTCTGCTGTTCCTCATCTGTGTATACTTCTTTCCATGAAACCATCCAGCATCCGGCACTTCCCTATGATACTCTCAGCTGCCAGTCTGATCACATCCCGAGTCCGCCCTTTCCCATCCACAAAAGGCATTTTTGCACTGTAAGACGGAGGGAGCGCTGAGGCCTGGAGGCTTCCCGGGGCTTTGACTCTGGGATGAAAGGATGTTGTCCTTTCCACATCACTCACTAATTCTTTTCTCACTCTGCTTTGCCCTCCTGGGAGCTCAGGTGCCATTTATTCTTGAATTGTCCCTTGTTTGGTGTCAGAGAGTTTCCACTCTCTGGAGTAGTGCCCATGGTGCGATTCCAGAAGGGAAGAGGCTTGCATTTCTTCTGTGCAGTAGGGGAAGCTTGAGCTTGAAAGGGCAGTTGATAAAGAAAGACAAGCTCTCAGAACCAGAACACTCGCCAGTAGAGCATGTTTGTATAGGAAAGAGTGTAGGTGTCAGTTTTAGATCTGGAAACCAATCCTTGACAGCTATTCATGACTCTGCACCCCTCCAACGTCTTCATGTCCCCAGTCTGCTAGCTTCACTTTGAAGCCCACTGTTACAGCCCAGTCACCCACTGAGGGAGAGGAAATCTCTGCGAGTCCCAAATGCTAAGTCCTGGAAAAGGGATTCTGTTGGCTCCAGTCTCTGGGCTGGAAACTTGCAATCTTCAGTCTCCTGGATGAGCACTTTGAGGAGCCCCACTGTGGCAAACGTGGGGCGGCGGAAGGGGTCTCTTCTAGAAAAGTGTTCATGGCAGGGCATAGACAAGGCTGGAGTGTGGTAGGTTGGGAGGCTGGGGGTCAGGAGCCTCCAACTACTATAGGGAATTTTCATTTCCAGCTGTGAGAAGACAGTTTACCCTAGTGTAAAGCCAGATTGAAGATCATTTAACTTTAACAGCGATTAGAGTTTGTTTGTTTGTTTTTTGAGATAGGGTCTCCCACTGTTGCCCACAGTGACGCCATCTCAGCTCACTGCAGCCTCAACCTGCTGGCCTCAAGTGATCCTCCCACTTCAGCCTTCCGAATAGCTGGGACTACAGGTGCATGCCATGATGCCTGGCCAATTTTTTTTATTATTACTTTTTGTAGAGACAGGGTCTCACTATGTTGCCCAGGCTGGTCTTGAACTCCTGAGCTCAAGTGGTCCTCCTGCCTCAGCCTCCCAAAGGGCTAGGATTACAGGTGTGAGCCACCACACCCCAACCTACCTATTAGAATGGAAAGATTCTGCCAGGATTTTATGAGCCTGTTTTCTCTGCTCTCAGCTCTGTCTCAGCCATGAAGTCTGGAAAGATAAAGGAGGAATCAGTGAAGGTGCCATCTCTCCTTTCAGGTTCCCTTCCACTCTGCTCCAAGAATTTCCATGATGAAGAGAGCTGGCTGGAGGGCAGGATTCAGGTGGTGACCTACTCATTCTTCAGCCTCAGATGGGCTTTGCTCCAGGTGCAGGGTAGCACCTGGGAGGCTGTGGGAGCTCTTTCAGTCAGCAAGTAAGCAAGTGCGTTGTATTATATGCAGAGGTATTTTGTTTATGGGTGTTGATGGTATTGTTGTTGTTAGACTTAACACAAGGTCCTATAAAAGGCCCAGAGGGAAGGGGTAAGCCGGGCAGGGTATAATGGAAGCAGTGGGTGACATCGTCAGGCATGTTGCCACATTCTCTCTAACCTAGAGAGAACCTTAAATACACACTTCCGAGACAAACCCAGATTGCACAAACAAAACAGAAGAGCCAAGTGGGAAGAGCATAGCATTTGGAATCAAATGGCACACTAAAAAAAGGTGGAAACAAGGAATATTAATACCTCCCAATATGGTTAATGTCAACACCTAAAGCTCATAATGCAGTTCTTGACACAGGGTAGGTGCCCAGTGATCAGAACAATTATCATCAGTGTTATATTACATAATGGGTGACTGTCTTAGTCCATTTAGGCTGCTATAACAAAGTATCTTAGACTGGGGAATTTATAAACAACAGAAATTTATTGCTGATAGTTCTGGAGGCTGGGAAGTCCAAGATCAAGGCGCCAGCAGATTCCGTGTCTGGTGAGGGCTCTTTGCTTCATGGCACCTTGTTGTTGTGTCCTCATGTGATGTGGATGAAGGAGAAAGCAGCTCTCTGGGGCCTTTTAAATTTTTTTTTTTTTTGGAGATGGAGTCTTGCTCTGTCACCCAGGCTGGAGTGCAATGATGCAATCTCGGCTCACTGCAACCTTGGCTCACTGCAACCTCCACCTCCTGGGTTCAAGAGATTCTCCTGCCTCAGCCTTCCAAGCAGCTGGGACTATAGGTGTGTGCTACCATGCCCAGCTAATTTTTGTATTTTTGGTAGAGACGGGGGATTCACCATGTTGTCCAGGCTCGTCTCGAACTCCTGACCTCAGGTGATCTACCTGTCTCAGCCTCCCAAAGTGCTGGGATTATAGGCGTGAGCTATCGCACCCAGCCTGGGGCCTTTTTAATAAGAGCGCTAACTTCCCAAAGGCCCTATCCCTTTATCCCATCACCTTGGGGGTTGGAGGGAAAAGTCTAGGAGTCAGGACTGAGAAGAGGGATCTGCACTTCATGCCATCGCCGTGGAAGAAAGCACTAGGGGCTACGTGGAGTGAGTGGGAAAAGCACAGACTTTATGCCAGGAATCCTGGTTTCACTTTCAACCCACTGCATGGGCCCGGGGGCAAGTTACACAACGGTCTGATGTTTGGCCTCCTCAGCCTGACTTTGAAATAATATCTTCCTCGTGGGGTTGCTGTGAGGGATAGAAATGGTTTAAAGAAGGGCATAGGATAGTACTAGGCATAGAGGAGGCAATGGCTAAGTCATGGTTCCTACCGTGCTGTGGAGCTGGGGATGGTGGGTTCTTAGCAGCAACTTCAGGAGAGGAGTGTTCAGAAATTGGGCTACTTACCCAACAGGGCTCTTGGAAATAAAATTGATTCATGAGACTGGAAAATTATAAAATAAGATCTTTGTAGAGGCAGTAACAATTTGTGAATTATTTTGGGTTATTGGAGGAGGATCTGTTATGGTTTGGGCAGCAAAGTATATAGAACTCAATTAGGGTGATGGGACTTCTTGGTTAAAAATATACCTAACATGACTGACCTTCTAGGCCAGGGTTGCTTTTTATTTATTCTTTTTTTATGTTTTTATTTATTTTGTTGGGATGGAGTCTTGCTCTGTCACCCAGACTGCAGTGCAGTGGTGTGATCTCGGCTTACTGCAACTTCCACCTCCCGGGTTCAAGCGATTCTCCTGCTTCAGCCTCCCAAGTAGCTGGGATTACAGGCGTCCGCCATCATGCCCAGCTAAATTTTGTATTTTTAGTAGGCACAGGGTTTCACCATGTTGGCCAGGCTGGTCTCGAACTCCTGGCTTCAAGTGATCCGCCCACCCCTGGCTCCCAAAGTACTGGGATTACAGGCGTGATTGACTGCGCCCGGCCCCAAATTTTTAAATTTTTAAAATTTTCATTGTGATAAAAACCACATAGCGTAAAATTTGCCGTGTTAACCATTTCTAAGTGCACAGTTCAGTGGCATGAAGCATGGGGGTGCAACTGTCACCACCATCCATTCCAGAACTTTTCATCTCCCCAAACTAAAACCCTGTCCCCATTAAACACCAACTCGCCGTTCCCACAGCCCTTGGCCACTCCCATTCTACTTTCTGGTTTTTTTAAAATTTAATTACTCTAGCCACCGCCTATGAGTGGACTCATACAGTATTTGTCCTTTTTTGTCTCTCACTTAGCAAATGTCCTCAAGGTTCATCCATGCTGTGGCCTGTGTCAGAATTCCCTCTCTTTATAAGGTAAGATTGCCTTTGTAAGTGGGCACCTCAGGCGTTTAGCTGAGGGTTTTTCCATAGGATCTGGTCAACTGGGAGCATTTTGCTGAATTTAATTCTGCCTTTTCATGTACCCCCGATGCCTTACTTACCTTGGCATCACTGTCCTGATTCCTGTACCAGCTTCCTAACCTGCTCCATCCTGTGCTCCCCCACCTTTGTGCTCAGTCTTGCCCCCATCTTCTGATCACCTTGCAGTTCCCAGAGCTGCTTGTGTCTCTCACCTGTTCATCTGGGCCTGGCGTGGTGGCTCACGCCTGTAATCCCAGCACTTTGGGAGGCTGAGGCTGGTGGCTGGCTTGAGCTCAGGAGTTGGGGATCAGCCTGGGAGCATAGTGAGACTTTGTCTCTACGAAAAATAAACAAAATTAGCCAGGCGTGGTGGCATGTACTTACAGTCGCAGCCAGTTGGGAGGCTGAGGTGGGAGGATTACTTGAGCCCAGCAGGTCAAGGCTGTGGTGAGCTATGATCACACCACTGCACTCTAGCCTGGACAACAGAGTGAGACCCTGTCTTAATTTGAAAAAAAAGAAAAAAAAAAAAGTGCTGTGACCACAGGTGTTCAGCATTCCAGAGGCCCACTGGGTGTTCTCCTCATCTCCTACCCCAACAAGCAGCTACTGCCTTGCCCTCCAGCGGTAGGTGTTAATTCTGCAGGCTTCAGGACTTGATAGAAATAGAATCCGACAGTATGTACTCCGTGTACATTCTTTTTGTGAGATTCACCCGTGTTATCGCACATTTCATAAGCATCCCCTGCACTCCTGGTTCCTTTAGATGCTGTGAACCGTGGATGGTTAACTGTGTCGTATTTACGTGTGTGTCTGCCTCCGGGTTCCAGCGGAGGGCGAGGCGGGGGTCATCGTTCTCAAGGGCATCTTTGTGTCTTCCCAGCACTCAGGACAGTGCCTGGCACACAGATGCTTCAGTAAATGTTTGCCGAGTGAACCCGATGAATGGGCATTTTGTCACTGGGTCTTTTCATTTATTGCTTGGCTTGCTCCGTGTCTCCCCTTGAAACACAGCTGCTTTCATTGACCGCATTTTTATTTGTTGGGTGGATGTGCTTGTTTTCAGTGCCAGGAAGGAAAAACAAGCACAGAAGTCGCCCCTCCCGGGCAGCCATATTCCTGGCTAAGAAGCCCTCCTTTGTGCCAAGGGCAGAGCCGTCTACGGCTGGCTGGAGGGTCACAGCCTGTGGGACGGCGCGGGGGCGCGAGCTCTGGGCTTGCAGACAGGCGGTGACTCATGCAGAGTCCGGCCACCGGTGCGGGAAAAGGGCTTTGACGTTCTCAGCAAAACCCCAAGGCGAGCTCAGCGAGCAGCCCACCTGCCCCTCCCACCCACACGGGGCCTTGCAGATGAATCTGCTTCTGCATCACATGATCCGTTTCAGCAGGAGAGAGAGGGAGAGAAACAGCCTTTTGTTCTGCCAGCCTCCATGATTGCGTATCTTAGGCACAACGCTCGGAAGTCAGGCTGAGGATTCTAGTAAAACATCAGAAGCTTTACCCGGAAGACAAGGTGCTCTTTCACTAGGCGTGATTGGACCCAGGATATAAATTCTCTTTCGTGGGACGGCAGAGTTGTGTCTTTGCCCATCCTCGGGGAGTCTCACTGTGCCCCACTGATCATGCGTTTGTTCCAGAGCTGTCAGGTAGCCCCCTCCACAATCACACATATGTGCAACCACACATTTTCCAACCCAAATGAGGGTACACACCATCTGGGGAGGGATTCCCCCTTCCCATATGCGTGAATTCGTTTAGCTAAAAAGCATTAACAGTCACAAAATAAAATCACATTGAGACCCACATTTTAATGGAAACACTAGACCTTGGGGTTGTGCTGGAGATTTTGAGATCTGGGATAAGAAACCCAGAGCAAGCAGGTGGAACAGTTCCCACTGGCTTTGGTGACATGGCCCCAGGACTGCTGTCTACCTGCAGGGCCTGTGTGGCTGTTTGGAGCTGACCTGGGAGAGGTGGTGGCCACACTCCTCGCCACTGTGTGCATGCTGCCTGACCTTGCCTGGAGGCCTGTGTGTTCACTTAAATTCAGGTCCTCGGTTCAGCACTCCATAGCTCCTCATGGATCCTCACCCTCCATCCCTGCCTGGGATCCTCACTCTTTCACCTGGTAAGGGGTGTGGGAAGGTGGTCCAGGATCCAAGCCTCAGCTCCACCCTCAGCGACTAAGTGCCTTGTGGACTCTTCATTTATTCAGTGTTCAGTTCCTCTTTTGAAAAGTGAGTCATGGCTGGGTGTGTGACTGACGCCTGCAATCCTAGCACTTTGGGAGGCTGAGGCAGGTGCATCACCTGAGGTCAGGAGTTCGAGACTAGCCTGACCAACATGGCGAAACCCCGTCTCTACTAAAAGTACAAAATTAGCCAGGCATGGCTGTAATCCCAGCTACTAGGGAGGCTGAGGCAGGAGAATTGCTTGAACCCAGGCGGCGGAGGTTGCAGCGAGCCGACATCGAGCATTGCACTCCAGCCCGGGCAACAAGAGCTAAACTCCATCTCAAAAAAGAAAGAAAGAAAGAAAGAAAAGTGAGTCATAATACTTGCTGTCTCAGGATTTGTATTTTATTTTTATTTTATTTAATTAATTTATTTAGAGACAGGGTCTCACTCTGTTGCCCAGGCTGGAGTGCAGTGGCGGGATCATAGCTCCCTGCAGCCTCTGACTCCTGGGCTCAATCGATCCTCCCACCTGAGCCCCCTGAGGAGCTGGGACTACAGGTGTATGCCGCCATGTTTGGCTTTCCTGGGATTTCTGTGAGGCTCTTCAAACATAGGACCTGACTCTTACACCACTAGGCTACTCTACCCCCCATCCCATGCTGCCCTAGGGCACTGCTCACCCGTTTCCCCTGCCCAGCACACCCTCTTCTCTTCCTCTAGCCTAACTCACCCTGACATCCCAGGCCCAGCTACCTGACCAGCCTGGCTCAGCCCCTTCTTACTCCTGAACTGTGTGGTGTTTCGTGCTCTGTCTTCTATTGTTGATTTTCATTCTGTGTTTGCTGGTCTTGTCTCTCTGCAACAAGCTGTCTGTGCCTGGAGAGCCAATCAAGTACTCAACAGTGTGCTCGGAGCTCAGTGCATGGATAAGCCGCTGGAAGAAAGGGTCAGCAAGGTGAGGACCAACTACCCAACCGCTCTCATGCTGGAAACCTCTTTTCTGCTTTGCTGTGCTTAATCTGCCATCTTGTTACTGCCCTTCCCTGAAGCAAGTGGGTAAAAAAGCTGGGCTGCCCCCCAGGCCTAGCCTGATGGGGAGGAATCTTTCTACTCATCACTCATGGTTCCTGAGCTGCAGCCCAGGGCTGGCCCTACAGCGCAGGGGCAGGGTTGGGGAAGATAAAATTTGGGCTCCTGCTGCCCCTGCCTCCACAGCAGCAAGGGTCAGGTGGAGTGAAGACAGGGTGCCTCCCTAATGCCCTTCATGGGGTTGCCCAAGGTCTAAGGCCAGAGCGGTCCTCTGGGTAGGGCAGGGCTGTATTGACACTTGCTCGGTTAAGAAAACTGTACTGACATTTTAGGAAGAGTTACAGAAAAATCTCATCCTGGTTGATTCTGCCTGTGAATCACAGTGATGTGAGGCTTAACTTGTTTCCATCCACTTTAAGCCTTTTTCCTCTGGACCAAACAGGATTATCCTATTTTTCCTTTTGAACCAGGGCCTGATGACATCAGAACTTGGGCAAGGCTTCTTCTTTTGTGTGCTGGGAAATGGCTGCTGCTGGCCAAAGTGTTTTGTCTGTGCTTGTGAAGGGTGAGTGGGGACAGCTGGGACCCACACCTGGAAGAATGCGGGTGCTGCTTTCTAAGATGGGGAAGGCTGTGGGAAAGCAGGCTTGGAGGAAAACCGCACAGTAAGTTGGAGGTTCTGATGGAGATGCTGAGTAGGCAGCTGACCGTATGCATTGGAGCTCAGGCGAGAGGTTGGCTCCAGAGAAAACAGTGTGGGAGTCATCCGCGTGCAGAAGGAATTAAGCCATGGCCTGGGAGCTGGAAAGAATAGGACGCTGGATGCTTCTGCAGCACAGGCGGGACTATGAGGAACAACCAGCCAAGGAGCCTGAGAAGGAGGGACCTGGAGGGACGAGGCACCAAGACAGAGGAGCGCCCTGGAAATCAAATGCTGCCCGTTGAGCAAGGAAGAGACTAAGATGTGGCGTGGCGACCTTGGTGGAAGCAGTTTAGTGAAATGTCAGGAAAGAAGCGAGTTCACAAGAGCAAGGGAAGAGAGGAATTGAAGACAGCACACATGAAGCCTTTTTCCAGGAGTTTTGCTGTAGAGGGAAGCAGAGATACGGGGAGATAACCGGAGTGAATGTATGATCAAAGGAAGATTTCTGTTGTTGTTTTGAGACAGAATCTCATTCTGTCGCCCAGGCTGGAGTGCAGTGGTACAATCATAGCTCACTGCAGCCTGGAACTCCTGGACTCAAGTGATCCTCCCACCTCAGCCTCCAAAGTAGCTGGGTCTACAGGTGCACACCACTACGCCTGGCTAATTTTTCATTTTTTGTAGAGACAAGGTCTCACTATGTGCCCAGGCTGACCTCCAACTCCTGACTTCATGTAGTCCTCCCACCTCGGCCTCCCAAAGCACTGGGATTACAGATGTGAGCCACCTTGCCCAGCTGGTGACGGAGCGGTTTTCTTATCCATCATCTTTGAATCTTTGTTCTTAATGAAATTCATGCCAGACAAAGGCTCACAATCTAACCTGGTCACAGAAAGAGGAGGGGGTGAATCAAACACCCTCGGAAACGTTGCTTTTTCTCTTCGAAGCAGCCTCTTTCGCCTTCTGCTGCTGGGCGGTTTTGCATTTATGGGCTGTGAACTACCCGGGGACCAGGACCCCCGTGCTTCATCTGAGCGTTCTGCAAGTGCAAAACCTGGAGAATAAAACTGTCCTGGCCGAGTGATCTTGCAGGAAGGAGCAAGAATCGAATAACTGCCATCGCTTTCTGAAAGCAAAAGCAGCTCTCAACCTGCCCGCTTCCTTCCCACCTGCCACCTAGTGGCCCCCTGCAGAATGACATGGGCGGCAGTGAAGGGCTCCCGTTACCATTCGGCTCTCTTATCTGATCTTCACAGGGTATTAGCTCGGGAAGGCGCCTTAGAGAGGATCTAAGCCAATCGTCTCAATTTACAGCTAAGATAACAGAGACCTAGAATAAAGGTATAGAGATAATTAGTGGTGGAGCTAGGACTAGAGCCTAAGACCCTGATGAGGCCCGCAGTGAGGCCCTTCTGTGTTGTCTCTCACTCAACCATTCAATCAACTTCTGCTATCTGCCTTACATGCAGGGTCCAAGGCTGTGCACTGCACTGCAGAGGAAAGGCCCTGTCGCTATCCTTAGGAGCTTCCTGAGAGGAAGGTGGGCATGCAGAAAGACCATCACATAAAATATATCTTATTTTACATTGCATACAATGACTGCTCTATAGGAGGTAAAAATGAGGGTCAAGAGAAGCTGCCGCCAGCCTGCCTGGAGCCAGAGAAGGCTTCCCTGAGGGGTGGTGATGGGGTGAACCTGAAGAGGAAGTCTCTCAGGCAGGTAAGGCAGGGCAGGCCCAGGCCCAATGGCGCCGTGTGTGGTGGTGTATGGGGCAGATACTGAACTGTGGAGTTACTGCCTGAGCGTGACATCAGGGACAGACACGAAGGCGACCAGCAGCTAGGTGAGGGGCCTGGTGTGTCTGCAAAGGTGTTTGGGCTACACATCACCAAACAATTTTTATTAGAGGGCGTAGCATCATCAGACATATTGGTTCAATAGATCTCTCTGGCAATAGTGAGAAAGAAAAATTGGAAGCCAGTGAAACAAGCAGCAAGGAAACATTAGAATGTCACAGCAGCAGGGCAGGCCACTGTGGATGTGAGCAGGCAGCGCCACTGCAGTAACTGGGAATAGTCTCATGTTTACGGTTGGGAAATGGGTGCGTCTGGTATGTGCACCACTGTCCGGAACATAGTCAGGGAAGCTGCCCTGGGGATAGGACCGAGGGAGGGGAAGGGAAGAGGAGCTCAGTGTGGGTGCGCCGAGGGGCTGTGAAACAGGTGGGAACGCCTGCAGGCAGCTGGGTGTGCCTGTGGCTCTGAGGGCAATGCTAGCCACAGATTCATACTTTAGAGATTAGTTGAGGAACAAAATCAGCCAGAAAGGGTGAAAATGGCTGTCAGAGTTCACCACGTACATTGGGCCCAAGTGGCCATGTCTTTAATCCGTTGTCTTCATCAGAAAGTCCCCACAGGAAGGACCTTGGGCAAGGCAGTTCTCAGTAGCTCAAGAAATCCCTATGGCGGATGACACTTCAAGGCTCTGTGCTCCCAGCAGCTGGGCGACAATTCTTCCCTGGCAAGGGGATCTGCCCTTCCCAGGCTGGAGTTGCTGTTTCCTCCATTTACTGTCACAGTTGGGCGAGGGAGTCCCCTGTGGTGCCCAAGTAGATCAGCTGGGTACCGAATACCTTCCTTGCTCCGCCCACAGAGTGTCAACAGCCCTCTTCCTACTGATGACCAGGGTGGATCTCCCTTGCCAGGATGGTGACTCTTCTCAACTCACCGAGGAGCCCAAAGTGCCCCGCAGCAGCCATGGTTTATTGCTTAGTGGGGATCTTGCTGTGTCTCAGGCGGAAGTGTTCTCCCTTTGGGATATGGGGCTTCTAATCCTGCAGTCCACAGGCGCAGGTTTAGGAAGCCCACTCTCCTCAGTGGACTGTTGGAAGTGACAGCCATTCTTGCTTCCACTCCTTGGTTCCTTGATTCATGCAGTCTTTTCACCGGGGACATAGTGAGAGGTGACAACCTGCTACCAGCCCTCGCTTGCTCTCGGTGCCTCTTCAACCTCGACGTCCTCTCTGGCCGCGCTTGAGGAGCCCTTCAGCCCGCCGCTGCACTATGGGAGCCCCTCTCTGGGGCTGACCTAGGCTGGAGCCGACTCTGCTTGCAGGGAATCGTGGACGGACAGGCGTGGGCGGGAACCGCCAGCGCGAGTTCCGGGTGGGCGCGGGCTTGGCAGGCCCCGCACTCGGAGCAGCCGGCCGGCGCCATGGGCCCCGGGCAATGAATGACTTAGCACCCCGGCCAACAGCTGCGGAGGGGGCCCCGGTTCCCCCAGCACTGCCGGCCGCCCGCGCCGCGCTCGAATTTTCACCGGGCCTCAGCCGCCTCCCCGCAGAGCAAAGCTCAGGACCTGCAAACCCGCCAGGCCCAAGCACCCCCGCGGTGCGCTCCCGCGTGGCCACAGCCTCCCGGGCAAGCGCCGCTCCCTGCTCCGTGGCGACCGGTCCCATCGACCGCGGGAAGGCTGAACAGCGCAAGCGGCGACTGGCAGCTCCGCCTGTGTTTCTGGCGGGGGATCCATTCAAGGAAGTCAGCTGGGCTCCTGAATTGGGTGGGGACTTAGAGACCTTTTATGTCTAGGCGGAGACTTATATATACACCGATCACTCTGTGTTTAGGTCATCTGGTGGGGACTTGGAGAACTTTTTTGTCTAGCTAAAGGATTGTAAATACACCAATCAGAACTCTGTGTCTAGTTCAGGGATTGTAAACGCACCAATCAGCACCCTGTCAAAATGGACCAATCTACTCTCTGTAAAGCAGACCAATCAGTTTTCTGTAAAGCGGGCCAATCAGCTCTCTGTAAAACGGACCAATCAGCTCTCTGTAAAATGGACCAATCAGCTCTCTGTAAAATGGACCAATCAGCTCTCTGTAAAATGGGCCAATCAGCAGGATGTGGGTGGGGTCAGGTAAGGGAATAAAAGCAGGCCGCCCTGGCCGTGGGTGGCAACGTGTGAAGATCTGTGTTTGGCTTGTAGTGATTTGTGTGTTTATGCATTTTGTGATGAATTTTGCTGCTGATTATCTGTTGGCTTTGTGGTATTCTTACGAGCTGTAATGGTCGCTGAGGAAGGTTTAGCGGTTTTACTCATGAGGGTTGTGAGACTGGGAACTCAGAGAAAGGAGGAGCTCCGCAGGTGGAGCGTTCAAAGCTGTAACACTCACTGTGAAGGTCTAGCAGCTTTGTTCCAGAAGCCACGAAACCACTGAAAGCTCCGCAGGTGGAGCGTTCAAAGCTGTAACACTCACTGTGAATGTCTGTAGCTTTGTTCCAGAAGCCACAAAACCACTGAAGTCACCACAAGGTAGAGGCTGTGGAACACCTTTGAACATCGGAAGGAACAAAGTCCAGACATGCCTTTAAGAACTGTAACGCTCACCACCAGCGTCTGTGGCTAAATGGCGTCAGAGCCACAACCCAATTCTGGATGCAGTGGGACCTTAGAAAATACTTTAATTCAGGGTGCACACAAGATCCTGGAGGATGGTTCTCCATTCTTGTAAGTTAATATCTGAGCTGGTGCTTCAGCTGTGGCCTCATTGGGTGGCAGCTGCAGAGCATGTGATGTGGCCATGGATCACATGACCCTAGCCCCCTCCCATGTGGGAGCACGGGGAGAATGGTGCTGTGGTGCTATCGGATGCTCTGTGGACAGGAACAAACTCACACCTGGAATATGCTTCTATTTCTAAGAAGTTGATGACTGCATAGGAGCCTAACATCACCAATTTGCTGCCATGTGCTGGTCATTCTCTGAGGAGTAGAGTTATACTGACGCCTTATCTGAGCTCTCTGGTGGAAGTAGAATGTTTGGTGGCAGCAGGAGCAAAATCAACCCTGGTAAGAATTCCATGCTTTTGGGTTCTTTGTCCCTATAGGTGTTTTATGGGTCCGTCGTGCCCATCCTGGGATGGTGGTGGATGAGGCTAACAGCCACTGGCGGAGTCATTCTAAGTAGTTGCTTAATCTTTCCTGTGGTGGATGTTGTTTGCTGAGTAATAACATGACAAGGATTTTCACACTACACGGACACTCCAGCCACATGCCCCTTCCCAGACCACCACATCTTTTATCTTTCTTTCTCCCCAAAGGTGCCTGACCAGCCCGGCCAGGTCATTCCCCACTGCCCATGAGTGTATAGATTCCAACTGTGGGCCACTGCTCATTTACATGAAATGGATACCCAGACACACTGAGGCAGAAGTGCCGCTGTCATCCATTTGTAGCGTGTGCCCACAGACTGCCTTAAGCGATTTGTATGAGAGCCCCTCTATGGCCAAAAGCATGAACTGAAGAAGAGGTATTGGTAAAACAGGTGGCAATGGCAAATGCACCAATGTGATATTCTGTGGAATGTCCGGACAGTCCCAATTTTTACAGACAGGGCAGAGATTAGAATCGTGGGCAAAACTTGTAAATGAATGTTGTCCATCTCACGTGAGTGCAAACTGTTTCTCTTCCTCTTTCCTGATTGGGATAGAAAAGAACACATTTGCTGCATCCTTGGTCACATACCATGTACCTGAGGCCTTACCACACCACTCTAGCAAAGATCCCACATCTGCTATGGCAGCCACAATTGGGATTGCTTCTTGGTTGGGTTTATAGAAGTCAATTGCCATCTTCCAGGAGTTGACTGAATTAGACATACAAAGTCTACCACCACTGCATCCTTTGACTCCTGAAGGGTGGCACTAATTTTCACCATCCTCCCCAGGATGCAAAGTTTTGACTTGCTTGGCTGGGGGAAGAGCAATAATTTTAGAAGCTTCCATTTGGCTTTCTCCACTATGATAGCTACTACCCTATAGGCCACAGATCCGGTGTGGGTACTGGGCCAATTTCTAGGTATATATATCCCAGTTATACATTTGAGGACCGGGGAAATGACCCCTGATGGGTCCACAGACCCAGTGGACCTTTGGCGAGGACTCCATTTATTTTTTGTTCCTGTATGGATGGCTCCCCACTCAAGGACTGTGATGACACTTCAGGTCCCCAGATCTCAATTCCAGCTTTAACCCTTCAAATGTTTGCATCTTCCTCTTCCTGTGATGTGTGGCCAGCCACTCGCTCAGTTGGTCATTTGGGGAACAGCTGGGGCAATTGTTACGGCACATGGGGGTGCAGGGGACCTGGTCATCTCTCCAGTTGTTGGGTTCCAGGCCCAGGAACTGAGCAAGGCATCATAATATTTTTTGGGGTGACAACATTCAGCCGCCCCACCATCCATCCTTGATCTCTTTGGATGGTGGAAGGTGAATATCGCCCTTGCAGTAGGCATGGTTGGCTGACTCCATGGGCACTCTGGAGCCAAAATGGCCCATCAGAGTTGTGAGTTGTCCTGCACTGGGCCAAACTAGCCTGGCTTTCGTAGTCTGCCTCCACCAGTTATTGGATGTGGGCTGCCCCGGGATGGGTGTGCAGGCTCTGAAGGAGGCCACGGCAGAAGGTAGGATTTCTAGCAGTTGGGACAAGTGTTTTTTTTGAAGTGGACCTAGGTGGCACGTGCAGGCTCTTTGGAGACACATCACAGATGAGGGAGGTTCTTGAGGACGTGAAAGGACAGGATCAGAGCACAGGTGGATGGATTGACCTTCAGTACAAGGAGGGACATCTTTATCTTTCACTGTCACAGAGCGAGCAGAAGGAAAGATAGGGTCCAATGAAGATAAGCGTTTTAGGAGAGGGACAAGGAGCTGGGAAAATCTGGCTTTGTCACCTCTATTTTGTTAACATCAGAAGCAAGGGCATCTGCTGAACTTGGGTTTGGGTCAGCTCAGGGTTTGGGGAGCATAGTCAAGGGGAGTGAGAGAGGACGCTGTCTAGGGACTGCAGGGAAGTGTTCCGGGGCCGCTGATGTTGGGCATGACTGGCTGTGACCCTCTGCCTGTGTGTTTCCCTAGCAGTGACAGAGCAAAGCTGGAGAGAGAGGAACATTGAGGTTTTGTGACATGTATAACTACTGAAACCGTCCTTACAATCCAGATTTAGAAATTTGCCACGCCAGCCAGGCCTTGAACTCTCCACCGGTCGGTAATTTTGTTTCCTTAATCTTTGGGTCGTCCTAGCTGATGAAGGGCCTCAGGTCACAATGTAAAGGGATAAAACAACCAGGTGTAGCATACAATGGAACACTGCTTAGCAATACAAAGACACCAACTATTGACACACACGCAGATGAACCCAAGATAATTATGATGAAGGAAAGAAGCCGGACAAAAAAACAGTACATACTGTGTGATTCCACTCATAAAAAACTCTGGAAAATGCAAACTAATCTGTGTGGCTGGAAGCAGATCAGTTGTTGGGGGCAGGAGTGATTACTGAGGGCAGGAGGGGTACTGGACGCGTTCACTCTGTGAATTGTGATGATTTCACTGGCTATAACGTGTCAACACTTCAATTTGTATACTATATGCGTGCAGTTATTGTATGTTAATTACATTTTAACAAAAGCTGTTAAAATATTGACCTGAAAATTAACTGTATTATTGAATCATCGGTAATTAGCGAATAGAACGAAACTATGGAAAATGCCCTCTTAAATTTCAATTTAGTCAACTTAGATCCGTTAGAGATTTAAAAAGCAGATCTTTTGTAGTTCCAAGTTAAATCCCTAAAGTCAGTTGTAACAGAATCTGACAAAATGGGCTATTTTCTTTTACCACCTTCTCTCTTAACCCATTGAAGGCTTTCTTTTTTCAACTCCGTAATTGTAATCGTAATGTCCCAAAGTGCTTAAATTAAGGGGTCTCTCCATAGGTATGACAATGGGATGATTCTTGGTGCTTCCCATGAAGCTCTTGAGATCCTTTCACGTCTCAGAAAGGCACCTGTTCTTATTTGCATTTTGCAGATGAGGAAACTGAGTCTCAGAGAGGTTAAGGGGGTAGCCCTAGGCCATGTACATGATTGCAGCTCGGGGCTCGGCGTCCAAAAGGGTGCCTGCCCATCCTCCCGCCAACTTAGTTGACACAATTTTCCTTTCTAAAGGCGTTCCCCCAATACCGTTGCCATTCTTAATTAGGGTTAGGTACAGTCGAAGCCTCCTTGGAGTTAAAGGGCTGCTAGGAGGAGGAGGTGGGACGGGAGGTGGTCATTCTCAGAGTGCTTAAAGAACTAATTAAAAGTGAATGTCTGTAAGGCGAAGTGTCGTGGCCTGGGAGGACGGTGCGGCTGGCTTCAGCCCTTGAATGCCCCGCGTCAATAATAATTAGGGTGTGGGGGAAAAACAAAGCGAGGGCGAGTTCTGCTGGGCGCCCGTGGGCTCCTAGAGGTCACTGTCGCACTCTGCGACTAAAGTGGGTTTTCCCAGCGCGTCCAGAGAGGTACTGGAGTGCAGGAGAAGCCAGCAGGACAGCCTGGGACACTTGCTCTGCTCAGGGCCGGTCGCCGCCCCGCCTCGACCACGCCCCCAACCCAAGCCCGGGATCGCCCCTCCCCGACCACGCCCCTTGTCCCCGCCCCTCCGGGGCCGAAAGCGAAAGCGCGCTCGGTGTGTCGGTGCTCGCTCCATCGGGTCTGGCCGGGCCGGCAGCGGTGAGGACCCGGGTCTGGCGCTGTGGGCCGGTAGCCGTGGGGCGGCATGGAGGGACTGGTTGCCGCCGCCGGCGGGGACGTCTCCCTGCACAACTTCAGCGCGAGGCTGTGGGAGCAGCTGGTCCACTTCCACGTCATGCGGCTGACGGACTCTCTGTTCCTGTGGGTGGGGGCCACGCCGCACCTGCGCAACCTCGCCGTGGCCATGTGCAGCCGCTACGTGAGTGCCTGGCGGCCGAGGGTGCGGGCGGCGGGGCGGGGGCGCAGGGGCGCGGGGCTTGCCCGAGCTGCCGCCCCCCAGGCTTCTCTTGGGTCCACAGGGCGCCCGACTCCCCCGAAGCCCTCTCGTGGGATGTCTTAGGGAACTCGCGGGCGCCAGGGCCTGCACCACCTCGGGAGCTGCGCGCGGCGCCGAGCCCCTCTCCCTGTCCTGCCGCCCCGCAGCTGCGTCCCGCACTGGTCTCTGTAGGTGAGAATGTCCTGGGCCTCTCCTCGCTACACGCGCGCTGGGGGACGCGTCTACCTTGTAGCTCTCCTGCCATCTGGATTTTGAGCACACTGATAATTTTTTGGGGACTCCTGCGTCTCCACTGGATGTCTCTCGGGCATTTCGCACTAGGCACACATCAGGCTGTCTTCCCCAAACCTGCCCCCTCCTCCGCCTGCCCGGCGCTGTGATGGCAGCTCCATCGTCCTGGCTGTGCGCTCGGAGCCTCGCAGTCGTCTTTGATTTCTCTTTCTTCACCTTCCTCTTTCTCAGCACTCCACGCGCTGAGTCTCTAGGCACTGCCGCCAGTCAGAGCAGACAAAACCCAAGCCGCCCTCACTTCCTTCACGCTACGCCACCTGGTTTCCCCTGGTTTCCGGAGGCTGCTGTAAAAAAGTGCCACAGACCGCGTGGCTTAAAACAACAGTTTATTCTTAAAGTTCTGTAGACAAGGTCTCTCACTGTCACCCAGGCTGGGTGATCCTCCTTCCTCAGCCTCCCGAGTAGCTAGGATTACAGACATGTGCCACCATACCTGGCTAATTGTTTTTTTTTTTTTTTTTTGTAGATATGGGGGTCTCACTATTTTGCCCAGGCTGTTCTTGAACTCCTGGCCTCAAGTGATGATCCTCCTTCCTCAGTGAGCCCGACTCTTTTCTCATAAGGACATCAGTGATGTTGGATTAAGGGCCCACCCTACTCCGGTATAACCTTGTCTTAAGTCTTATCTTTTTTTTTTTTTTTTTAAGCAAAGTCTTGCTCTGTCGCCCAGGCTGGAGTGCAATGGCGTGATCTCGGCTTACGGCAACCTCCGCCTCCCGGGTTCAAGCAGTTCTGCCTCACCTTCCCCAGTAGCTGGGATTACAAGTGCAAGCCATCACGCCAAGCTAATTTTTGTATTTTTAGTAGAGCTGAGGTTTCATTATGTTGGCCAGGCTGATCTCGAACTTCTGACCTCGTGATCCACCTGCCTTGGCCTCCCAAAAGGAAGCAGGTCCCTTTGGAAATAAAGAATCTTTATGTTAATCTTTATCCTAAAGTGCCGGGATTACAGGCGTGAGCCGCCGCACCTGGCTTGGCCTAAATTACATCTTAATTACATCTGCAGAGACCCTGTTTCCAAACAAGGTCACATTCATAGGTACCCAGAGATTAGGACTTCAACATATTTTTTGGGGAGACACAATTCAAGCCACAACAGTGCCTTGTAATCAGGGCAACAATGATAGTTTTAAGACTGAAGTTGGATATTTTCATTTCTCTGCTCAAAATCTTTCACGAGATGAACTCAGCACTCAAAGACTCCAGTGGCTTTTGGGCTCTGTTACCTCTTAGAGCTCCTGCCTGTCCTCGTGCTGGGCAGTGCTGGCCTCCCAGCCACGTCAGCTCCCTGTCTCAGCCGTTGAGTGTTTCACGGTGAGGTTTGTCTGCTTGCCCAGGGTGAGCGTGTGTATCTCTAGCTCCTGATGCACCGCTAAGTCCCTGTGGAATGAATGAGTGAGGCCCTCAGCGAGACCGTTCTGAAGGCAGTGATGACTGAGGGTGCTGGGGGCGGGAAGTCATGGGCGAGCCCTTTAGTTCTGCACAGCAGCACCTAGAAAGGCCTCGGGAAGGAGATGGTATGTGGATTCCTTTATCGATTTACTTTTCCTCGGTGTTTCCTTTTTTCTTTTCTGGAGGGTCCTGGCAGTGGACCTGTTAGCAGGCGGCAGCGGAAGAGGCCTGGGGGACCAGGGGTGATGGGTGGGGCTGTGTGCTCTGTGCCACCTCGCATTCTCTCCTTATCCCAAGGCATAGTGGGCAGGGCGTTGGGCCCTGGTCAGATATGGTGTCGCTGCCTTGTGCCCCTTTGTGCAGTACTGGTTTGGGCTGGTAAATTTGGAAGAAGTAGGCTCCTCCTGTGGGTGGTTTTGGTCACCCGATCCCGTGGTGGTCACAGCTCCCAGTGGGGTGTATTTTTTCATCTGGAAAGTGCCCCTCCAGCGAGGCCGGGCAGGAAAAGGAACAGGGGATTGATTGAGTTACCTGACCTGTCAGAAGTCCAGTCCCTCTCACTGGCCACAGTGCCTGGATGTTCTCTCCAGGGGCAGAGGGCTGAGCCAGCTGGGGAAAAGAGGTGCAGGCCTTAGCTTAAGGCAGGAAGCCCAAGGTTCCTGTGGCCCGTGGGCCGGCCCTCCATCTACCGTCCACCTGTGGCCCGTGGGCCGGCCCTCCATCTACCGTCCACCTGTGACCCGTGGGTCGACCCTCCATCTACCGTCCACCTGTGACCCGTGGGCCGGCCCTCCATCTACCGTCCACCTGTGACCCGTGGGCCGGCCCTCCATCTACCGTCCATTCAGGTAGAGTCTGTGGAGCTCTTGTACCTTGGTGGCAGGGCTGAGCAGTTGTAATAGGGACTTTGTAATCCATAAAGCCCGAACTAATTATTATCTGGCCCCTCTCAGGAATTTTGCCAGCCCACGCGTGGAGAATGGCACCTGGCGGTCTGTGAGGTCTCCTCCCTCCCGCTTCCCTAAACTCCCACGTGTAAGACTGTAGAGAACAGACACCACGCAACCCAGAGCTGGCTGATGTTGGGTTGAGCAGGGAATTTTGGTGCCCAGAGAGGCTGCAGGACTAGTGACACTGAGTCCTACCAGCTTGAGGGAAGCTGGCCTGGGACCTGGGCCCCTGCCTGCTCAGGGATTTTTGGACCCCCCCGCCGCCCGGCTTCTAGGAGTACAAGGTGGTGCTTCAGCTGCAGCAAAAGTCTCTGGACATGCATCTGCTGGGAGACCACAGTCCTAGTGTGATTTTGGAAGTAATGAACTATTAAGGGTAACACGATGGGGCTTTATATTTTACTTTTGGTAGAAAAAGGCCACCCTAGGTAAGGTAGATTTTTTTTTTTTTCTAGAAGGTTTAACTGTAAATACTATTACCATGCAGCTAAATGTTGAACTTGAGGAATCTGTAAACAGCAGGCTCATTAAGATGGTATTTTTGTATCGGTTTTAGTGAAGAAGCATGCAGTAAATGCTTTCATTCTTCTCCTGTGTTTTTTGATCTGCCTTTTACTGTCTTTTGTGGAAGTGGCTTTGAACCTTTAGGAGATGAGCAGCGCCTGTGGTCTGTGTCCTCCCATACTGTCTGTCACACAGTAGCTGTTTGTTCAGTTCACTTGTCCGCACCAGGACAGCTGGGGTGGCAGGGGGACCAAACCCCAAAGTCTCTGTACCTCTATAAACCTTGCCACTTTCCAAGATTCTCAGACCTCTGTAGCCAGGCTGCTTCTCCTAGAAATCTGCTATTTTGATAAAAGCAATTTTGGCCATATTACAAATAAGTGTTTTTTTTTTTTCCTTTTAAGCTAGACTTTTTTACTTTTTTTTATTATTTTTTAATAAAAATATAAAGACAGGGTCTTACTTCATTGCCCAGGCTGGTCTCAAGCAGTCCTCCCTCCACAGCCTCCCAAAGTGCTGGGATTGTGGGACTAGCTAGACATTGTTAATGGTGAGAGATTACTCCCAAAGTAGTTGGGAGCAGGTTACTCTCACATCTCCGAAGGGCCCATTTGTTGATGTGAGCATCATTTGTACTGCTGTTTCACCTTATTGCTTCTTGTCTGAAATGAGGTTGGCTAAGCATGTTCAGAAGTTGTTATTTTCCCTATTTGAATGCTGGTGGCTGGTGTCCTTTGTATCAAAGTCACAGGGCACTCGCTGACCCTGAGGAGCCCGCAGGGGCTGGAGCAGCATGCTCCCTCACAGGCTGAGATGAGGAGATTAGGCGTCCTGCCTCTGAGCCAGCAGCTGTGGGGCGTGAGGGACCAGGGCACAGGTGCCCAGACTGTGAGTCACTTTCTTCTTGCTGTGGCCTTAATGATCTTGTTTGCTTCCCTTTTGGTTGTAATGTTGCCCTTCAGCATGCTTTGGAGTTTCAGACACTAAAACGAGCCCTTCGTGTGAAACTGGTCCTAGAACTTAACAGCACTGTGGTTCTAGCCTCATCTTTCCCAACTCTGCTGACCTCGTGTGTGACATGGGGTCCACCTACTTGGTTGTTGACAGACGCCACCCCCCCCTTCCCTTGGCACCTGTGCCTGTCCTCTCTGAGCCTGCCACTGCCATCCTCGTGAAGAATCAGAAGCCCCGAAGCCAGAAGTGCGGCTGGCCTGCGGGGGGTGGAGAAGCTGCAGTGTGCCCTTTGCTTTTCTTTTAGGACTCCATCCCCGTGTCTACCTCCCTCCTTGGAGACACTTCCGACACGACCTCTACTGGCCTTGCCCAGCGCCTAGGTACGTACCCACAGCTGGTGCTGCATGGCCAGCCAGGTGGGAGCCCCACTCTTTAATGGAACCACGAAGAAAGTCCCTGCGGAAGTAAAGCATTTTTATGCTAAGAACCATCACCTCATTGCTGCTGGGAAGCACAGACCTTTGCACGTTGGGTCTTATTTAAGGGGCACATTCCATGCTCGCCTGTCACCACCACCGTCCCAGGGCTGGCCTGTTCCCAAAGGACTCCCACCTTGTCCTTGGGTGTGTCCTTGAGTCCATGAGCTGATTTAGTTCCTTCCGTAAGTGTATCACCTCCTCCTGGGAGAAGAGAGGGAGAAGTGTCCACAGCCCCTGTGGGCGGTGGCTCAAGGTAGCCTCCCCGGCCTTAGGAGGAGTCAGTGCAGCTGGTAGAGCAGGTGTCACCTCTGTGCAGGAAGGACTGTCCTCACTCACAGTGTGATGCCCTTCGGGGCTCGGAGGGAAGACTGGCCTGGCCTGTGAGTGTGGCGTAGAGCGGGGATTAAGCAAAGGTCATGAGGCTGAAGGCTCCACTCCTCCCACACCCCAACACACTTCCTGTGGGCCAGGTAAGGATTCCATGTGCTCTGCAACCCCCAGCTCCAGCGCCTGTGGCCAGTGTGCACAGGATGCCTGTCTCCTGCCCAGGCCTGGCATTCTCCAGCAGGCTTAGCTGCTTCAGCTCTGGAGTCTTCTCTGTGTCTCAGGCAGAGAAGGACCTGGTGCCTGACAAGCAGGAACCTCTGTGTGTCAGTCACACTGAGGTAAATGCACACGAATAGCATGGCACGTGGCCCGGGGGAAGGCAGGGCAGGGTGGAGTGTCACTAGCAGGCCCATGACAGTGTGTGGATAGGACAGAGGTCAGGGAGGGCACAGGTCAGCATTTCAGGAACTCGCAGTATTCTTTTTCTCTCCCTTGGAGGTAGAGACCTGACTTGTAAGTTAGTTTGGTAATTTTTAACTAGGAAGTAATTTACAGAAAAGTTGCAAAGAAGATAGAATTCCTGCTTAGCTTTTGCCCTGACTTCCCACTTGCCATCCTTCCCTCTTCATGTTTCTTTTTTTTTCTGAGCCACATGAAAGTAACAGCCCCCTGTCGTGTCTGTGTGTCACTTTGTGTTTGTGACTGTGTAAGGGGTAGCACACTTACATGGAACAGGTTACTGTGTGCCCATGCCTGGCGGGAGAAGGCTCAGGAAGGTGTTCAGAAAGCTGGGTGGGGTTGCCGAGACACACTCCAGTAGAGAAGGTGGTGTGAGCTTGTGTGAGCTTGTCTGGCAGGCCGTGAATAACTTTTATATCAATAAGGTAAATTAGTCTCCAGAATATCTGCGAGATGGAGGCCTAGTATCTATATGCAAAAAAGAGGGGTTCTCAGTATCTCGACAAGTCAAGGGTGTGCTGTGGCTTCCAGCATCTCTGAAGGGACTGGCGCTGCACAGCTCAGACGAAGAAGGAGTTTTCCAGCAAAGTCCTGTGCTGTGCCAGTTGTCTCGAGCCTGGGTCTGGGCCCTAAAGTTGACAGTGCACTATTAATGCACTATAATGAAAAGGGAGAGGTGTTCTGAATCAGTATCTTACATGAGAGATGAAAGCAGGTAGGGAAAGAGAAGGCCTGGTGGGTTCTCAGTAGCTCTGGAAGCATCGCAGGAGTTGGTGTGGCCAAGGGGACCCAACCTCCTATGGCCCTGGAGGGCACAGCTTGGGTCTGAGGGGCTCAGTGCCTCCAGACACAGCGTTGTTCCCCGGAAGTCTGGTCTCTGCAGTTAGAGCAGTTGGAATCCCAGGGGGCCCCCTTGGGGTAAAGGGGAGGTTCCTGCCCCTGGGATGGGGCAAGGTGTGACTTATAGGCTCCTCCTAGCCAGCCTTGGTGCGCCCCAGCTTCCTACCACACTGCCTGCCTTCAGATCACCCTCTATATGAGTGGTCTCAGCCTGCCTAACGCAGCTAGGAAAGGATGAGGTTGGTCCCTAATGGTGGGGGATGCCTAGGAGGCTTCCTCACTGCCCGCAGGGCTGAGCAGATCACTGGGCACAGCTGTCCGCGTCGGGGGCACACTGCACCCAGCACACTGGTGGGAGGCTTTGTGGTAAGTACTGTTGTAAGCTGTTCTTTAAACACCCGCTCTTGGAATAACCGAACAGCTGTCTTTGTCCAGACACATTCCTTTTTTTTTTTTTTTAATTAAAAAACAGTTTTACCGAGACATAAACACATGCCATACAATTCAGCAGCTGTCCTCAGGCAGAGGCTGTGGTTGCCTTCTTCTTGCTTTCTCATAGGTGCGTTGGCTGCCTTGTAAGGACAGTCAGTTAATTAATACCCAAGATCTTTCCAGCCCTAAAAACCACACAGCCTTGTACAGCTGATGACAAACAGGCTTTTGCGGTCCTGGGCTCTCCCTTTTCCTCAATTTCCAAACAAAGCTGGAAGAGGTTTCCAGGCCATGGTAGGGCCTGCGTCTGTGCCCCCGAGCCACACTGCCTCTCTGGGTTCTTGGTGGGACCATAGCTCAGACGGCAGCAACTGAAAGGACAGAACTGCTGCCCAGATGAGATCCTGTGACACGTGTTCTAAATCGGCCTTTAGTAATGGTGCAGGTGGCCTGGTGCTCCTCAGCCTCACTGCACCACCCTTCTGCCTTTTGGTGATGGGGCTAAGTACATGGTTACCATATGTTGAGATGGGGGCAGGTCAGTGTCTCTCCAGGGGTGAGTAGTTCTGCACTGGCCCTGCGTGTGGGTGAGGCTAAAGGAGGAGGCTGCGCAGTGGGGCAACATCCAATTGCCTTAGCCTTCTTGCCCACGTATTTTCAGGATATCGGCTTTCAGATTCCAGGTATATGACTCTGCTTGATTTTTGCAGTTGGCCCAATGTGCCCTCAACCATTTTTTATTGATTCTGTAGAAAGGGACTAAAACTTACATTCAGCAGAAAATTACATGTGTGTCCATATGCCTGCCTGTGCACACACGAATATGTTTGTGTGTATACGCATATATGCAAATGCATGGAAATGTAGGAGGGAGGGAAGTGGAACTGGTTGGGGTGGGGTGGTGCTGAAGGAGAACTTTAATATTTTATTTTAAATACTTTATTTTGTGTGTGTGTGTGTGTTTTTGAGATGGAGTCTTGCTCTGTCGTCCAGGCTGGAGTGCAGTGGCGCGATCTCTGCTCA